>NW_027175195.1:600000-900000 GCF_028021215.1 Eschrichtius robustus
ACATTTCCTCTATAAGTGATAGCTTATGATAAGTGTCTTTTTCTGTGTGACTTATTTCACTTAGAATCGTCGTACCTAAGTCCACTCATCTTGCTTCTACTAGCCTTATGACATTGATTTCATGTCTGAGTGATATTCCATTGTACATAAGGACCACAACTTTTTTATCCATTTTTCTCTTTCCTGGGATATTTAAGGTGTCATGAAGTGGAGGTTCTTGTCAACAGAGCAGCCCCAAACTTTGGGGTGCCTGTGTCTTGCTCATTTTTAGTTTTCCCAATTTATACCCCCATGAGTGGACGTGCCCTATGCTCACTAAGCTGTGTTTTTTCGATGTTTCAGGACACACCGTACACTTCTCCAGAGTGGCTGTTGGCAATTAACATCCCGCCCATCAGCGTAGCAAGGCTGCCATTTCTCCATGGCCTGTCCTGCATTTCTGGTTTTGACACTTTTTGCAGCATGTCCCTTTTGGCCGATGGGAAGCGAGACTTCTTTGTAGCGCTGATTTGCCTTTCCAGGTTGCTTGGTTGGCCAAAAAGGGCGTATGCGTTTTTTCCTGAATATATTCAGGAAAAAACGCATACGCCCTTTTTGGCCAAGGGCATCATTGTCGACGTTTTGCCGCTTTTCATGTGCCTTAAAGGCGATTCGAATCTACCTCCTGAAATCTGTTTCCTGCAATTCTGCCTTGCTTTCAAATCCTCTTCGTTGCCTTCCCTCAATATATCTGTGGATGAGAGTTATCACTTATAACTCTGCGGGTTTGTGAATTGCAGTGTCCCTGAGCTCCATTTTTCAACTGTCTTTTTTGAGAGCTGGCCGCAAAAGCACGGGATTGCCTCAGGCCCTATTCTGGTTCCCGGCAGCAGGCTGAGCCTGTGGTTAATTCTCCTTCCTGATGGGAAAATAGAGTGACCTGTGCCTGTCCCAACAGCTAGATCTAGTCTCTCATTGGTTCCCCCTCTTCCCGTTCATCCTCTGGACAAATTGTAACCTGTAGGGAACAGGAGGTTAAAGGTGCTGATTCTCTAAGTAGGGAGATTGCTAGTAAAGTAGCTGGAATGGCGAACCCGAGCACAAGGAGATGAGAAATGAGGTGCGTTTTAGGAACCTTTCAAAATCACACGGTGTACCATCTTCTGAGTTTCTCATGCATGTTTTCGATGTAGGAAGATGCCCTTGAACCTGGAGACTTGGGACCCATGGGATGGGTACCACGCAGTATTACTTTAAAGGGTCTGCATTTGCTCACCCAACCTAACCCAACCTTTCAGCCCCAAGAGTGTCCACCCTTATGTCTCATCCAGCTGTGCGTGTAGATATGGTCAATCCAGGTTGCATCACAGCCTCTGAACGAATTTTGTAAGAATTTCTCTCTCTTTCACTGTCTTTGTTTTACGGGTTTTTAAAAGTAATTTAGTTTTATAATGGGGTTTAGCTGCTTTTCACAGCTGTGTTTATGCGGCTTTACACCCACTTCAATCACTTCCCGACAGATATCAATACATAGGTTTTAAGATTCTTACTAGTCACATATATTCTTGAGCGGTGAATAGGGGGTGTTGAGTCCAGTTCACTGAGCAAGGAGTAGGTCTTGTCTATTACATATTGGGTGTATGGAACGGTATCTGAGCGAATTTGAAACCCTTGTTTTATGCATCACCCCACCTCACCTTTCCCGTTAAGCAGCCATAGTGTGTTTTCTAAACGTGTGACTCTGTTCTGTTATGTAATTCAGTTCAAGTGTAGCGGTTTTTACATTCCCTCTATAAGTGGTAGCTTATGATAAGTGTCTTTTTCTGTGTGACTTATTTCACTTAGAATCGTCGTACCTAAGTCCACTCATCTTGCTTCTACTAGCCTTATGACATTGATTTCATGTCTGAGTGATATTCCATTGTACATAAGGACCACAACTTCTTTATCCATTTTTCTCTTTCCTGGGATATTTAAGGTGTCATGAAGTGGAGGTTCTTGTCAACAGAGCAGCCCTAAACTTTGGGGTGCCTGTGTCTTGCTGATTTTTAGTTTTCCCAATTTATACGCCCATGAGTGGACGTGCCCTATGCTCCCTAAGCTGTGTTTTTTCGATGTTTCAGGACACACCGTACACTTCTCCAGAGTGGCTGTTGGCAATTGACATCCCGCCCATCAGCGTAGCAAGGCTGCCATTTCTCCATGGCCTGTCCTGCATTTCTGGTTTTGACACTTTTTGCAGCATGACCCTTTTGACCGATGGGAGGCGAGACTTCTTTGTAGCACTGATTTGCCTTTCCAGGTTGCTTGGTTGGCCAAAAAGGGCGTATGCGTTTTTTCCTGAATATATTCAGGAAAAACCGCATACGCCCTTTTTGGCCAAGGGCATCATTGTCGACGTTTTGCCGCTTTTCATGTGCTTTAAAGGCGATTCGAATCTACCTCCTGAAACCTGTTTCCTGCAATTCTGCCTTGCTTTCAAATCCTCTTCGTTGCCTTCCCTCAATATATTTGTGGACGAGAGTTATCATTTATAACTCAGCAGGTTTGTGAATGGCAGTGCCCCTGAGCTCCATTTTTCAACTGTCTTGTTTGGGAGCTGGCCGCAAAAGCACGGGATTTCCTCAGGCCCTATTCTGGTTCCCGGCGGCAGGCTGAGCCTGTGGTTAATTCTTCTTCCTGATGGGAAAATAGAGTGACCTGTGCCTGTCCCAACACCTAGATCTAGTCTCTCATTGCTTGCCCCTCTTCCCGTTCATCCTCAGGACAAATTGCAACCTGTAGGGAACAGGAGGTTAAAGGTGCTGATTCTCCAAATAAGTTGATTGCTAGTAAAGTAGCTGGAAAGGCGAACCCGAGCACAAGGAGATGAGAAATGGGGTGTGTTTTAGAAACCTTTCAAAATCACACGGTGTACCATCTTCTGAGTTTCTCATGCATGTTTTCGATGTAGGAAGATGCCCTTGAACCTGGAGATTTGGGACCCATGGGATGGGTACCACGCAGTATTATTTAAAGGGTCTGCGTTTGCTCACCCAACCTCTCAGCCCCAAGAGTGTCCACCCTTATGTCTCATCCAGCTGTGGGTCTAGATATGGTCAATCCAGGTTGCATCTCAGCCCCTGAACGAATTTTGTAAGAATTTCTCTCTCTTTCACTGCCTTTGTTTTACGGGTTTTTAAAAGTAATTTATTTTTATAATGGGGTTAGCTGCTTTTCACGGCTGTGTTTATGCGGCGTTACACCCACTTGACTCACTTCCAGACAGATATCAATACATAGGTTTTAAGATTGTTACTAGTCATATATATTCTTGTGCGGTGAATAGGGGGTGTTGAGTCCAGTTCACTGAGCAAGGAGTAGGTCTTGTCTATTACATATTGGGTGTATGGAACGGTATCTGAGCGAATTTGAACCCCTTGTTTTATGCATCACCCCACCTCACCTTTCCCGTTAAGCAGCCATAGTGTGTTTTCTAAACGTGTGACTCTGTTCTGTTTTGTAATTCAGTTCAAGTGTAGCGGTTTTTACATTCCCTCTATAAGTGATAGCTTATGATAAGTGTCTTTTTCTGTGTGACTTATTTCACTTAGAATCGTCGTACCTAAGTCCACTCATCTTGCTTCTACTAGCCTTATGACATTGATTTCATGTCTGAGTGATATTCCATTGTACATAAGGACCACAACTTTTTTATCCATTTTTCTCTTTCCTGGGATATTTAAGGTGTCATGAAGTGGAGGTTCTTGTCAACAGAGCAGCCCCAAACTTTGGGGTGCCTTTGTCTTGCTCATTTTTAGTTTTCCCAATTTATACGCCCATGAGTGGACGTGCCCTATGCTCACTAAGCTGTGTTTTTTCGATGTTTCAGGACATACCGTACACTTCTCCAGAGTGGCTGTTGGCAATTAACATCCCGCCCATCAGCGTAGCAAGGCTGCCATTTCTCCATGGCCTGTCCTGCATTTCTGGTTTTGACACTTTTTGCAGCATGTCCCTTTTGGCCGATGGGAAGCGAGACTTCTTTTTAGCGCTGATTTGCCTTTCCAGGTTGCTTGGTTGGCCAAAAAGGGCGTATGCGTTTTTTCCTGAATATATTCAGGAAAAAACGCATACGCCCTTTTTGGCCAAGGGCATCATTGTCGACGTTTTGCCGCTTTTCATGTGCCTTAAAGGCGATTAGAATCTACCTCCTGAAATCTGTTTCCTGCAATTCTGCCTTGCTTTCAAATCCTCTTCGTTGCCTTCCCTCAATATATCTGTGGATGAGAGTTATCACTTATAACTCTGCGGGTTTGTGAATTGCAGTGTCCCTGAGCTCCATTTTTTAACTGTCTTTTTTGAGAGCTGGCCACAAAAGCACGGGATTGCCTCAGGCCCTATTCTGGTTCCTGGCAGCAGGCTGAGCCTGTGGTTAATTCTTCTTCCTGATGGGAAAATAGAGTGACCTGTGCCTGTCCCAACACCTAGATCTAGTCTCTCATTGGTTCCCGCTCTTCCCGTTCATCCTCAGGACAAATTGCAACCTGTAGGGAACAGGAGGTTAAAGGTGCTGATTCTCCAAGTAGGGAGATTGCTAGTAAAGTAGCTGGAATGGCGAACCCGAGCACAAGGAGATGAGAAATTAGGTGCGTTTTAGAAACCTTTCAAAATCACACGGTGTACCATCTTCTGAGTTTCTCATGCATGTTTTCGATGTAGGAAGATGCCCTTGAACCTGGAGACTTGGGACCCATGGGATGGGTACCACGCAGTATTACTTTGAAGGGTCTGCGTTTGCTCACCCAACCTAACCCAACCTTTCAGCCCCAAGAGTGTCCACCCTTATGTCTCATCCAGCTGTGCGTGTACATATGGTCAATCCAGGTTGCATCACAGCCTCTGAACGAATTTTGTAAAAATTTCTCTCTCTTTCACTGTCTTTGTTTTACGGGTTTTTAAAAGTAATTTATTTTTATAATGGGGTTTAGCTGCTTTTCACGGCTGTGTTTATGCGGCTTTACACCCACTTGACTCACTTCCAGACAGATATCAATACATAGGTTTTAAGATTCTTACTAGTCACATATATTTTTGTGCGGTGAATAGCGGGTGTTGTGTCCAGTTCACGGAGCAAGGAGTAGGTCTTGTCTATTACATATTGGGTGTATGGAACGGTATCTGAGCGAATTTGAAACCCTTGTTTTATGCTCACCCCACCTCACCTTTCCCGTTAAGCAGCCATAGTGTGTTTTCTAAACGTGTGACTCTGTTCTGTTTTGTAATTCAGTTCAAGTGTAGCGGTTTTTACATTCCCTCTATAAGTGGTAGCTTATGATAAGTGTCTTTTTCTGTGTGACTTATTTCACTTAGAATCGTCGTACCTAAGTCCACTCATCTTGCTTCTACTAGCCTTATGACATTGATTTCATGTCTGAGTGATATTCCATTGTACATAAGGACCACAACTTCTTTATCCATTTTTCTCTTTCCTGGGATATTTAAGGTGTCATGAAGTGGAGGTTCTTGTCAACAGAGCAGCCCTAAACTTTGGGGTGCCTGTGTCTTGCTGATTTTTAGTTTTCCCAATTTATACGCCCATGAGTGGACGTGCCCTATGCTCCCTAAGCTGTGTTTTTTCGATGTTTTAGGACACACCATACACTTCTCCAGAGTGGCTGTTGGCAATTAACATCCCGCCCATCAGCGTAGCAAGGCTGCCATTTCTCCATGGCCTGTCCTGCATTTCTGGTTTTGACACTTTTTGCAGCATGACCCTTTTGACCGATGGGAGGCGAGACTTCTTTGTAGCACTGATTTGCCTTTCCAGGTTGCTTGGTTGGCCAAAAAGGGCGTATGCGTTTTTTCCTGAATATATTCAGGAAAAAACGCATACGCCCTTTTTGGCCAAGGGCATCATTGTCGACGTTTTGCCGCTTTTCATGTGCTTTAAAGGCGATTCGAATCTACCTCCTGAAACCTGTTTCCTGCAATTCTGCCTTGCTTTCAAATCCTCTTCGTTGCCTTCCCTCAATATATTTGTGGACGAGAGTTATCATTTATAACTCAGCAGGTTTGTGAATGGCAGTGCCCCTGAGCTCCATTTTTCAACTGTCTTGTTTGTGAGCTGGCCGCAAAAGCACGGGATTTCCTCAGGCCCTATTCTGGTTCCCGGCGGCAGGCTGAGCCTGTGGTTAATTCTTCTTCCTGATGGGAAAATAGAGTGACCTGTGCCTGTCCCAACACCTAGATCTAGTCTCTCATTGGTTGCCCCTCTTCCCGTTCATCCTCAGGACAAATTGCAACCTGTAGGGAACAGGAGGTTAAAGGTGCTGATTCTCCAAGTAAGTTGATTGCTAGTAAAGTACCTGGAAAGGCGAACCCGAGCACAAGGAGATGAGAAATGGGGTGTGTTTTAGAAACCTTTCAAAATCACACGGTGTACCATCTTCTGAGTTTCTCATGCATGTTTTCGATGTAGGAAGATGCCCTTGAACCTGGAGATTTGGGACCCATGGGATGGGTACCACGCAGTATTACTTTAAAGGGTCTGCGTTTGCTCACCCAACCTCTCAGCCCCAAGAGTGTCCACCCTTATGTCTCATCCAGCTGTGGGTCTAGATATGGTCAATCCAGGTTGCATCTCAGCCCCTGAACGAATTTTGTAAGAATTTCTCTCTCTTTCACTGTCTTTGTTTTACGGGTTTTTAAAAGTAATTTATTTTTATAATGGGGTTAGCTGCTTTTCACGGCTGTGTTTATGCGGCTTTACACCCACTTGACTCACTTCCAGACAGATATCAATACATAGGTTTTAAGATTGTTACTAGTCATATATATTCTTCTGCGGTGAATAGGGGGTGTTGAGTCCAGTTCACTGAGCAAGGAGTAGGTCTTGTCTATTACATATTGGGTGTATGGAACGGTATCTGAGCGAATTTGAACCCCTTGTTTTATGCATCACCCCACCTCACCTTTCCCGTTAAGCAGCCATAGTGTTTTTTCTAAACGTGTGACTCTGTTCTGTTTTGTAATTCCGTTCAAGTGTAGCGGTTTTTACATTTCCTCTATAAGTGATAGCTTATGATAAGTGTCTTTTTCTGTGTGACTTATTTCACTTAGGATCGTCGTACCTAAGTCCACTCATCTTGCTTCTACTAGCCTTATGACATTGATTTCATGTCTGAGTGATATTCCATTGTACATAAGGACCACAACTTTTTTATCCATTTTTCTCTTTCCTGGGATATTTAAGGTGTCATGAAGTGGAGGTTCTTGTCAACAGAGCAGCCCCAAACTTTGGGGTGCCTGTGTCTTGCTCATTTTTAGTTTTCCCAATTTATACCCCCATGAGTGGACGTGCCATATGCTCACTAAGCTGTGTTTTTTCGATGTTTCAGGACACACCATACACTTCTCCAGAGTGGCTGTTGGCAATTAACATCCCGCCCATCAGCGTAGCAAGGCTGCCATTTCTCCATGGCCTGTCCTGCATTTCTGGTTTTGACACTTTTTGCAGCATGTCCCTTTTGGCCGATGGGAAGCGAGACTTCTTTGTAGCGCTGATTTGCCTTTCCAGGTTGCTTGGTTGGCCAAAAAGGGCGTATGCGTTTTTTCCTGAATATATTCAGGAAAAAACGCATACGCCCTTTTTGGCCAAGGGCATCATTGTCGACGTTTTGCCGCTTTTCATGTGCCTTAAAGGCGATTCGAATCTACCTCCTGAAATCTGTTTCCTGCAATTCTGCCTTGCTTTCAAATCCTCTTCGTTGCCTTCCCTCAATATATCTGTGGATGAGAGTTATCACTTATAACTCTGCGGGTTTGTGAATTGCAGTGTCCCTGAGCTCCATTTTTCAACTGTCTTTTTTGAGAGCTGGCCGCAAAAGCACGGGATTGCCTCAGGCCCTATTCTGGTTCCCGGCAGCAGGCTGAGCCTGTGGTTAATTCTCCTTCCTGATGGGAAAATAGAGTGACCTGTGCCTGTCCCAACAGCTAGATCTAGTCTCTCATTGGTTCCCCCTCTTCCCGTTCATCCTCTGGACAAATTGTAACCTGTAGGGAACAGGAGGTTAAAGGTGCTGATTCTCTAAGTAGGGAGATTGCTAGTAAAGTAGCTGGAATGGCGAACCCGAGCACAAGGAGATGAGAAATGAGGTGCGTTTTAGGAACCTTTCAAAATCACACGGTGTACCATCTTCTGAGTTTCTCATGCATGTTTTCGATGTAGGAAGATGCCCTTGAACCTGGAGACTTGGGACCCATGGGATGGGTACCACGCAGTATTACTTTAAAGGGTCTGCATTTGCTCACCCAACCTAACCCAACCTTTCAGCCCCAAGAGTGTCCACCCTTATGTCTCATCCAGCTGTGCGTGTAGATATGGTCAATCCAGGTTGCATCACAGCCTCTGAACGAATTTTGTAAGAATTTCTCTCTCTTTCACTGTCTTTGTTTTACGGGTTTTTAAAAGTAATTTAGTTTTATAATGGGGTTTAGCTGCTTTTCACAGCTGTGTTTATGCGGCTTTACACCCACTTCAATCACTTCCCGACAGATATCAATACATAGGTTTTAAGATTCTTACTAGTCACATATATTCTTGTGCGGTGAATAGGGGGTGTTGAGTCCAGTTCACTGAGCAAGGAGTAGGTCTTGTCTATTACATATTGGGTGTATGGAACGGTATCTGAGCGAATTTGAAACCCTTGTTTTATGCATCACCCCACCTCACCTTTCCCGTTAAGCAGCCATAGTGTGTTTTCTAAACGTGTGACTCTGTTCTGTTTTGTAATTCAGTTCAAGTGTAGCGGTTTTTACATTCCCTCTATAAGTGGTAGCTTATGATAAGTGTCTTTTTCTGTGTGACTTATTTCACTTAGAATCGTCGTACCTAAGTCCACTCATCTTGCTTCTACTAGCCTTATGACATTGATTTCATGTCTGAGTGATATTCCATTGTACATAAGGACCACAACTTCTTTATCCATTTTTCTCTTTCCTGGGATATTTAAGGTGTCATGAAGTGGAGGTTCTTGTCAACAGAGCAGCCCTAAACTTTGGGGTGCCTGTGTCTTGCTGATTTTTAGTTTTCCCAATTTATACGCCCATGAGTGGACGTGCCCTATGCTCCCTAAGCTGTGTTTTTTCGATGTTTCAGGACACACCGTACACTTCTCCAGAGTGGCTGTTGGCAATTAACATCCCGCCCATCAGCGTAGCAAGGCTGCCATTTCTCCATGGCCTGTCCTGCATTTCTGGTTTTGACACTTTTTGCAGCATGACCCTTTTGACCGATGGGAGGCGAGACTTCTTTGTAGCACTGATTTGCCTTTCCAGGTTGCTTGGTTGGCCAAAAAGGGCGTATGCGTTTTTTCCTGAATATATTCAGGAAAAAACGCATACGCCCTTTTTGGCCAAGGGCATCATTGTCGACGTTTTGCCGCTTTACATGTGCTTTAAAGGCGATTCGAATCTACCTCCTGAAACCTGTTTCCTGCAATTCTGCCTTGCTTTCAAATCCTCTTCGTTGCCTTCCCTCAATATATTTGTGGACGAGAGTTATCATTTATAACTCAGCAGGTTTGTGAATGGCAGTGCCCCTGAGCTCCATTTTTCAACTGTCTTGTTTGTGAGCTGGCCGCAAAAGCACGGGATTTCCTCAGGCCCTATTCTGGTTCCCGGCGGCAGGCTGAGCCTGTGGTTAATTCTTCTTCCTGATGGGAAAATAGAGTGACCTGTGCCTGTCCCAACACCTAGATCTAGTCTCTCATTGCTTGCCCCTCTTCCCGTTCATCCTCAGGACAAATTGCAACCTGTAGGGAACAGGAGGTTAAAGGTGCTGATTCTCCAAGTAAGTTGATTGCTAGTAAAGTAGCTGGAAAGGCGAACCCGAGCACAAGGAGATGAGAAATGGGGTGTGTTTTAGAAACCTTTCAAAATCACACGGTGTACCATCTTCTGAGTTTCTCATGCATGTTTTCGATGTAGGAAGATGCCCTTTAACCTGGAGATTTGGGACCCATGGGATGGGTACCACGCAGTATTACTTTAAAGGGTCTGCGTTTGCTCACCCAACCTCTCAGCCCCAAGAGTGTCCACCCTTATGTCTCATCCAGCTGTGGGTCTAGATATGGTCAATCCAGGTTGCATCTCAGCCCCTGAACGAATTTTGTAAGAATTTCTCTCTCTTTCACTGTCTTTGTATTACGGGTTTTTAAAAGTAATTTATTTTTATAATGGGGTTAGCTGCTTTTCACGGCTGTGTTTATGCGGCGTTACACCCACTTGAGTCACTTCCAGACAGATATCAATACATAGGTTTTAAGATTGTTACTAGTCATATATATTCTTGTGCGGTGAATAGGGGGTGTTGAGTCCAGTTCACTGAGCAAGGAGTAGGTCTTGTCTATTACATATTGGGTGTATGGAACGGTATCTGAGCGAATTTGAACCCCTTGTTTTATGCATCACCCCACCTCACCTTTCCCGTTAAGCAGCCATAGTGTGTTTTCTAAACGTGTGACTCTGTTCTGTTTTGTAATTCAGTTCAAGTGTAGCGGTTTTTACATTCCCTCTATAAGTGATAGCTTATGATAAGTGTCTTTTTCTGTGTGACTTATTTCACTTAGAATCGTCGTACCTAAGTCCACTCATCTTGCTTCTACTAGCCTTATGACATTGATTTCATGTCTGAGTGATATTCCATTGTACATAAGGACCACAACTTTTTTATCCATTTTTCTCTTTCCTGGGATATTTAAGGTGTCATGAAGTGGAGGTTCTTGTCAACAGAGCAGCCCCAAACTTTGGGGTGCCTGTGTCTTGCTCATTTTTAGTTTTCCCAATTTATACGCCCATGAGTGGACGTGCCCTATGCTCACTAAGCTGTGTTTTTTCGATGTTTCAGGACATACCGTACACTTCTCCAGAGTGGCTGTTGGCAATTAACATCCCGCCCATCAGCGTAGCAAGGCTGCCATTTCTCCATGGCCTGTCCTGCATTTCTGGTTTTGACACTTTTTGCAGCATGTCCCTTTTGGCCGATGGGAAGCGAGACTTCTTTTTAGCGCTGATTTGCCTTTCCAGGTTGCTTGGTTGGCCAAAAAGGGCGTATGCGTTTTTTCCTGAATATATTCAGGAAAAAACGCATACGCCCTTTTTGGCCAAGGGCATCATTGTCGACGTTTTGCCGCTTTTCATGTGCTTGAAAGGCGATTCGAATCTACCTCCTGAAATCTGTTTCCTGCAATTCTGCCTTGCTTTCAAATCCTCTTCGTTGCCTTCCCTCAATATATCTGTGGATGAGAGTTATCACTTATAACTCTGCGGGTTTGTGAATTGCAGTGTCCCTGAGCTCCATTTTTTAACTGTCTTTTTTGAGAGCTGGCCACAAAAGCACGGGATTGCCTCAGGCCCTATTCTGGTTCCTGGCACCAGGCTGAGCCTGTGGTTAATTCTTCTTCCTGATGGGAAAATAGAGTGACCTGTGCCTGTCCCAACACCTAGATCTAGTCTCTCATTGGTTCCCGCTCTTCCCGTTCATCCTCAGGAAAAATTGCAACCTGTAGGGAACAGGAGGTTAAAGGTGCTGATTCTCCAAGTAGGGAGATTGCTAGTAAAGTAGCTGGAATGGCGAACCCGAGCACAAGGAGATGAGAAATGAGGTGCGTTTTAGAAACCTTTCAAAATCACACGGTGTACCATCTTCTGAGTTTCTCATGCATGTTTTCGATGTAGGAAGATGCCCTTGAACCTGGAGACTTGGGACCCATGGGATGGGTACCACGCAGTATTACTTTGAAGGGTCTGCATTTGCTCACCCAACCTAACCCAACCTTTCAGCCCCAAGAGTGTCCACCCTTATGTCTCATCCAGCTGTGCGTGTACATATGGTCAATCCAGGTTGCATCACAGCCTCTGAACGAATTTTGTAAGAATATCTCTCTATTTCACTGTCTTTGTTTTACGGGTTTTTAAAAGTAATTTATTTTTATAATGGGGTTTAGCTGCTTTTCACGGCTGTGTTTATGCGGCTTTACACCCACTTGACTCACTTCCAGACAGATATCAATACATAGGTTTTAAGATTCTTACTAGTCACATATATTTTTGTGCGGTGAATAGGGGGTGTTGAGTCCAGTTCACGGAGCAAGGAGTAGGTCTTGTCTATTACATATTGGGTGTATGGAACGGTATCTGAGCGAATTTGAAACCCTTGTTTTATGCATCACCCAACCTCACCTTTCCCGTTAAGCAGCCATAGTGTGTTTTCTAAACGTGTGACTCTGTTCTGTTTTGTAATTCAGTTCAGGTGTAGCGGTTTTTACATTCCCTCTATAAGTGATAGCTTATGATAAGTGTCTTTTTCTGTGTGACTTATTTCACTTAGAATCGTCGTACCTAAGTCCACTCATCTTGCTTCTACTAGCCTTATGACATTGATTTCATGTCTGAGTGATATTGCATTGTACATAAGGACCACAACTTCTTTATCCCTTTTTCTCTTTCCTGGGATATTTAAGGTGTCGTGAAGTGGAGGTTCTTGTCAACAGAGCAGCCCTAAACTTTGGGGTGCCTGTGTCTTGCTGATTTTTAGTTTTCCCAATTTATACGCCCATGAGTGGACGTGCCCTATGCTCCCTAAGCTGTGTTTTTTCGATGTTTCAGGACACACCGTACACTTCTCCAGAGTGGCTGTTGGCAACTTACATCCCGCTCATCAGCGTAGCAAGGCTGCCATTTCTCCATGGCCTGTCCTGCAATTCTGGTTTTGACACTTTTTGCAGCATGGCCCTTTTGACCGATGGGAAGCGAGACTTCTTTGTAGCGCTGATTTGCCTTTCCAGGTTGCTTGGTTGGCCAAAAAGGGCGTATGCGTTTTTTCCTGAATATATTCAGGAAAAAACGCATACGCCCTTTTTGGCCAAGGGCATCATTGTCGACGTTTTGCCGCTTTTCATGTGCCTTAAAGGCGATTCGAATCTACCTCCTGAAATCTGTTTCCTGCAATTCTGCCTTGCTTTCAAATCCTCTTCGTTGCCTTCCCTCAATATATCTGTGGATGAGAGTTATCACTTATAACTCAGCAGGTTTGTGAATGGCAGTGCCCCTGAGCTCCATTTTTCAACTGTCTTGTTTGTGAGCTGGCCGCAAAAGCACGGGATTTCCTCAGGCCCTATTCTGGTTCCCGGCGGCAGGCTGAGCCTGTGGTTAATTCTTCTTCCTGATGGGAAAATAGAGTGACCTGTGCCTGTCCCAACACCTAGATCTAGTCTCTCATTTGTTGCCCCTCTTCCCGTTCATCCTCAGGACAAATTGCAACCTGTAGGGAACAGGAGGTTAAAGGTGCTGATTCTCCAAGTAAGTTGATTGCTAGTAAAGTAGCTGGAAAGGCGAACCCGAGCACAAGGAGATGAGAAATGGGGTGTGTTTTAGAAACCTTTCAAAATCACACGGTGTACCATCTTCTGAGTTTCTCATGCATGTTTTCGATGTAGGAAGATGCCCTTGAACCAGGAGATTTGGGACCCATGGGATGGGTACCACGCAGTATTACTTTAAAGGGTCTGCGTTTGCTCACCCAACCTCTCAGCCCCAAGAGTGTCCACCATTATGTCTCATCCAGCTGTGGGTCTAGATATGGTCAATCCAGGTTGCATCTCAGCCCCTGAACGAATTTTGTAAGAATTTCTCTCTCTTTCACTGTCTTTGTTTTACGGGTTTTTAAAAGTAATTTATTTTTATAATGGGGTTAGCTGCTTTTCACGGCTGTGTTTATGCGGCTTTACACCCACTTGACTCACTTCCAGACAGATATCAATACATAGGTTTTAAAATTGTTACTAGTCATATATATTCTTGTGCGGTGAATAGGGGGTGTTGAGTCCAGTTCACTGAGCAAGGAGTAGGTCTTGTCTATTACATATTGGGTGTATGGAACGGTATCTGAGCGAATTTGAACCCCTTGTTTTATGCATCACCCCACCTCACCTTTCCCGTTAAGCAGCCATAGTGTTTTTTCTAAACGTGTGACTCTGTTCTGTTTTGTAATTCCGTTCAAGTGTAGCGGTTTTTACATTTCCTCTATAAGTGATAGCTTATGATAAGTGTCTTTTTCTGTGTGACTTATTTCACTTAGAATCGTCGTACCTAAGTCCACTCATCTTGCTTCTACTAGCCTTATGACATTGATTTCATGTCTGAGTGATATTCCATTGTACATAAGGACCACAACTTTTTTATCCATTTTTCTCTTTCCTGGGATATTTAAGGTGTCATGAAGTGGAGGTTCTTGTCAACAGAGCAGCCCCAAACTTTGGGGTGCCTGTGTCTTGCTCATTTTTAGTTTTCCCAATTTATACCCCCATGAGTGGACGTGCCCTATGCTCACTAAGCTGTGTTTTTTCGATGTTTCAGGACACACCGTACACTTCTCCAGAGTGGCTGTTGGCAATTAACATCCCGCCCATCAGCGTAGCAAGGCTGCCATTTCTCCATGGCCTGTCCTGCATTTCTGGTTTTGACACTTTTTGCAGCATGTCCCTTTTGGCCGATGGGAAGCGAGACTTCTTTGTAGCGCTGATTTGCCTTTCCAGGTTGCTTGGTTGGCCAAAAAGGGCGTATGCGTTTTTTCCTGAATATATTCAGGAAAAAACGCATACGCCCTTTTTGGCCAAGGGCATCATTGTCGACGTTTTGCCGCTTTTCATGTGCCTTAAAGGCGATTCGAATCTACCTCCTGAAATCTGTTTCCTGCAATTCTGCCTTGCTTTCAAATCCTCTTCGTTGCCTTCCCTCAATATATCTGTGGATGAGAGTTATCACTTATAACTCTGCGGGTTTGTGAATTGCAGTGTCCCTGAGCTCCATTTTTCAACTGTCTTTTTTGAGAGCTGGCCGCAAAAGCACGGGATTGCCTCAGGCCCTATTCTGGTTCCCGGCAGCAGGCTGAGCCTGTGGTTAATTCTCCTTCCTGATGGGAAAATAGAGTGACCTGTGCCTGTCCCAACAGCTAGATCTAGTCTCTCATTGGTTCCCCCTCTTCCCGTTCATCCTCTGGACAAATTGTAACCTGTAGGGAACAGGAGGTTAAAGGTGCTGATTCTCTAAGTAGGGAGATTGCTAGTAAAGTAGCTGGAATGGCGAACCCGAGCACAAGGAGATGAGAAATGAGGTGCGTTTTAGGAACCTTTCAAAATCACACGGTGTACCATCTTCTGAGTTTCTCATGCATGTTTTCGATGTAGGAAGATGCCCTTGAACCTGGAGACTTGGGACCCATGGGATGGGTACCACGCAGTATTACTTTAAAGGGTCTGCATTTGCTCACCCAACCTAACCCAACCTTTCAGCCCCAAGAGTGTCCACCCTTATGTCTCATCCAGCTGTGCGTGTAGATATGGTCAATCCAGGTTGCATCACAGCCTCTGAACGAATTTTGTAAGAATTTCTCTCTCTTTCACTGTCTTTGTTTTACGGGTTTTTAAAAGTAATTTAGTTTTATAATGGGGTTTAGCTGCTTTTCACAGCTGTGTTTATGCGGCTTTACACCCACTTCAATCACTTCCCGACAGATATCAATACATAGGTTTTAAGATTCTTACTAGTCACATATATTCTTGAGCGGTGAATAGGGGGTGTTGAGTCCAGTTCACTGAGCAAGGAGTAGGTCTTGTCTATTACATATTGGGTGTATGGAACGGTATCTGAGCGAATTTGAAACCCTTGTTTTATGCATCACCCCACCTCACCTTTCCCGTTAAGCAGCCATAGTGTGTTTTCTAAACGTGTGACTCTGTTCTGTTATGTAATTCAGTTCAAGTGTAGCGGTTTTTACATTCCCTCTATAAGTGGTAGCTTATGATAAGTGTCTTTTTCTGTGTGACTTATTTCACTTAGAATCGTCGTACCTAAGTCCACTCATCTTGCTTCTACTAGCCTTATGACATTGATTTCATGTCTGAGTGATATTCCATTGTACATAAGGACCACAACTTCTTTATCCATTTTTCTCTTTCCTGGGATATTTAAGGTGTCATGAAGTGGAGGTTCTTGTCAACAGAGCAGCCCTAAACTTTGGGGTGCCTGTGTCTTGCTGATTTTTAGTTTTCCCAATTTATACGCCCATGAGTGGACGTGCCCTATGCTCCCTAAGCTGTGTTTTTTCGATGTTTCAGGACACACCGTACACTTCTCCAGAGTGGCTGTTGGCAATTGACATCCCGCCCATCAGCGTAGCAAGGCTGCCATTTCTCCATGGCCTGTCCTGCATTTCTGGTTTTGACACTTTTTGCAGCATGACCCTTTTGACCGATGGGAGGCGAGACTTCTTTGTAGCACTGATTTGCCTTTCCAGGTTGCTTGGTTGGCCAAAAAGGGCGTATGCGTTTTTTCCTGAATATATTCAGGAAAAACCGCATACGCCCTTTTTGGCCAAGGGCATCATTGTCGACGTTTTGCCGCTTTTCATGTGCTTTAAAGGCGATTCGAATCTACCTCCTGAAACCTGTTTCCTGCAATTCTGCCTTGCTTTCAAATCCTCTTCGTTGCCTTCCCTCAATATATTTGTGGACGAGAGTTATCATTTATAACTCAGCAGGTTTGTGAATGGCAGTGCCCCTGAGCTCCATTTTTCAACTGTCTTGTTTGTGAGCTGGCCGCAAAAGCACGGGATTTCCTCAGGCCCTATTCTGGTTCCCGGCGGCAGGCTGAGCCTGTGGTTAATTCTTCTTCCTGATGGGAAAATAGAGTGACCTGTGCCTGTCCCAACACCTAGATCTAGTCTCTCATTGCTTGCCCCTCTTCCCGTTCATCCTCAGGACAAATTGCAACCTGTAGGGAACAGGAGGTTAAAGGTGCTGATTCTCCAAGTAAGTTGATTGCTAGTAAAGTAGCTGGAAAGGCGAACCCGAGCACAAGGAGATGAGAAATGGGGTGTGTTTTAGAAACCTTTCAAAATCACACGGTGTACCATCTTCTGAGTTTCTCATGCATGTTTTCGATGTAGGAAGATGCCCTTTAACCTGGAGATTTGGGACCCATGGGATGGGTACCACGCAGTATTACTTTAAAGGGTCTGCGTTTGCTCACCCAACCTCTCAGCCCCAAGAGTGTCCACCCTTATGTCTCATCCAGCTGTGGGTCTAGATATGGTCAATCCAGGTTGCATCTCAGCCCCTGAACGAATTTTGTAAGAATTTCTCTCTCTTTCACTGTCTTTGTTTTACGGGTTTTTAAAAGTAATTTATTTTTATAATGGGGTTAGCTGCTTTTCACGGCTGTGTTTATGCGGCGTTACACCCACTTGACTCACTTCCAGACAGATATCAATACATAGGTTTTAAGATTGTTACTAGTCATATATATTCTTGTGCGGTGAATAGGGGGTGTTGAGTCCAGTTCACTGAGCAAGGAGTAGGTCTTGTCTATTACATATTGGGTGTATGGAACGGTATCTGAGCGAATTTGAACCCCTTGTTTTATGCATCACCCCACCTCACCTTTCCCGTTAAGCAGCCATAGTGTGTTTTCTAAACGTGTGCCTCTGTTCTGTTTTGTAATTCAGTTCAAGTGTAGCGGTTTTTACATTCCCTCTATAAGTGATAGCTTATGATAAGTGTCTTTTTCTGTGTGACTTATTTCACTTAGAATCGTCGTACCTAAGTCCACTCATCTTGCTTCTACTAGCCTTATGACATTGATTTCATGTCTGAGTGATATTCCATTGTACATAAGGACCACAACTTTTTTATCCATTTTTCTCTTTCCTGGGATATTTAAGGTGTCATGAAGTGGAGGTTCTTGTCAACAGAGCAGCCCCAAACTTTGGGGTGCCTGTGTCTTGCTCATTTTTAGTTTTCCCAATTTATACGCCCATGAGTGGACGTGCCCTATGCTCACTAAGCTGTGTTTTTTCGATGTTTCAGGACATACCGTACACTTCTCCAGAGTGGCTGTTGGCAATTAACATCCCGCCCATCAGCGTAGCAAGGCTGCCATTTCTCCATGGCCTGTCCTGCATTTCTGGTTTTGACACTTTTTGCAGCATGTCCCTTTTGGCCGATGGGAAGCGAGACTTCTTTGTAGCGCTGATTTGCCTTTCCAGGTTGCTTGGTTGGCCAAAAAGGGCGTATGCGTTTTTTCCTGAATATATTCAGGAAAAAACGCATACGCCCTTTTTGGCCAAGGGCATCATTGTCGACGTTTTGCCGCTTTTCATGTGCCTTAAAGGCGATTCGAATCTACCTCCTGAAATCTGTTTCCTGCAATTCTGCCTTGCTTTCAAATCCTCTTCGTTGCCTTCCCTCAATATATCTGTGGATGAGAGTTATCACTTATAACTCTGCGGGTTTGTGAATTGCAGTGTCCCTGAGCTCCATTTTTCAACTGTCTTTTTTGAGAGCTGGCCGCAAAAGCACGGGATTGCCTCAGGCCCTATTCTGGTTCCTGGCAGCAGGCTGAGCCTGTGGTTAATTCTCCTTCCTGATGGGAAAATAGAGTGACCTGTGCCTGTCCCAACAGCTAGATCTAGTCTCTCATTGGTTCCCCCTCTTCCCGTTCATCCTCTGGACAAATTGTAACCTGTAGGGAACAGGAGGTTAAAGGTGCTGATTCTCTAAGTAGGGAGATTGCTAGTAAAGTAGCTGGAATGGCGAACCCGAGCACAAGGAGATGAGAAATGAGGTGCGTTTTAGGAACCTTTCAAAATCACACGGTGTACCATCTTCTGAGTTTCTCATGCATGTTTTCGATGTAGGAAGATGCCCTTGAACCTGGAGACTTGGGACCCATGGGATGGGTACCACGCAGTATTACTTTAAAGGGTCTGCATTTGCTCACCCAACCTAACCCAACCTTTCAGCCCCAAGAGTGTCCACCCTTATGTCTCATCCAGCTGTGCGTGTAGATATGGTCAATCCAGGTTGCATCACAGCCTCTGAACGAATTTTGTAAGAATTTCTCTCTCTTTCACTGTCTTTGTTTTACGGGTTTTTAAAAGTAATTTAGTTTTATAATGGGGTTTAGCTGCTTTTCACAGCTGTGTTTATGCGGCTTTACACCCACTTCAATCACTTCCCGACAGATATCAATACATAGGTTTTAAGATTCTTACTAGTCACATATATTCTTGTGCGGTGAATAGGGGGTGTTGAGTCCAGTTCACTGAGCAAGGAGTAGGTCTTGTCTATTACATATTGGGTGTATGGAACGGTATCTGAGCGAATTTGAAACCCTTGTTTTATGCATCACCCCACCTCACCTTTCCCGTTAAGCAGCCATAGTGTGTTTTCTAAACGTGTGACTCTGTTCTGTTTTGTAATTCAGTTCAAGTGTAGCGGTTTTTACATTCCCTCTATAAGTGGTAGCTTATGATAAGTGTCTTTTTCTGTGTGACTTATTTCACTTAGAATCGTCGTACCTAAGTCCACTCATCTTGCTTCTACTAGCCTTATGACATTGATTTCATGTCTGAGTGATATTCCATTGTACATAAGGACCACAACTTCTTTATCCATTTTTCTCTTTCCTGGGATATTTAAGGTGTCATGAAGTGGAGGTTCTTGTCAACAGAGCAGCCCTAAACTTTGGGGTGCCTGTGTCTTGCTGATTTTTAGTTTTCCCAATTTATACGCCCATGAGTGGACGTGCCCTATGCTCCCTAAGCTGTGTTTTTTCGATGTTTCAGGACACACCGTACACTTCTCCAGAGTGGCTGTTGGCAATTAACATCCCGCCCATCAGCGTAGCAAGGCTGCCATTTCTCCATGGCCTGTCCTGCATTTCTGGTTTTGACACATTTTGCAGCATGACCCTTTTGACCGATGGGAAGCCAGACTTCTTTGTAGCACTGATTTGCCTTTCCAGGTTGCTTGGTTGGCCAAAAAGGGCGTATGCGTTTTTTCCTGAATATATTCAGGAAAAAACGCATACGCCCTTTTTGGCCAAGGGCATCATTGTCGACGTTTTGCCGCTTTTCATGTGCTTGAAAGGCGATTCGAATCTACCTCCTGAAATCTGTTTCCTGCAATTCTGCCTTGCTTTCAAATCCTCTTCGTTGCCTTCCCTCAATATATCTGTGGATGAGAGTTATCACTTATAACTCTGCGGGTTTGTGAATTGCAGTGTCCCTGAGCTCCATTTTTTAACTGTCTTTTTTGAGAGCTGGCCACAAAAGCACGGGATTGCCTCAGGCCCTATTCTGGTTCCTGGCACCAGGCTGAGCCTGTGGTTAATTCTTCTTCCTGATGGGAAAATAGAGTGACCTGTGCCTGTCCCAACACCTAGATCTAGTCTCTCATTGGTTCCCGCTCTTCCCGTTCATCCTCAGGAAAAATTGCAACCTGTAGGGAACAGGAGGTTAAAGGTGCTGATTCTCCAAGTAGGGAGATTGCTAGTAAAGTAGCTGGAATGGCGAACCCGAGCACAAGGAGATGAGAAATGAGGTGCGTTTTAGAAACCTTTCAAAATCACACGGTGTACCATCTTCTGAGTTTCTCATGCATGTTTTCGATGTAGGAAGATGCCCTTGAACCTGGAGACTTGGGACCCATGGGATGGGTACCACGCAGTATTACTTTGAAGGGTCTGCATTTGCTCACCCAACCTAACCCAACCTTTCAGCCCCAAGAGTGTCCACCCTTATGTCTCATCCAGCTGTGCGTGTACATATGGTCAATCCAGGTTGCATCACAGCCTCTGAACGAATTTTGTAAGAATATCTCTCTATTTCACTGTCTTTGTTTTACGGGTTTTTAAAAGTAATTTATTTTTATAATGGGGTTTAGCTGCTTTTCACGGCTGTGTTTATGCGGCTTTACACCCACTTGACTCACTTCCAGACAGATATCAATACATAGGTTTTAAGATTCTTACTAGTCACATATATTTTTGTGCGGTGAATAGGGGGTGTTGAGTCCAGTTCACGGAGCAAGGAGTAGGTCTTGTCTATTACATATTGGGTGTATGGAACGGTATCTGAGCGAATTTGAAACCCTTGTTTTATGCATCACCCAACCTCACCTTTCCCGTTAAGCAGCCATAGTGTGTTTTCTAAACGTGTGACTCTGTTCTGTTTTGTAATTCAGTTCAGGTGTAGCGGTTTTTACATTCCCTCTATAAGTGATAGCTTATGATAAGTGTCTTTTTCTTTGTGACTTATTTCACTTAGAATCGTCGTACCTAAGTCCACTCATCTTGCTTCTACTAGCCTTATGACATTGATTTCATGTCTGAGTGATATTGCATTGTACATAAGGACCACAACTTCTTTATCCCTTTTTCTCTTTCCTGGGATATTTAAGGTGTCGTGAAGTGGAGGTTCTTGTCAACAGAGCAGCCCTAAACTTTGGGGTGCCTGTGTCTTGCTGATTTTTAGTTTTCCCAATTTATACGCCCATGAGTGGACGTGCCCTATGCTCCCTAAGCTGTGTTTTTTCGATGTTTCAGGACACACCGTACACTTCTCCAGAGTGGCTGTTGGCAACTTACATCCCGCTCATCAGCGTAGCAAGGCTGCCATTTCTCCATGGCCTGTCCTGCAATTCTGGTTTTGACACTTTTTGCAGCATGGCCCTTTTGACCGATGGGAAGCGAGACTTCTTTGTAGCGCTGATTTGCCTTTCCAGGTTGCTTGGTTGGCCAAAAAGGGCGTATGCGTTTTTTCCTGAATATATTCAGGAAAAAACGCATACGCCCTTTTTGGCCAAGGGCATCATTGTCGACGTTTTGCCGCTTTTCATGTGCCTTAAAGGCGATTCGAATCTACCTCCTGAAATCTGTTTCCTGCAATTCTTCCTTGCTTTCAAATCCTCTTCGTTGCCTTCCCTCAATATATCTGTGGATGAGAGTTATCACTTATAACTCAGCAGGTTTGTGAATGGCAGTGCCCCTGAGCTCCATTTTTCAACTGTCTTGTTTGTGAGCTGGCCGCAAAAGCACGGGATTTCCTCAGGCCCTATTCTGGTTCCCGGCGGCAGGCTGAGCCTGTGGTTAATTCTTCTTCCTGATGGGAAAATAGAGTGACCTGTGCCTGTCCCAACACCTAGATCTAGTCTCTCATTGGTTGCCCCTCTTCCCGTTCATCCTCAGGACAAATTGCAACCTGTAGGGAACAGGAGGTTAAAGGTGCTGATTCTCCAAGTAAGTTGATTGCTAGTAAAGTAGCTGGAAAGGCGAACCCGAGCACAAGGAGATGAGAAATGGGGTGTGTTTTAGAAACCTTTCAAAATCACACGGTGTACCATCTTCTGAGTTTCTCATGCATGTTTTCGATGTAGGAAGATGCCCTTGAACCAGGAGATTTGGGACCCATGGGATGGGTACCACGCAGTATTACTTTAAAGGGTCTGCGTTTGCTCACCCAACCTCTCAGCCCCAAGAGTGTCCACCATTATGTCTCATCCAGCTGTGGGTCTAGATATGGTCAATCCAGGTTGCATCTCAGCCCCTGAACGAATTTTGTAAGAATTTCTCTCTCTTTCACTGTCTTTGTTTTACGGGTTTTTAAAAGTAATTTATTTTTATAATGGGGTTAGCTGCTTTTCACGGCTGTGTTTATGCGGCTTTACACCCACTTGACTCACTTCCAGACAGATATCAATACATAGGTTTTAAAATTGTTACCAGTCATATATATTCTTGTGCGGTGAATAGGGGGTGTTGAGTCCAGTTCACTGAGCAAGGAGTAGGTCTTGTCTATTACATATTGGGTGTATGGAACGGTATCTGAGCGAATTTGAACCCCTTGTTTTATGCATCACCCCACCTCACCTTTCCCGTTAAGCAGCCATAGTGTTTTTTCTAAACGTGTGACTCTGTTCTGTTTTGTAATTCCGTTCAAGTGTAGCGGTTTTTACATTTCCTCTATAAGTGATAGCTTATGATAAGTGTCTTTTTCTGTGTGACTTATTTCACTTAGAATCGTCGTACCTAAGTCCACTCATCTTGCTTCTACTAGCCTTATGACATTGATTTCATGTCTGAGTGATATTCCATTGTACATAAGGACCACAACTTTTTTATCCATTTTTCTCTTTCCTGGGATATTTAAGGTGTCATGAAGTGGAGGTTCTTGTCAACAGAGCAGCCCCAAACTTTGGGGTGCCTGTGTCTTGCTCATTTTTAGTTTTCCCAATTTATACCCCCATGAGTGGACGTGCCCTATGCTCACTAAGCTGTGTTTTTTCGATGTTTCAGGACACACCGTACACTTCTCCAGAGTGGCTGTTGGCAATTAACATCCCGCCCATCAGCGTAGCAAGGCTGCCATTTCTCCATGGCCTGTCCTGCATTTCTGGTTTTGACACTTTTTGCAGCATGTCCCTTTTGGCCGATGGGAAGCGAGACTTCTTTGTAGCGCTGATTTGCCTTTCCAGGTTGCTTGGTTGGCCAAAAAGGGCGTATGCGTTTTTTCCTGAATATATTCAGGAAAAAACGCATACGCCCTTTTTGGCCAAGGGCATCATTGTCGACGTTTTGCCGCTTTTCATGTGCCTTAAAGGCGATTCGAATCTACCTCCTGAAATCTGTTTCCTGCAATTCTGCCTTGCTTTCAAATCCTCTTCGTTGCCTTCCCTCAATATATCTGTGGATGAGAGTTATCACTTATAACTCTGCGGGTTTGTGAATTGCAGTGTCCCTGAGCTCCATTTTTCAACTGTCTTTTTTGAGAGCTGGCCGCAAAAGCACGGGATTGCCTCAGGCCCTATTCTGGTTCCCGGCAGCAGGCTGAGCCTGTGGTTAATTCTCCTTCCTGATGGGAAAATAGAGTGACCTGTGCCTGTCCCAACAGCTAGATCTAGTCTCTCATTGGTTCCCCCTCTTCCCGTTCATCCTCTGGACAAATTGTAACCTGTAGGGAACAGGAGGTTAAAGGTGCTGATTCTCTAAGTAGGGAGATTGCTAGTAAAGTAGCTGGAATGGCGAACCCGAGCACAAGGAGATGAGAAATGAGGTGCGTTTTAGGAACCTTTCAAAATCACACGGTGTACCATCTTCTGAGTTTCTCATGCATGTTTTCGATGTAGGAAGATGCCCTTGAACCTGGAGACTTGGGACCCATGGGATGGGTACCACGCAGTATTACTTTAAAGGGTCTGCATTTGCTCACCCAACCTAACCCAACCTTTCAGCCCCAAGAGTGTCCACCCTTATGTCTCATCCAGCTGTGCGTGTAGATATGGTCAATCCAGGTTGCATCACAGCCTCTGAACGAATTTTGTAAGAATTTCTCTCTCTTTCACTGTCTTTGTTTTACGGGTTTTTAAAAGTAATTTAGTTTTATAATGGGGTTTAGCTGCTTTTCACAGCTGTGTTTATGCGGCTTTACACCCACTTCAATCACTTCCCGACAGATATCAATACATAGGTTTTAAGATTCTTACTAGTCACATATATTCTTGAGCGGTGAATAGGGGGTGTTGAGTCCAGTTCACTGAGCAAGGAGTAGGTCTTGTCTATTACATATTGGGTGTATGGAACGGTATCTGAGCGAATTTGAAACCCTTGTTTTATGCATCACCCCACCTCACCTTTCCCGTTAAGCAGCCATAGTGTGTTTTCTAAACGTGTGACTCTGTTCTGTTATGTAATTCAGTTCAAGTGTAGCGGTTTTTACATTCCCTCTATAAGTGGTAGCTTATGATAAGTGTCTTTTTCTGTGTGACTTATTTCACTTAGAATCGTCGTACCTAAGTCCACTCATCTTGCTTCTACTAGCCTTATGACATTGATTTCATGTCTGAGTGATATTCCATTGTACATAAGGACCACAACTTCTTTATCCATTTTTCTCTTTCCTGGGATATTTAAGGTGTCATGAAGTGGAGGTTCTTGTCAACAGAGCAGCCCTAAACTTTGGGGTGCCTGTGTCTTGCTGATTTTTAGTTTTCCCAATTTATACGCCCATGAGTGGACGTGCCCTATGCTCCCTAAGCTGTGTTTTTTCGATGTTTCAGGACACACCGTACACTTCTCCAGAGTGGCTGTTGGCAATTAACATCCCGCCCATCAGCGTAGCAAGGCTGCCATTTCTCCATGGCCTGTCCTGCATTTCTGGTTTTGACACTTTTTGCAGCATGACCCTTTTGACCGATGGGAGGCGAGACTTCTTTGTAGCACTGATTTGCCTTTCCAGGTTGCTTGGTTGGCCAAAAAGGGCGTATGCGTTTTTTCCTGAATATATTCAGGAAAAAACGCATACGCCCTTTTTGGCCAAGGGCATCATTGTCGACGTTTTGCCGCTTTTCATGTGCTTTAAAGGCGATTCGAATCTACCTCCTGAAACCTGTTTCCTGCAATTCTGCCTTGCTTTCAAATCCTCTTCGTTGCCTTCCCTCAATATATTTGTGGACGAGAGTTATCATTTATAACTCAGCAGGTTTGTGAATGGCAGTGCCCCTGAGCTCCATTTTTCAACTGTCTTGTTTGTGAGCTGGCCGCAAAAGCACGGGATTTCCTCAGGCCCTATTCTGGTTCCCGGCGGCAGGCTGAGCCTGTGGTTAATTCTTCTTCCTGATGGGAAAATAGAGTGACCTGTGCCTGTCCCAACACCTAGATCTAGTCTCTCATTGGTTGCCCCTCTTCCCGTTCATCCTCAGGACAAATTGCAACCTGTAGGGAACAGGAGGTTAAAGGTGCTGATTCTCCAAGTAAGTTGATTGCTAGTAAAGTAGCTGGAAAGGCGAACCCGAGCACAAGGAGATGAGAAATGGGGTGTGTTTTAGAAACCTTTCAAAATCACACGGTGTACCATCTTCTGAGTTTCTCATGCATGTTTTCGATGTAGGAAGATGCCCTTTAACCTGGAGATTTGGGACCCATGGGATGGGTACCACGCAGTATTACTTTAAAGGGTCTGCGTTTGCTCACCCAACCTCTCAGCCCCAAGAGTGTCCACCCTTATGTCTCATCCAGCTGTGGGTCTAGATATGGTCAATCCAGGTTGCATCTCAGCCCCTGAACGAATTTTGTAAGAATTTCTCTCTCTTTCACTGTCTTTGTTTTACGGGTTTTTAAAAGTAATTTATTTTTATAATGGGGTTAGCTGCTTTTCACGGCTGTGTTTATGCGGCGTTACACCCACTTGACTCACTTCCAGACAGATATCAATACATAGGTTTTAAGATTGTTACTAGTCATATATATTCTTGTGCGGTGAATAGGGGGTGTTGAGTCCAGTTCACTGAGCAAGGAGTAGGTCTTGTCTATTACATATTGGGTGTATGGAACGGTATCTGAGCGAATTTGAACCCCTTGTTTTATGCATCACCCCACCTCACCTTTCCCGTTAAGCAGCCATAGTGTGTTTTCTAAACGTGTGACTCTGTTCTGTTTTGTAATTCAGTTCAAGTGTAGCGGTTTTTACATTCCCTCTATAAGTGATAGCTTATGATAAGTGTCTTTTTCTGTGTGACTTATTTCACTTAGAATCGTCGTACCTAAGTCCACTCATCTTGCTTCTACTAGCCTTATGACATTGATTTCATGTCTGAGTGATATTCCATTGTACATAAGGACCACAACTTTTTTATCCATTTTTCTCTTTCCTGGGATATTTAAGGTGTCATGAAGTGGAGGTTCTTGTCAACAGAGCAGCCCCAAACTTTGGGGTGCCTGTGTCTTGCTCATTTTTAGTTTTCCCAATTTATACGCCCATGAGTGGACGTGCCCTATGCTCACTAAGCTGTGTTTTTTCGATGTTTCAGGACATACCGTACACTTCTCCAGAGTGGCTGTTGGCAATTAACATCCCGCCCATCAGCGTAGCAAGGCTGCCATTTCTCCATGGCCTGTCCTGCATTTCTGGTTTTGACACTTTTTGCAGCATGTCCCTTTTGGCCGATGGGAAGCGAGACTTCTTTGTAGCGCTGATTTGCCTTTCCAGGTTGCTTGGTTGGCCAAAAAGGGCGTATGCGTTTTTTCCTGAATATATTCAGGAAAAAACGCATACGCCCTTTTTGGCCAAGGGCATCATTGTCGACGTTTTGCCGCTTTTCATGTGCCTTAAAGGCGATTCGAATCTACCTCCTGAAATCTGTTTCCTGCAATTCTGCCTTGCTTTCAAATCCTCTTCGTTGCCTTCCCTCAATATATCTGTGGATGAGAGTTATCACTTATAACTCTGCGGGTTTGTGAATTGCAGTGTCCCTGAGCTCCATTTTTCAACTGTCTTTTTTGAGAGCTGGCCGCAAAAGCACGGGATTGCCTCAGGCCCTATTCTGGTTCCTGGCAGCAGGCTGAGCCTGTGGTTAATTCTCCTTCCTGATGGGAAAATAGAGTGACCTGTGCCTGTCCCAACAGCTAGATCTAGTCTCTCATTGGTTCCCCCTCTTCCCGTTCATCCTCTGGACAAATTGTAACCTGTAGGGAACAGGAGGTTAAAGGTGCTGATTCTCTAAGTAGGGAGATTGCTAGTAAAGTAGCTGGAATGGCGAACCCGAGCACAAGGAGATGAGAAATGAGGTGCGTTTTAGGAACCTTTCAAAATCACACGGTGTACCATCTTCTGAGTTTCTCATGCATGTTTTCGATGTAGGAAGATGCCCTTGAACCTGGAGACTTGGGACCCATGGGATGGGTACCACGCAGTATTACTTTAAAGGGTCTGCATTTGCTCACCCAACCTAACCCAACCTTTCAGCCCCAAGAGTGTCCACCCTTATGTCTCATCCAGCTGTGCGTGTAGATATGGTCAATCCAGGTTGCATCACAGCCTCTGAACGAATTTTGTAAGAATTTCTCTCTCTTTCACTGTCTTTGTTTTACGGGTTTTTAAAAGTAATTTAGTTTTATAATGGGGTTTAGCTGCTTTTCACAGCTGTGTTTATGCGGCTTTACACCCACTTCAATCACTTCCCGACAGATATCAATACATAGGTTTTAAGATTCTTACTAGTCACATATATTCTTGTGCGGTGAATAGGGGGTGTTGAGTCCAGTTCACTGAGCAAGGAGTAGGTCTTGTCTATTACATATTGGGTGTATGGAACGGTATCTGAGCGAATTTGAAACCCTTGTTTTATGCATCACCCCACCTCACCTTTCCCGTTAAGCAGCCATAGTGTGTTTTCTAAACGTGTGACTCTGTTCTGTTTTGTAATTCAGTTCAAGTGTAGCGGTTTTTACATTCCCTCTATAAGTGGTAGCTTATGATAAGTGTCTTTTTCTGTGTGACTTATTTCACTTAGAATCGTCGTACCTAAGTCCACTCATCTTGCTTCTACTAGCCTTATGACATTGATTTCATGTCTGAGTGATATTCCATTGTACATAAGGACCACAACTTCTTTATCCATTTTTCTCTTTCCTGGGATATTTAAGGTGTCATGAAGTGGAGGTTCTTGTCAACAGAGCAGCCCTAAACTTTGGGGTGCCTGTGTCTTGCTGATTTTTAGTTTTCCCAATTTATACGCCCATGAGTGGACGTGCCCTATGCTCCCTAAGCTGTGTTTTTTCGATGTTTCAGGACACACCGTACACTTCTCCAGAGTGGCTGTTGGCAATTAACATCCCGCCCATCAGCGTAGCAAGGCTGCCATTTCTCCATGGCCTGTCCTGCATTTCTGGTTTTGACACTTTTTGCAGCATGACCCTTTTGACCGATGGGAGGCGAGACTTCTTTGTAGCACTGATTTGCCTTTCCAGGTTGCTTGGTTGGCCAAAAAGGGCGTATGCGTTTTTTCCTGAATATATTCAGGAAAAAACGCATACGCCCTTTTTGGCCAAGGGCATCATTGTCGACGTTTTGCCGCTTTTCATGTGCTTTAAAGGCGATTCGAATCTACCTCCTGAAACCTGTTTCCTGCAATTCTGCCTTGCTTTCAAATCCTCTTCGTTGCCTTCCCTCAATATATTTGTGGACGAGAGTTATCATTTATAACTCAGCAGGTTTGTGAATGGCAGTGCCCCTGAGCTCCATTTTTCAACTGTCTTGTTTGGGAGCTGGCCGCAAAAGCACGGGATTTCCTCAGGCCCTATTCTGGTTCCCGGCGGCAGGCTGAGCCTGTGGTTAATTCTTCTTCCTGATGGGAAAATAGAGTGACCTGTGCCTGTCCCAACACCTAGATCTAGTCTCTCATTGGTTGCCCCTCTTCCCGTTCATCCTCAGGACAAATTGCAACCTGTAGGGAACAGGAGGTTAAAGGTGCTGATTCTCCAAGTAAGTTGATTGCTAGTAAAGTAGCTGGAAAGGCGAACCCGAGCACAAGGAGATGAGAAATGGGGTGTGTTTTAGAAACCTTTCAAAATCACACGGTGTACCATCTTCTGAGTTTCTCATGCATGTTTTTGATGTAGGAAGATGCCCTTTAACCTGGAGATTTGGGACCCATGGGATGGGTACCACGCAGTATTACTTTAAAGGGTCTGCGTTTGCTCACCCAACCTCTCAGCCCCAAGAGTGTCCACCCTTATGTCTCATCCAGCTGTGGGTCTAGATATGGTCAATCCAGGTTGCATCTCAGCCCCTGAACGAATTTTGTAAGAATTTCTCTCTCTTTCACTGTCTTTGTTTTACGGGTTTTTAAAAGTAATTTATTTTTATAATGGGGTTAGCTGCTTTTCACGGCTGTGTTTATGCGGCGTTACACCCACTTGACTCACTTCCAGACAGATATCAATACATAGGTTTTAAGATTGTTACTAGTCATATATATTCTTGTGCGGTGAATAGGGGGTGTTGAGTCCAGTTCACTGAGCAAGGAGTAGGTCTTGTCTATTACATATTGGGTGTATGGAACGGTATCTGAGCGAATTTGAACCCCTTGTTTTATGCATCACCCCACCTCACCTTTCCCGTTAAGCAGCCATAGTGTGTTTTCTAAACGTGTGACTCTGTTCTGTTTTGTAATTCAGTTCAAGTGTAGCGGTTTTTACATTCCCTCTATAAGTGATAGCTTATGATAAGTGTCTTTTTCTGTGTGACTTATTTCACTTAGAATCGTCGTACCTAAGTCCACTCATCTTGCTTCTACTAGCCTTATGACATTGATTTCATGTCTGAGTGATATTCCATTGTACATAAGGACCACAACTTTTTTATAAATTTTTCTCTTTCCTGGGATATTTAAGGTGTCATGAAGTGGAGGTTCTTGTCAACAGAGCAGCCCCAAACTTTGGGGTGCCTGTGTCTTGCTCATTTTTAGTTTTCCCAATTTATACGCCCATGAGTGGACGTGCCCTATGCTCACTAAGCTGTGTTTTTTCGATGTTTCAGGACATACCGTACACTTCTCCAGAGTGGCTGTTGGCAATTAACATCCCGCCCATCAGCGTAGCAAGGCTGCCATTTCTCCATGGCCTGTCCTGCATTTCTGGTTTTGACACTTTTTGCAGCATGTCCCTTTTGGCCGATGGGAAGCGAGACTTCTTTTTAGCGCTGATTTGCCTTTCCAGGTTGCTTGGTTGGCCAAAAAGGGCGTATGCGTTTTTTCCTGAATATATTCAGGAAAAAACGCATACGCCCTTTTTGGCCAAGGGCATCATTGTCGACGTTTTGCCGCTTTTCATGTGCCTTAAAGGCGATTCGAATCTACCTCCTGAAATCTGTTTCCTGCAATTCTGCCTTGCTTTCAAATCCTCTTCGTTGCCTTCCCTCAATATATCTGTGGATGAGAGTTATCACTTATAACTCTGCGGGTTTGTGAATTGCAGTGTCCCTGAGCTCCATTTTTTAACTGTCTTTTTTGAGAGCTGGCCACAAAAGCACGGGATTGCCTCAGGCCCTATTCTGGTTCCTGGCAGCAGGCTGAGCCTGTGGTTAATTCTTCTTCCTGATGGGAAAATAGAGTGACCTGTGCCTGTCCCAACACCTAGATCTAGTCTCTCATTGGTTCCCGCTCTTCCCGTTCATCCTCAGGACAAATTGCAACCTGTAGGGAACAGGAGGTTAAAGGTGCTGATTCTCCAAGTAGGGACATTGCTAGTAAAGTAGCTGGAATGGCGAACCCGAGCACAAGGAGATGAGAAATGAGGTGCGTTTTAGAAACCTTTCAAAATCACACGGTGTACCATCTTCTGAGTTTCTCACGCATGTTTTCGATGTAGGAAGATGCCCTTGAACCTGGAGACTTGTGACCCATGGGATGGGTACCACGCAGTATTACTTTGAAGGGTCTGCGTTTGCTCACCCAACCTAACCCAACCTTTCAGCCCCAAGAGTGTCCACCCTTATGTCTCATCCAGCTGTGCGTGTACATATGGTCAATCCAGGTTGCATCACAGCCTCTGAAAGAATTTTGTAAGAATTTCTCTCTCTTTCACTGTCTTTGTTTTACGGGTTTTTAAAAGTAATTTATTTTTATAATGGGGTTTAGCTGCTTTTCACGGCTGTGTTTATGCGGCTTTACACCCACTTGACTCACTTCCAGACAGATATCAATACATAGGTTTTAAGATTCTTACTAGTCACATATATTTTTGTGCGGTGAATAGGGGGTGTTGAGTCCAGTTCACGGAGCAAGGAGTAGGTCTTGTCTATTACATATTGGGTGTATGGAACGGTATCTGAGCGAATTTGAAACCCTTGTTTTATGCATCACCCCACCTCACCTTTCCCGTTAAGCAGCCATAGTGTGTTTTCTAAACGTGTGACTCTGTTCTGTTTTGTAATTCAGTTCAAGTGTAGCGGTTTTTACATTCCCTCTATAAGTGGTAGCTTATGATAAGTGTCTTTTTCTGTGTGACTTATTTCACTTAGAATCGTCGTACCTAAGTCCACTCATCTTGCTTCTACTAGCCTTATGACATTGATTTCATGTCTGAGTGATATTCCATTGTACATAAGGACCACAACTTCTTTATCCATTTTTCTCTTTCCTGGGATATTTAAGGTGTCATGAAGTAGAGGTTCTTGTCAACAGAGCAGCCCTAAACTTTGGGGTGCCTGTGTCTTGCTCATTTTTAGTTTTCCCAATTTATACGCCCATGAGTGGACGTGCCCTATGCTCCCTAAGCTGTGTTTTTTCGATGTTTCAGGACACACCGTACACTTCTCCAGAGTGGCTGTTGGCAATTAACATCCCGCCCATCAGCGTAGCAAGGCTGCCATTTCTCCATGGCCTGTCCTGCATTTCTGGTTTTGACACTTTTTGCAGCATGACCCTTTTGACCGATGGGAGGCGAAACTTCTTTGTAGCACTGATTTGCCTTTCCAGGTTGCTTGGTTGGCCAAAAAGGGCGTATGCGTTTTTTCCTGAATATATTCAGGAAAAAACGCATACGCCCTTTTTGGCCAAGGGCATCATTGTCGACGTTTTGCCGCTTTTCATGTGCTTTAAAGGCGATTCGAATCTACCTCCTGAAACCTGTTTCCTGCAATTCTGCCTTGCTTTCAAATCCTCTTCGTTGCCTTCCCTCAATATATTTGTGGACGAGAGTTATCATTTATAACTCAGCAGGTTTGTGAATGGCAGTGCCCCTGAGCTCCATTTTTCAACTGTCTTGTTTGGGAGCTGGCCGCAAAAGCACGGGATTTCCTCAGGCCCTATTCTGGTTCCCGGCGGCAGGCTGAGCCTGTGGTTAATTCTTCTTCCTGATGGGAAAATAGAGTGACCTGTGCCTGTCCCAACACCTAGATCTAGTCTCTCATTGGTTGCCCCTCTTCCCGTTCATCCTCAGGACAAATTGCAACCTGTAGGGAACAGGAGGTTAAAGGTGCTGATTCTCCAAGTAAGTTGATTGCTAGTAAAGTAGCTGGAAAGGCGAACCCGAGCACAAGGAGATGAGAAATGGGGTGTGTTTTAGAAACCTTTCAAAATCACACGGTGTACCATCTTCTGAGTTTCTCATGCATGTTTTCGATGTAGGAAGATGCCCTTGAACCTGGAGATTTGGGACCCATGGGATGGGTACCACGCAGTATTACTTTAAAGGGTCTGCGTTTGCTCACCCAACCTCTCAGCCCCAAGAGTGTCCACCCTTATGTCTCATCCAGCTGTCGGTCTAGATATGGTCAATCCAGGTTGCATCTCAGACCCTGAACGAATTTTGTAAGAATTTCTCTCTCTTTCACTGTCTTTGTTTTACGGGTTTTTAAAAGTAATTTATTTTTATAATGGGGTTAGCTGCTTTTCACGGCTGTGTTTATGCGGCTTTACACCCACTTGACTCACTTCCAGACAGATATCAATACATAGGTTTTAAGATTGTTACTAGTCATATATATTCTTGTGCGGTGAATAGGGGGTGTTGAGTCCAGTTCACTGAGCAAGGAGTAGGTCTTGTCTATTACATATTGGGTGTATGGAACGGTATCTGAGCGAATTTGAACCCCTTGTTTTATGCATCACCCCACCTCACCTTTCCCGTTAAGCAGCCATAGTGTGTTTTCTAAACGTGTGACTCTGTTCTGTTTTGTAATTCAGTTCAAGTGTAGCGGTTTTTACATTCCCTCTATAAGTGATAGCTTATGATAAGTGTCTTTTTCTGTGTGACTTATTTCACTTAGAATCGTCGTACCTAAGTCCACTCATCTTGCTTCTACTAGCCTTATGACATTGATTTCATGTCTGAGTGATATTCCATTGTACATAAGGACCACAACTTTTTTATCCATTTTTCTCTTTCCTGGGATATTTAAGGTGTCATGAAGTGGAGGTTCTTGTCAACAGAGCAGCCCCAAACTTTGGGGTGCCTGTGTCTTGCTCATTTTTAGTTTTCCCAATTTATACGCCCATGAGTGGACGTGCCCTATGCTCACTAAGCTGTGTTTTTTCGATGTTTCAGGACATACCGTACACTTCTCCAGAGTGGCTGTTGGCAATTAACATCCCGCCCATCAGCGTAGCAAGGCTGCCATTTCTCCATGGCCTGTCCTGCATTTCTGGTTTTGACACTTTTTGCAGCATGTCCCTTTTGGCCGATGGGAAGCGAGACTTCTTTTTAGCGCTGATTTGCCTTTCCAGGTTGCTTGGTTGGCCAAAAAGGGCGTATGCGTTTTTTCCTGAATATATTCAGGAAAAAACGCATACGCCCTTTTTGGCCAAGGGCATCATTGTCGACGTTTTGCCGCTTTTCATGTGCCTTAAAGGCGATTCGAATCTACCTCCTGAAATCTGTTTCCTGCAATTCTGCCTTGCTTTCAAATCCTCTTCGTTGCCTTCCCTCAATATATCTGTGGATGAGAGTTATCACTTATAACTCTGCGGGTTTGTGAATTGCAGTGTCCCTGAGCTCCATTTTTTAACTGTCTTTTTTGAGAGCTGGCCACAAAAGCACGGGATTGCCTCAGGCCCTATTCTGGTTCCTGGCAGCAGGCTGAGCCTGTGGTTAATTCTTCTTCCTGATGGGAAAATAGAGTGACCTGTGCCTGTCCCAACACCTAGATCTAGTCTCTCATTGGTTCCCGCTCTTCCCGTTCATCCTCAGGACAATTTGCAACCTGTAGGGAACAGGAGGTTAAAGGTGCTGATTCTCCAAGTAGGGAGATTGCTAGTAAAGTAGCTGGAATGGCGAACCCGAGCACAAGGAGATGAGAAATGAGGTGCGTTTTAGAAACCTTTCAAAATCACACGGTGTACCATCTTCTGAGTTTCTCACGCATGTTTTCGATGTAGGAAGATGCCCTTGAACCTGGAGACTTGGGACCCATGGGATGGGTACCACGCAGTATTACTTTGAAGGGTCTGCGTTTGCTCACCCAACCTAACCCAACCTTTCAGCCCCAAGAGTGTCCACCCTTATGTCTCATCCAGCTGTGCGTGTACATATGGTCAATCCAGGTTGCATCACAGCCTCTGAACGAATTTTGTAAGAATTTCTCTCTCTTTCACTGTCTTTGTTTTACGGGTTTTTAAAAGTAATTTATTTTTATAATGGGGTTTAGCTGCTTTTCACGGCTGTGTTTATGTGGCTTTACACCCACTTGACTCACTTCCAGACAGATATCAATACATAGGTTTTAAGATTCTTACTAGTCACATATATTTTTGTGCGGTGAATAGGGGGTGTTGAGTCCAGTTCACGGAGCAAGGAGTAGGTCTTGTCTATTACATATTGGGTGTATGGAACGGTATCTGAGCGAATTTGAAACCCTTGTTTTATGCATCACCCCACCTCACCTTTCCCGTTAAGCAGCCATAGTGTGTTTTCTAAACGTGTGACTCTGTTCTGTTTTGTAATTCAGTTCAAGTGTAGCGGTTTTTACATTCCCTCTATAAGTGGTAGCTTATGATAAGTGTCTTTTTCTGTGTGACTTATTTCACTTAGAATCGTCGTACCTAAGTCCACTCATCTTGCTTCTACTAGCCTTATGACATTGATTTCATGTCTGAGTGATATTCCATTGTACATAAGGACCACAACTTCTTTATCCATTTTTCTCTTTCCTGGGATATTTAAGGTGTCATGAAGTAGAGGTTCTTGTCAACAGAGCAGCCCTAAACTTTGGGGTGCCTGTGTCTTGCTGATTTTTAGTTTTCCCAATTTATACGCCCATGAGTGGACGTGCCCTATGCTCCCTAAGCTGTGTTTTTTCGATGTTTCAGGACACACCGTACACTTCTCCAGAGTGGCTGTTGGCAATTAACATCCCGCCCATCAGCGTAGCAAGGCTGCCATTTCTCCATGGCCTGTCCTGCATTTCTGGTTTTGACACTTTTTGCAGCATGACCCTTTTGACCGATGGGAGGCGAAACTTCTTTGTAGCACTGATTTGCCTTTCCAGGTTGCTTGGTTGGCCAAAAAGGGCGTATGCGTTTTTTCCTGAATATATTCAGGAAAAAACGCATACGCCCTTTTTGGCCAAGGGCATCATTGTCGACGTTTTGCCGCTTTTCATGTGCTTTAAAGGCGATTCGAATCTACCTCCTGAAACCTGTTTCCTGCAATTCTGCCTTGCTTTCAAATCCTCTTCGTTGCCTTCCCTCAATATATTTGTGGACGAGAGTTATCATTTATAACTCAGCAGGTTTGTGAATGGCAGTGCCCCTGAGCTCCATTTTTCAACTGTCTTGTTTGGGAGCTGGCCGCAAAAGCACGGGATTTCCTCAGGCCCTATTCTGGTTCCCGGCGGCAGGCTGAGCCTGTGGTTAATTCTTCTTCCTGATGGGAAAATAGAGTGACCTGTGCCTGTCCCAACACCTAGATCTAGTCTCTCAGTGGTTGCCCCTCTTCCCGTTCATCCTCAGGACAAATTGCAACCTGTAGGGAACAGGAGGTTAAAGGTGCTGATTCTCCAAGTAAGTTGATTGCTAGTAAAGTAGCTGGAAAGGCGAACCCGAGCACAAGGAGATGAGAAATGGGGTGTGTTTTAGAAACCTTTCAAAATCACACGGTGTACCATCTTCTGAGTTTCTCATGCATGTTTTCGATGTAGGAAGATGCCCTTGAACCTGGAGATTTGGGACCCATGGGATGGGTACCACGCAGTATTACTTTAAAGGGTCTGCGTTTGCTCACCCAACCTCTCAGCCCCAAGAGTGTCCACCCTTATGTCTCATCCAGCTGTCGGTCTAGATATGGTCAATCCAGGTTGCATCTCAGCCCCTGAACGAATTTTGTAAGAATTTCTCTCTCTTTCACTGTCTTTGTTTTACGGGTTTTTAAAAGTAATTTATTTTTATAATGGGGTTAGCTGCTTTTCACGGCTGTGTTTATGCGGCTTTACACCCACTTGACTCACTTCCAGACAGATATCAATACATAGGTTTTAAGATTGTTACTAGTCATATATATTCTTGTGCGGTGAATAGGGGGTGTTGAGTCCAGTTCACTGAGCAAGGAGTAGGTCTTGTCTATTACATATTGGGTGTATGGAACGGTATCTGAGCGAATTTGAACCCCTTGTTTTATGCATCACCCCACCTCACCTTTCCCGTTAAGCAGCCATAGTGTGTTTTCTAAACGTGTGACTCTGTTCTGTTTTGTAATTCAGTTCAAGTGTAGCGGTTTTTACATTCCCTCTATAAGTGATAGCTTATGATAAGTGTCTTTTTCTGTGTGACTTATTTCACTTAGAATCGTCGTACCTAAGTCCACTCATCTTGCTTCTACTAGCCTTATGACATTGATTTCATGTCTGAGTGATATTCCATTGTACATAAGGACCACAACTTTTTTATCCATTTTTCTCTTTCCTGGGATATTTAAGGTGTCATGAAGTGGAGGTTCTTGTCAACAGAGCAGCCCCAAACTTTGGGGTGCCTGTGTCTTGCTCATTTTTAGTTTTCCCAATTTATACGCCCATGAGTGGACGTGCCCTATGCTCACTAAGCTGTGTTTTTTCGATGTTTCAGGACATACCGTACACTTCTCCAGAGTGGCTGTTGGCAATTAACATCCCGCCCATCAGCGTAGCAAGGCTGCCATTTCTCCATGGCCTGTCCTGCATTTCTGGTTTTGACACTTTTTGCAGCATGTCCCTTTTGGCCGATGGGAAGCGAGACTTCTTTTTAGCGCTGATTTGCCTTTCCAGGTTGCTTGGTTGGCCAAAAAGGGCGTATGCGTTTTTTCCTGAATATATTCAGGAAAAAACGCATACGCCCTTTTTGGCCAAGGGCATCATTGTCGACGTTTTGCCGCTTTTCATGTGCCTTAAAGGCGATTCGAATCTACCTCCTGAAATCTGTTTCCTGCAATTCTGCCTTGCTTTCAAATCCTCTTCGTTGCCTTCCCTCAATATATCTGTGGATGAGAGTTATCACTTATAACTCTGCGGGTTTGTGAATTGCAGTGTCCCTGAGCTCCATTTTTTAACTGTCTTTTTTGAGAGCTGGCCACAAAAGCACGGGATTGCCTCAGGCCCTATTCTGGTTCCTGGCAGCAGGCTGAGCCTGTGGTTAATTCTTCTTCCTGATGGGAAAATAGAGTGACCTGTGCCTGTCCCAACACCTAGATCTAGTCTCTCATTGGTTCCCGCTCTTCCCGTTCATCCTCAGGACAAATTGCAACCTGTAGGGAACAGGAGGTTAAAGGTGCTGATTCTCCAAGTAGGGAGATTGCTAGTAAAGTAGCTGGAATGGCGAACCCGAGCACAAGGAGATGAGAAATGAGGTGCGTTTTAGAAACCTTTCAAAATCACACGGTGTACCATCTTCTGAGTTTCTCATGCATGTTTTCGATGTAGGAAGATGCCCTTGAACCTGGAGACTTGGGACCCATGGGATGGGTACCACGCAGTATTACTTTGAAGGGTCTGCGTTTGCTCACCCAACCTAACCCAACCTTTCAGCCCCAAGAGTGTCCACCCTTATGTCTCATCCAGCTGTGCGTGTACATATGGTCAATCCAGGTTGCATCACAGCCTCTGAACGAATTTTGTAAGAATTTCTCTCTCTTTCACTGTCTTTGTTTTACGGGTTTTTAAAAGTAATTTATTTTTATAATGGGGTTTAGCTGCTTTTCACGGCTGTGTTTATGCGGCTTTACACCCACTTGACTCACTTCCAGACAGATATCAATACATAGGTTTTAAGATTCTTACTAGTCACATATATTTTTGTGCGGTGAATAGGGGGTGTTGAGTCCAGTTCACGGAGCTAGGAGTAGGTCTTGTCTATTACATATTGGGTGTATGGAACGGTATCTGAGCGAATTTGAAACCCTTGTTTTATGCATCACCCCACCTCACCTTTCCCGTTAAGCAGCCATAGTGTGTTTTCTAAACGTGTGACTCTGTTCTGTTTTGTAATTCAGTTCAAGTGTAGCGGTTTTTACATTCCCTCTATAAGTGGTAGCTTATGATAAGTGTCTTTTTCTGTGTGACTTATTTCACTTAGAATCGTCGTACCTAAGTCCACTCATCTTGCTTCTACTAGCCTTATGACATTGATTTCATGTCTGAGTGATATTCCATTGTACATAAGGACCACAACTTCTTTATCCATTTTTCTCTTTCCTGGGATATTTAAGGTGTCATGAAGTGGAGGTTCTTGTCAACAGAGCAGCCCTAAACTTTGGGGTGCCTGTGTCTTGCTGATTTTTAGTTTTCCCAATTTATACGCCCATGAGTGGACGTGCCCTATGCTCCCTAAGCTGTGTTTTTTCGATGTTTCAGGACACACCGTACACTTCTCCAGAGTGGCTGTTGGCAATTAACATCCCGCCCATCAGCGTAGCAAGGCTGCCATTTCTCCATGGCCTGTCCTGCATTTCTGGTTTTGACACTTTTTGCAGCATGACCCTTTTGACCGATGGGAGGCGAGACTTCTTTGTAGCACTGATTTGCCTTTCCAGGTTGCTTGGTTGGCCAAAAAGGGCGTATGCGTTTTTTCCTGAATATATTCAGGAAAAAACGCATACGCCCTTTTTGGCCAAGGGCATCATTGTCGACGTTTTGCCGCTTTTCATGTGCTTTAAAGGCGATTCGAATCTACCTCCTGAAACCTGTTTCCTGCAATTCTGCCTTGCTTTCAAATCCTCTTCGTTGCCTTCCCTCAATATATTTGTGGACGAGAGTTATCATTTATAACTCAGCAGGTTTGTGAATGGCAGTGCCCCTGAGCTCCATTTTTCAACTGTCTTGTTTGGGAGCTGGCCGCAAAAGCACGGGATATCCTCAGGCCCTATTCTGGTTCCCGGCGGCAGGCTGAGCCTGTGGTTAATTCTTCTTCCTGATGGGAAAATAGAGTGACCTGTGCCTGTCCCAACACCTAGATCTAGTCTCTCATTGGTTGCCCCTCTTCCCGTTCATCCTCAGGAAAAATTGCAACCTGTAGGGAACAGGAGGTTAAAGGTGATGATTCTCCAAGTAAGTTGATTGCTAGTAAAGTAGCTGGAAAGGCGAACCCGAGCACAAGGAGATGAGAAATGGGGTGTGTTTTAGAAACCTTTCAAAATCACACGGTGTACCATCTTCTGAGTTTCTCATGCATGTTTTCGATGTAGGAAGATGCCCTTGAACCTGGAGATTTGGGACCCATGGGATGGGTACCACGCAGTATTACTTTAAAGGGTCTGCGTTTGCTCACCCAACCTCTCAGCCCCAAGAGTGTCCACCCTTATGTCTCATCCAGCTGTGGGTCTAGATATGGTCAATCCAGGTTGCATCTCAGCCCCTGAACGAATTTTGTAAGAATTTCTCTCTCTTTCACTGTCTTTGTTTTACGGGTTTTTAAAAGTAATTTATTTTTATAATGGGGTTAGCTGCTTTTCACGGCTGTGTTTATGCGGCGTTACACCCAATTGACTCACTTCCAGACAGATATCAATACATAGGTTTTAAGATTGTTACTAGTCATATATATTCTTGTGCGGTGAATAGGGGGTGTTGAGTCCAGTTCACTGAGCAAGGAGTAGGTCTTGTCTATTACATATTGGGTGTATGGAACGGTATCTGAGCGAATTTGAACCCCTTGTTTTATGCATCACCCCACCTCACCTTTCCCGTTAAGCAGCCATAGTGTGTTTTCTAAACGTGTGACTCTGTTCTGTTTTGTAATTCAGTTCAAGTGTAGCGGTTTTTACATTCCCTCTATAAGTGATAGCTTATGATAAGTGTCTTTTTCTGTGTGACTTATTTCACTTAGAATCGTCGTACCTAAGTCCACTCATCTTGCTTCTACTAGCCTTATGACATTGATTTCATGTCTGTGTGATATTCCATTGTACATAAGGACCACAACTTTTTTATCCATTTTTCTCTTTCCTGGGATATTTAAGGTGTCATGAAGTGGAGGTTCTTGTCAACAGAGCAGCCCCAAACTTTGGGGTGCCTGTGTCTTGCTCATTTTTAGTTTTCCCAATTTATACGCCCATGAGTGGACGTGCCCTATGCTCACTAAGCTGTGTTTTTTCGATGTTTCAGGACATACCGTACACTTCTCCAGAGTGGCTGTTGGCAATTAACATCCCGCCCATCAGCGTAGCAAGGCTGCCATTTCTCCATGGCCTGTCCTGCATTTCTGGTTTTGACACTTTTTGCAGCATGTCCCTTTTGGCCGATGGGAAGCGAGACTTCTTTTTAGCGCTGATTTGCCTTTCCAGGTTGCTTGGTTGGCCAAAAAGGGCGTATGCGTTTTTTCCTGAATATATTCAGGAAAAAACGCATACGCCCTTTTTGGCCAAGGGCATCATTGTCGACGTTTTGCCGCTTTTCATGTGCCTTAAAGGCGATTCGAATCTACCTCCTGAAATCTGTTTCCTGCAATTCTGCCTTGCTTTCAAATCCTCTTCGTTGCCTTCCCTCAATATATCTGTGGATGAGAGTTATCACTTATAACTCTGCGGGTTTGTGAATTGCAGTGTCCCTGAGCTCCATTTTTTAACTGTCTTTTTTGAGAGCTGGCCACAAAAGCACGGGATTGCCTCAGGCCCTATTCTGGTTCCTGGCAGCAGGCTGAGCCTGTGGTTAATTCTTCTTCCTGATGGGAAAATAGAGTGACCTTTGCCTGTCCCAACACCTAGATCTAGTCTCTCATTGGTTCCCGCTCTTCCCGTTCATCCTCAGGACAAATTGCAACCTGTAGGGAACAGGAGGTTAAAGGTGCTGATTCTCCAAGTAGGGAGATTGCTAGTAAAGTAGCTGGAATGGCGAACCCGAGCACAAGGAGATGAGAAATGAGGTGCGTTTTAGAAACCTTTCAAAATCACACGGTGTACCATCTTCTGAGTTTCTCATGCATGTTTTCGATGTAGGAAGATGCCCTTGAACCTGGAGACTTGGGACCCATGGGATGGGTACCACGCAGTATTACTTTGAAGGGTCTGCGTTTGCTCACCCAACCTAACCCAACCTTTCAGCCCCAAGAGTGTCCACCCTTATGTCTCATCCAGCTGTGCGTGTACATATGGTCAATCCAGGTTGCATCACAGCCTCTGAACGAATTTTGTAAAAATTTCTCTCTCTTTCACTGTCTTTGTTTTACGGGTTTTTAAAAGTAATTTATTTTTATAATGGGGTTTAGCTGCTTTTCACGGCTGTGTTTATGCGGCTTTACACCCACTTGACTCACTTCCAGACAGATATCAATACATAGGTTTTAAGATTCTTACTAGTCACATATATTTTTGTGCGGTGAATAGCGGGTGTTGTGTCCAGTTCACGGAGCAAGGAGTAGGTCTTGTCTATTACATATTGGGTGTATGGAACGGTATCTGAGCGAATTTGAAACCCTTGTTTTATGCATCACCCCACCTCACCTTTCCCGTTAAGCAGCCATAGTGTGTTTTCTAAACGTGTGACTCTGTTCTGTTTTGTAATTCAGTTCAAGTGTAGCGGTTTTTACATTCCCTCTATAAGTGGTAGCTTATGATAAGTGTCTTTTTCTGTGTGACTTATTTCACTTAGAATCGTCGTACCTAAGTCCACTCATCTTGCTTCTACTAGCCTTATGACATTGATTTCATGTCTGAGTGATATTCCATTGTACATAAGGACCACAACTTCTTTATCCATTTTTCTCTTTCCTGGGATATTTAAGGTGTCATGAAGTGGAGGTTCTTGTCAACAGAGCAGCCCTAAACTTTGGGGTGCCTGTGTCTTGCTGATTTTTAGTTTTCCCAATTTATACGCCCATGAGTGGACGTGCCCTATGCTCCCTAAGCTGTGTTTTTTCGATGTTTCAGGACACACCGTACACTTCTCCAGAGTGGCTGTTGGCAACTTACATCCCGCTCATCAGCGTAGCAAGGCTGCCATTTCTCCATGGCCTGTCCTGCATTTCTGGTTTTGACACTTTTTGCAGCATGGCCCTTTTGACCGATGGGAAGCGAGACTTCTTTGTAGCGCTGATTTGCCTTTCCAGGTTGCTTGGTTGGCCAAAAAGGGCGTATGCGTTTTTTCCTGAATATATTCAGGAAAAAACGCATACGCCCTTTTTGGCCAAGGGCATCATTGTCCACGTTTTGCCGCTTTTCATGTGCTTTAAAGGCGATTCGAATCTACCTCCTGAAACCTGTTTCCTGCAATTCTGCCTTGCTTTCAAATCCTCTTCGTTGCCTTCCCTCAATATATTTGTGGACGAGAGTTATCATTTATAACTCAGCAGGTTTGTGAATGGCAGTGCCCCTGAGCTCCATTTTTCAACTGTCTTGTTTGGGAGCTGGCCGCAAAAGCACGGGATTGCCTCAGGCCCTATTCTGGTTCCCGGCGGCAGGCTGAGCCTGTGGTTAATTCTTCTTCCTGATGGGAAAATAGAGTGACCTGTGCCTGTCCCAACACCTAGATCTAGTCTCTCATTGGTTGCCCCTCTTCCCGTTCATCCTCAGGACAAATTGCAACCTGTACAGAACAGGAGGTTAAAGGTGCTGATTCTCCAAGTAGGGAGATTGCTAGTGAAGTAGCTGGAATGGCGAACCCGAGCACAAGGAGATGAGAAATGAGGTGCGTTTTAGAAACCTTTCAAAATCACACGGTGTACCTTCTTCTGGGTTCCTCATGCAAGATTTCGATGTAGGAAGATGCCCTTGAACCTGGAGATTTGGGACCCATGGGATGGGTACCATGCAGTATTACTTTAAAGGGTCTGCGTTTTCTCACCCAACCTCACCCAACCTCTCAGCCCCAAGAGTGTCCACCCTTATGTCTCATCCAGCTGTGGGTCTAGATATGGTCAATCCAGGTTGCATCACAGCCCCTGAACGAATTTTGTAAGAATTTCTCTCTCTTTCACTGTCTTTGTTTTACGGGTTTTTAAAAGTAATTTATTTTTATAATGGGGTTTAGCTGCTTTTCACGGCTGTGTTTATGCGGATTTACACCCACTTGACTCACTTCCAGACAGATATCAATACATAGGTTTTAAGATTGTTACAAGTCACATATATTCTTGTGCGGTGAATAGGGGGTGTTGAGTCCAGTTCACTGAGCAAAGAGTAGGTCTTGTCTATTACATATTGGGTGTATGGAACGGTATCTGAGCGAATTTGAACCCCTTGTTTTATGCATCACCCCACCTCACCTTTCCCGTTAAGCAGCCATAGTGTGTTTTCTAAACGTGTGATTCTGTTCTGTTCTGTAATTCAGTTCAAGTGTAGCGGTTTTTACATTCCCTCTATAAGTGATAGCTTATGATAAGTGTCTTTTTCTGTGTGACTTATTTCACTTAGAATCGTCGTACCTAAGTCCACTCATCTTGCTTCTACTAGCCTTATGACATTGATTTCATTTCTGAGTGATATTGCATTGTACATAAGGACCACAACTTCTTTATCCATTTTTCTCTTTCCTGGGATATTTAAGGTGTCATGAAGTGGAGGTTCTTGTCAACAGAGCAGCCCTAAACTTTGGGGTGCCTGTGTCTTGCTGATTTTTAGTTTTCCCAATTTATATGCCCATGAGTGGACGTGCCCTATGCTCCCTAAGCTGTGTTTTTTCGATGTTTCAGGACACACTGTACACTTCTCCAGACTGCCTGTTGGCAATTTACATCCCGCTCATCAGCGTAGCAAGGCTGCCATTTCTCCATGGCCTGTCCTGCATTTCTGGTTTTGACACTTTTTGCAGCATGGCCCTTTTGACCGATGGGAAGCGAGACTTCTTTGTAGCGCTGATTTGCCTTTCCAGGTTGCTTGGTTGGCCAAAAAGGGCGTATGCGTTTTTTCCTGAATATATTCAGGAAAAAACGCATACGCCCTTTTTGGCCAAGGGCATCATTGTCGACGTTTTGCCGCTTTTCATGTGCTTTAAAGGCGATTCGAATCTACCTCCTGAAACCTGTTTCCTGCAATTCTGCCTTGCTCTCAAATCCTCTTCGTTGCCTTCCCTCAATATATTTGTGGACGAGAGTTATCATTTATAACTCAGCAGGTTTGTGAATGGCAGTGCCCCTGTGCTCCATTTTTCAACTGTCTTGTTTGGGAGCTGGCCGCAAAAGCACGGGATTGCCTCAGGCCCTATTCTGGTTCCCGGCGGCAGGCTGAGCCTGTGGTTAATTCTTCTTCCTGATGGGAAAATAGAGTGACCTGTGCCTGTCCCAACACCTAGATCTAGTCTCTCATTGGTTGCCCCTCTTCCCGTTCATCCTCAGGACAAATTGCAACCTGTACAGAACAGGAGGTTAAAGGTGCTGATTCTCCAAGTAGGGAGATTGCTAGTGAAGTAGCTGGAATGGCGAACCCGAGCACAAGGAGATGAGAAATGAGGTGCGTTTTAGAAACCTTTCAAAATCACACGGTGTACCTTCTTCTGGGTTCCTCATGCAAGATTTCGATGTAGGAAGATGCCCTTGAACCTGGAGATTTGGGACCCATGGGATGGGTACCATGCAGTATTACTTTAAAGGGTCTGCGTTTTCTCACCCAACCTCACCCAACCTCTCAGCCCCAAGAGTGTCCACCCTTATGTCTCATCCAGCTGTGGGTCTAGATATGGTCAATCCAGGTTGCATCACAGCCCCTGAACGAATTTTGTAAGAATTTCTCTCTCTTTCACTGTCTTTGTTTTACGGGTTTTTAAAAGTAATTTATTTTTATAATGGGGTTTAGCTGCTTTTCACGGCTGTGTTTATGCGGATTTACACCCACTTGACTCACTTCCAGACAGATATCAATACATAGGTTTTAAGATTGTTACAAGTCACATATATTCTTGTGCGGTGAATAGGGGGTGTTGAGTCCAGTTCACTGAGCAAAGAGTAGGTCTTGTCTATTACATATTGGGTGTATGGAACGGTATCTGAGCGAATTTGAACCCCTTGTTTTATGCATCACCCCACCTCACCTTTCCCGTTAAGCAGCCATAGTGTGTTTTCTAAACGTGTGATTCTGTTCTGTTCTGTAATTCAGTTCAAGTGTAGCGGTTTTTACATTCCCTCTATAAGTGATAGCTTATGATAAGTGTCTTTTTCTGTGTGACTTATTTCACTTAGAATCGTCGTACCTAAGTCCACTCATCTTGCTTCTACTAGCCTTATGACATTGATTTCATGTCTGAGTGATATTGCATTGTACATAAGGACCACAACTTCTTTATCCATTTTTCTCTTTCCTGGGATATTTAAGGTGTCATGAAGTGGAGGTTCTTGTCAACAGAGCAGCCCTAAACTTTGGGGTGCCTGTGTCTTGCTGATTTTTAGTTTTCCCAATTTATACGCCCATGAGTGGACGTGCCCTATGCTCCCTAAGCTGTGTTTTTTCGATGTTTCAGGACACACTGTACACTTCTCCAGACTGCCTGTTGGCAATTTACATCCCGCTCATCAGCGTAGCAAGGCTGCCATTTCTCCATGGCCTGTCCTGCATTTCTGGTTTTGACACTTTTTGCAGCATGGCCCTTTTGACCGATGGGAAGCGAGACTTCTTTGTAGCGCTGATTTGCCTTTCCAGGTTGCTTGGTTGGCCAAAAAGGGCGTATGCGTTTTTTCCTGAATATATTCAGGAAAAAACGCATACGCCCTTTTTGGCCAAGGGCATCATTGTCGACCTTTTGCCGCTTTTCATGTGCTTTAAAGGCGATTCGAATCTACCTCCTGAAACCTGTTTCCTGCAATTCTGCCTTGCTTTCAAATCCTCTTCGTTGCCTTCCCTCAATATATTTGTGGACGAGAGTTATCATTTATAACTCAGCAGGTTTGTGAATGGCAGTGCCCCTGAGCTCCATTTTTCAACTGTCTTGTTTGGGAGCTGGCCGCAAAAGCACGGGATTGCCTCAGGCCCTATTCTGGTTCCCGGCGGCAGGCTGAGCCTGTGGTTAATTCTTCTTCCTGATGGGAAAATAGAGTGACCTGTGCCTGTCCCAACACCTAGATCTAGTCTCTCATTGGTTGCCCCTCTTCCCGTTCATCCTCAGGACAAATTGCAACCTGTACAGAACAGGAGGTTAAAGGTGCTGATTCTCCAAGTAGGGAGATTGCTAGTGAAGTAGCTGGAATGGCGAACCCGAGCACAAGGAGATGAGAAATGAGGTGCGTTTTAGAAACCTTTCAAAATCACACGGTGTACCTTCTTCTGGGTTCCTCATGCAAGATTTCGATGTAGGAAGATGCCCTTGAACCTGGAGATTTGGGACCCATGGGATGGGTACCATGCAGTATTACTTTAAAGGGTCTGCGTTTTCTCACCCAACCTCACCCAACCTCTCAGCCCCAAGAGTGTCCACCCTTATGTCTCATCCAGCTGTGGGTCTAGATATGGTCAATCCAGGTTGCATCACAGCCCCTGAACGAATTTTGTAAGAATTTCTCTCTCTTTCACTGTCTTTGTTTTACGGGTTTTTAAAAGTAATTTATTTTTATAATGGGGTTTAGCTGCTTTTCACGGCTGTGTTTATGCGGATTTACACCCACTTGACTCACTTCCAGACAGATATCAATACATAGGTTTTAAGATTGTTACAAGTCACATATATTCTTGTGCGGTGAATAGGGGGTGTTGAGTCCAGTTCACTGAGCAAAGAGTAGGTCTTGTCTATTACATATTGGGTGTATGGAACGGTATCTGAGCGAATTTGAACCCCTTGTTTTATGCATCACCCCACCTCACCTTTCCCGTTAAGCAGCCATAGTGTGTTTTCTAAACGTGTGATTCTGTTCTGTTCTGTAATTCAGTTCAAGTGTAGCGGTTTTTACATTCCCTCTATAAGTGATAGTTTATGATAAGTGTCTTTTTCTGTGTGACTTATTTCACTTAGAATCGTCGTACCTAAGTCCACTCATCTTGCTTCTACTAGCCTTATGACATTGATTTCATGTCTGAGTGATATTGCATTGTACATAAGGACCACAACTTCTTTATCCATTTTTCTCTTTCCTGGGATATTTAAGGTGTCATGAAGTGGAGGTTCTTGTCAACAGAGCAGCCCTAAACTTTGGGGTGCCTGTGTCTTGCTGATTTTTAGTTTTCCCAATTTATATGCCCATGAGTGGACGTGCCCTATGCTCCCTAAGCTGTGTTTTTTCGATGTTTCAGGACACACTGTACACTTCTCCAGACTGCCTGTTGGCAATTTACATCCCGCTCATCAGCGTAGCAAGGCTGCCATTTCTCCATGGCCTGTCCTGCATTTCTGGTTTTGACACTTTTTGCAGCATGGCCCTTTTGACCGATGGGAAGCGAGACTTCTTTGTAGCGCTGATTTGCCTTTCCAGGTTGCTTGGTTGGCCAAAAAGGGCGTATGCGTTTTTTCCTGAATATATTCAGGAAAAAACGCATACGCCCTTTTTGGCCAAGGGCATCATTGTCGACCTTTTGCCGCTTTTCATGTGCTTTAAAGGCGATTCGAATCTACCTCCTGAAATCTGTTTTCTGCAATTCTGCCTTGCTTTCAAATCCTCTTCGTTGCCTTCCCTCAATATATCTGTGGATGACAGTTATCATTTATAACTCTGCGGGTTTGTGAATTGCAGTGTCCCTGAGCTCCATTTTTCAACTCGCTTTTTTGGGAGCTGGCCGCAAAAGCGCGGGATTGCCTCAGGCCCAATTGTGCTTCCGGGCGGCAGGCTGAGCCTGTGATTAATTCTTCTTCCTGATGGGAAATTAGTGTGACCTGTGCCTGTCCCAACACCTAGATCTAGTCTCTCATTGGTTGCCCCTCTTCCCGTTCATCCTCAGGAAAAATTGCAACCTGTACAGAACAGGAGGTTAAAGGTGCTGATTCTCCAAGTAGGGAGATTGCTAGTAAAGTAGCTGGAATGGCGAACCCGAGCACAAGGAGATGAGAAATGAGGTGCGTTTTAGAAACCTTTCAAAATCACACGGTGTACCATCTTCTGAGTTTCTCATGCATGTTTTCGATGTAGGAAGATGCCCTTGAACCTGGAGATTTGGGACCCATGGGATGGGTACCACGCAGTATTACTTTAAAGGGTCTGCGTTTGCTCACCCAACCTAACCCAACCTTTCAGCCCCAAGAGTGTCCACCCTTATGTCTCATCCACCTGTGCGTGTAGATATGGTCAATCCAGGTTGCATCACAGCCTCTGAACGAATTTTGTAAGAATTTCTCTCTCTTTCACTGTCTTTGTTTTACGGGTTTTTAAAAGTAATTTATTTTTATAATGGGGTTTAGTTGCTTTTCACGGCTGTGTTTATGCGGCTTTACACCCACTTGACTCACTTCCAGACATATATCAATACATAGGTTTTAAGATTCTTACTAGTCACCTATATTCTTGTGCGGTGAATAGGGGGTGTTGAGTCCAGTTCACTGAGCAAGGAGTAGGTCTTGTCTATTACATATTGGGTGTATGGAACGGTATCTGAGTGAATTTGAACCCCTTGTTTTATGCATCACCCCACCTCACCTTTCCCGTTAAGCAGCCATAGTGTGTTTTCTAAACGTGTGACTCTGTTCTGTTTTGTAATTCAGTTCAAGTGTAGCGGTTTTTACATTCCCTCTATAAGTGATAGCTTATGATAAGTGTCTTTTTCTGTGTGACTTATTTCACTTAGAATCGTCGTACCTAACTCCACTCATCTTGCTTCTACTAGCCTTATGACATTGATTTCATGTCTGAGTGATATTCCATTGTACATAAGGACCACGACTTCTTTATCCATTTTTCTCTTTCCTGGGATATTTAAGTTGTCATGAAGTGGAGGTTCTTGTCAACAGAGCAGCCCTAAACTTTGGGGTGCCTGTGTCTTGCTGATTTTTCTTTTTCCCAATTTATACGCCCATGAGTGGAAGTGCCCTACGCTCCCTAAGCTGTGTTTTTTCGATGTTTCAGGACACACCATACACTTCTCCAGAGTGGCTGCTGGCAATTAACATCCCGCCCATCAGCGTAGCAAGGCTGCCATTTCTCCATGGCCTGTCCTGCATTTCTGGTTTTGACACTTTTCGCAGCATGACCCTTTTGACAGATGGGAAGCGAGACTTCTTTGTAGTGCTGATTTGCCTTTCCAGGTTGCTTGGTTGGCCAAAAAGGGCGTATGCGTTTTTTCCTGAATATATTCAGGAAAAAACGCATACGCCCTTTTTGGCCAAGGGCATCATTGTCGACGTTTTGCCGCTTTTCATGTGCTTTAAAGGCGATTCGAATCTACCTCCTGAAACCTGCTTCCTGCAATTCTGCCTTGCTTTCAAATCCTCTTCGTTGCCTTCCCTCAATATATTTGTGGACGAGAGTTATCATTTATAACTCAGCAGGTTTGTGAATGGCAGTGCCCCTGAGCTCCATTTTTCAACTGTCTTGTTTGCGAGCTGGCCGCAAAAGCACGGGATTGCCTCAGGCCCTATTCTGGTTCCCGGCGGCAGGCTGAGCCTGTGGTTAATTCTTCTTCCTGATGGGAAAATAGAGTGACCTGTGCCTGTCCCAACACCTAGATCTAGTCTCTCATTGGTTGCCCCTCTTCCCGTTCATCCTCAGGAGAAATTGCAACCTGTACAGAACAGGAGGTTAAAGGTGCTGATTCTCCAATTAGGGAGATTGCTAGTGAAGTAGCTGGAATGGCGAACCCGAGCACAAGGAGATGAGAAATGAGGTGCGTTTTAGAAACCTTTCAAAATCACACGGTGTACCTTCTTCTGGGTTCCTCATGCAAGATTTCGATGTAGGAAGATGCCCTTGAACCTGGAGATTTGGGACCCATGGGATGGGTACCATGCAGTATTACTTTAAAGGGTCTGCGTTTTCTCACCCAACCTCACCCAACCTCTCAGCCCCAAGAGTGTCCACCCTTATGTCTCATCCAGCTGTGGGTCTAGATATGGTCAATCCAGGTTGCATCACAGCCCCTGAACGAATTTTGTAAGAATTTCTCTCTCTTTCACTGTCTTTGTTTTACGGGTTTTTAAAAGTAATTTATTTTTATAATGGGGTTTAGCTGCTTTTCACGGCTGTGTTTATGCGGATTTACACCCACTTGACTCACTTCCAGACAGATATCAATACATAGGTTTTAAGATTGTTACAAGTCACATATATTCTTGTGCGGTGAATAGGGGGTGTTGAGTCCAGTTCACTGAGCAAAGAGTAGGTCTTGTCTATTACATATTGGGTGTATGGAACGGTATCTGAGCGAATTTGAACCCCTTGTTTTATGCATCACCCCACCTCACCTTTCCCGTTAAGCAGCCATAGTGTGTTTTCTAAACGTGTGATTCTGTTCTGTTCTGTAATTCAGTTCAAGTGTAGCGGTTTTTACATTCCCTCTATAAGTGATAGCTTATGATAAGTGTCTTTTTCTGTGTGACTTATTTCACTTAGAATCGTCGTACCTAAGTCCACTCATCTTGCTTCTACTAGCCTTATGACATTGATTTCATGTCTGAGTGATATTGCATTGTACATAAGGACCACAACTTCTTTATCCATTTTTCTCTTTCCTGGGATATTTAAGGTGTCATGAAGTGGAGGTTCTTGTCAATAGAGCAGCCCTAAACTTTGGGGTGCCTGTATCTTGCTGATTTTTAGTTTTCCCAATTTATATGCCCATGAGTGGACGTGCCCTATGCTCCCTAAGCTGTGTTTTTTCGATGTTTCAGGACACACTGTACACTTCTCCAGACTGCCTGTTGGCAATTTACATCCCGCTCATCAGCGTAGCAAGGCTGCCATTTCTCCATGGCCTGTCCTGCATTTCTGGTTTTGACACTTTTTGCAGCATGGCCCTTTTGACCGATGGGAAGCGAGACTTCTTTGTAGCGCTGATTTGCCTTTCCAGGTTGCTTGGTTGGCCAAAAAGGGCGTATGCGTTTTTTCCTGAATATATTCAGGAAAAAACGCATACGCCCTTTTTGGCCAAGGGCATCATTGTCGACCTTTTGCCGCTTTTCATGTGCTTTAAAGGCGATTCGAATCTACCTCCTGAAATCTGTTTTCTGCAATTCTGCCTTGCTTTCAAATCCTCTTCGTTGCCTTCCCTCAATATATCTGTGGATGACAGTTATCATTTATAACTCTGCGGGTTTGTGAATTGCAGTGTCCCTGAGCTCCATTTTTCAACTCGCTTTTTTGGGAGCTGGCCGCAAAAGCGCGGGATTGCCTCAGGCCCAATTGTGCTTCCGGGCGGCAGGCTGAGCCTGTGATTAATTCTTCTTCCTGATGGGAAATTAGTGTGACCTGTGCCTGTCCCAACACCTAGATCTAGTCTCTCATTGGTTGCCCCTCTTCCCGTTCATCCTCAGGAAAAATTGCAACCTGTACAGAACAGGAGGTTAAAGGTGCTGATTCTCCAAGTAGGGAGATTGCTAGTAAAGTAGCTGGAATGGCGAACCCGAGCACAAGGAGATGAGAAATGAGGTGCGTTTTAGAAACCTTTCAAAATCACACGGTGTACCATCTTCTGAGTTTCTCATGCATGTTTTCGATGTAGGAAGATGCCCTTGAACCTGGAGATTTGGGACCCATGGGATGGGTACCACGCAGTATTACTTTAAAGGGTCTGCGTTTGCTCACCCAACCTAACCCAACCTTTCAGCCCCAAGAGTGTCCACCCTTATGTCTCATCCACCTGTGCGTGTAGATATGGTCAATCCAGGTTGCATCACAGCCTCTGAACGAATTTTGTAAGAATTTCTCTCTCTTTCACTGTCTTTGTTTTACGGGTTTTTAAAAGTAATTTATTTTTATAATGGGGTTTAGTTGCTTTTCACGGCTGTGTTTATGCGGCTTTACACCCACTTGACTCACTTCCAGACATATATCAATACATAGGTTTTAAGATTCTTACTAGTCACCTATATTCTTGTGCGGTGAATAGGGGGTGTTGAGTCCAGTTCACTGAGCAAGGAGTAGGTCTTGTCTATTACATATTGGGTGTATGGAACGGTATCTGAGCGAATTTGAACCCCTTGTTTTATGCATCACCCCACCTCACCTTTCCCGTTAAGCAGCCATAGTGTGTTTTCTAAACGTGTGACTCTGTTCTGTTTTGTAATTCAGTTCAAGTGTAGCGGTTTTTACATTCCCTCTATAAGTGATAGCTTATGATAAGTGTCTTTTTCTGTGTGACTTATTTCACTTAGAATCGTCGTACCTAACTCCACTCATCTTGCTTCTACTAGCCTTATGACATTGATTTCATGTCTGAGTGATATTCCATTGTACATAAGGACCACGACTTCTTTATCCATTTTTCTCTTTCCTGGGATATTTAAGTTGTCATGAAGTGGAGGTTCTTGTCAACAGAGCAGCCCTAAACTTTGGGGTGCCTGTGTCTTGCTGATTTTTCTTTTTCCCAATTTATACGCCCATGAGTGGAAGTGCCCTACGCTCCCTAAGCTGTGTTTTTTCGATGTTTCAGGACACACCATACACTTCTCCAGAGTGGCTGCTGGCAATTAACATCCCGCCCATCAGCGTAGCAAGGCTGCCATTTCTCCATGGCCTGTCCTGCATTTCTGGTTTTGACACTTTTCGCAGCATGACCCTTTTGACAGATGGGAAGCGAGACTTCTTTGTAGTGCTGATTTGCCTTTCCAGGTTGCTTGGTTGGCCAAAAAGGGCGTATGCGTTTTTTCCTGAATATATTCAGGAAAAAACGCATACGCCCTTTTTGGCCAAGGGCATCATTGTCGACGTTTTGCCGCTTTTCATGTGCTTTAAAGGCGATTCGAATCTACCTCCTGAAACCTGCTTCCTGCAATTCTGCCTTGCTTTCAAATCCTCTTCGTTGCCTTCCCTCAATATATTTGTGGACGAGAGTTATCATTTATAACTCAGCAGGTTTGTGAATGGCAGTGCCCCTGAGCTCCATTTTTCAACTGTCTTGTTTGCGAGCTGGCCGCAAAAGCACGGGATTGCCTCAGGCCCTATTCTGGTTCCCGGCGGCAGGCTGAGCCTGTGGTTAATTCTTCTTCCTGATGGGAAAATAGAGTGACCTGTGCCTGTCCCAACACCTAGATCTAGTCTCTCATTGGTTGCCCCTCTTCCCGTTCATCCTCAGGAGAAATTGCAACCTGTACAGAACAGGAGGTTAAAGGTGCTGATTCTCCAATTAGGGAGATTGCTAGTGAAGTAGCTGGAATGGCGAACCCGAGCACAAGGAGATGAGAAATGAGGTGCGTTTTAGAAACCTTTCAAAATCACACGGTGTACCTTCTTCTGGGTTCCTCATGCAAGATTTCGATGTAGGAAGATGCCCTTGAACCTGGAGATTTGGGACCCATGGGATGGGTACCATGCAGTATTACTTTAAAGGGTCTGCGTTTTCTCACCCAACCTCACCCAACCTCTCAGCCCCAAGAGTGTCCACCCTTATGTCTCATCCAGCTGTGGGTCTAGATATGGTCAATCCAGGTTGCATCACAGCCCCTGAACGAATTTTGTAAGAATTTCTCTCTCTTTCACTGTCTTTGTTTTACGGGTTTTTAAAAGTAATTTATTTTTATAATGGGGTTTAGCTGCTTTTCACGGCTGTGTTTATGCGGATTTACACCCACTTGACTCACTTCCAGACAGATATCAATACATAGGTTTTAAGATTGTTACAAGTCACATATATTCTTGTGCGGTGAATAGGGGGTGTTGAGTCCAGTTCACTGAGCAAAGAGTAGGTCTTGTCTATTACATATTGGGTGTATGGAACGGTATCTGAGCGAATTTGAACCCCTTGTTTTATGCATCACCCCACCTCACCTTTCCCGTTAAGCAGCCATAGTGTGTTTTCTAAACGTGTGATTCTGTTCTGTTCTGTAATTCAGTTCAAGTGTAGCGGTTTTTACATTCCCTCTATAAGTGATAGCTTATGATAAGTGTCTTTTTCTGTGTGACTTATTTCACTTAGAATCGTCGTACCTAAGTCCACTCATCTTGCTTCTACTAGCCTTATGACATTGATTTCATGTCTGAGTGATATTGCATTGTACATAAGGACCACAACTTCTTTATCCATTTTTCTCTTTCCTGGGATATTTAAGGTGTCATGAAGTGGAGGTTCTTGTCAATAGAGCAGCCCTAAACTTTGGGGTGCCTGTATCTTGCTGATTTTTAGTTTTCCCAATTTATATGCCCATGAGTGGACGTGCCCTATGCTCCCTAAGCTGTGTTTTTTCGATGTTTCAGGACACACTGTACACTTCTCCAGACTGCCTGTTGGCAATTTACATCCCGCTCATCAGCGTAGCAAGGCTGCCATTTCTCCATGGCCTGTCCTGCATTTCTGGTTTTGACACTTTTTGCAGCATGGCCCTTTTGACCGATGGGAAGCGAGACTTCTTTGTAGCGCTGATTTGCCTTTCCAGGTTGCTTGGTTGGCCAAAAAGGGCGTATGCGTTTTTTCCTGAATATATTCAGGAAAAAACGCATACGACCTTTTTGGCCAAGGGCATCATTGTCGACCTTTTGCCGCTTTTCATGTGCTTTAAAGGCGATTCGAATCTACCTCCTGAAATCTGTTTTCTGCAATTCTGCCTTGCTTTCAAATCCTCTTCGTTGCCTTCCCTCAATATATCTGTGGATGAGAGTTATCATTTATAACTCTGCGGGTTTGTGAATTGCAGTGTCCCTGAGCTCCCTTTTTCAACTCGCTTTTTTGGGAGCTGGCCGCAAAAGCGCGGGATTGCCTCAGGCCCAATTGTGCTTCTGGGCGGCAGGCTGAGCCTGTGATTAATTCTTCTTCCTGCTGGGAAATTAGTGTGACCTGTGCCTGTCCCAACACCTAGATCTAGTCTCTCATTGGTTGCCCCTCTTCCCGTTCATCCTCAGGACAAATTGCAACCTGTACAGAACAGGAGGTTAAAGGTGCTGATTCTCCAAGTAGGGAGATTGCTAGTAAAGTAGCTGGAATGGCGAACCCGAGCACAAGGAGATGAGAAATGAGGTGCGTTTTAGAAACCTTTCAAAATCACACGGTGTACCATCTTCTGAGTTTCTCATGCATGTTTTCGATGTAGGAAGATGCCCTTGAACCTGGAGACTTGGGACCCATGGGATGGGTACCACGCAGTATTACTTTAAAGGGTCTGCGTTTGCTCACCCAACCTAACCCAACCTTTCAGCCCCAAGAGTGTCCACCCTTATGTCTCATCCACCTGTGCGTGTAGATATGGTCAATCCAGGTTGCATCACAGCCTCTGAACGAATTTTGTAAGAATTTCTCTCTCTTTCACTGTCTTTGTTTTACGGGTTTTTAAAAGTAATTTATTTTTATAATGGGGTTTAGTTGCTTTTCACGGCTGTGTTTATGCGGCTTTACACCCACTTGACTCACTTCCAGACATATATCAATACATATGTTTTAAGATTCTTACTAGTCACCTATATTCTTGTGCGGTGAATAGGGGGTGTTGAGTCCAGTTCACTGAGCAAGGAGTAGGTCTTGTCTATTACATATTGGGTGTATGGAACGGTATCTGAGCGAATTTGAACCCCTTGTTTTATGCATCACCCCACCTCACCTTTCCCGTTAAGCAGCCATAGTGTGTTTTCTAAACGTGTGACTCTGTTCTGTTTTGTAATTCAGTTCAAGTGTAGCGGTTTTTACATTCCCTCTATAAGTGATAGCTTATGATAAGTGTCTTTTTCTGTGTGACTTATTTCACTTAGAATCGTCGTACCTAACTCCACTCATCTTGCTTCTACTAGCCTTATGACATTGATTTCATGTCTGAGTGATATTCCATTGTACATAAGGACCACGACTTCTTTATCCATTTTTCTCTTTCCTGGGATATTTAAGTTGTCATGAAGTGGAGGTTCTTGTCAACAGAGCAGCCCTAAACTTTGGGGTGCCTGTGTCTTGCTGATTTTTCTTTTTCCCAATTTATACGCTCATGAGTGGAAGTGCCCTACGCTCCCTAAGCTGTGTTTTTTCGATGTTTCAGGACACACCATACACTTCTCCAGAGTGGCTGCTGGCAATTAACATCCCGCCCATCAGCGTAGCAAGGCTGCCATTTCTCCATGGCCTGTCCTGCATTTCTGGTTTTGACACTTTTCGCAGCATGACCCTTTTGACCGATGGGAAGCGAGACTTCTTTGTAGTGCTGATTTGCCTTTCCAGGTTGCTTGGTTGGCCAAAAAGGGCGTATGCGTTTTTTCCTGAATATATTCAGGAAAAAACGCATACGCCCTTTTTGGCCAAGGGCATCATTGTCGACGTTTTGCCGCTTTTCATGTGCTTTAAAGGCGATTCGAATCTACCTCCTGAAACCTGCTTCCTGCAATTCTGCCTTGCTTTCAAATCCTCTTCGTTGCCTTCCCTCAATATATTTGTGGACGAGAGTTATCATTTATAACTCAGCAGGTTTGTGAATGGCAGTGCCCCTGAGCTCCATTTTTCAACTGTCTTGTTTGCGAGCTGGCCGCAAAAGCACGGGATTGCCTCAGGCCCTATTCTGGTTCCCGGCGGCAGGCTGAGCCTGTGGTTAATTCTTCTTCCTGATGGGAAAATAGAGTGACCTGTGCCTGTCCCAACACCTAGATCTAGTCTCTCATTGGTTGCCCCTCTTCCCGTTCATCCTCAGGACAAATTGCAACCTGTACAGAACAGGAGGTTAAAGGTGCTGATTCTCCAAGTAGGGAGATTGCTAGTAAAGTAGCTGGAATGGCGAACCCGAGCACAAGGAGATGAGAAATGAGGTGCGTTTTAGAAACCTTTCAAAATCACACGGTGTACCATCTTCTGAGTTTCTCATGCATGTTTTCGATGTAGGAAGATGCCCTTGAACCTGGAGACTTGGGACCCATGGGATGGGTACCACGCAGTATTACTTTAAAGGGTCTGCGTTTGCTCACCCAACCTAACCCAACCTTTCAGCCCCAAGAATGTCCACCCTTATGTCTCATCCACCTGTGCGTGTAGATATGGTCAATCCAGGTTGCATCACAGCCTCTGAACGAATTTTGTAAGAATTTCTGTCTCTTTCACTGTCTTTGTTTTACGGCTCTTTAAAAGTAATTTATTTTTATAATGGGGTTTAGTTGCTTTTCACGGCTGTGTTTATGCGGCTTTACACCCACTTGACTCACTTCCAGACATATATCAATACATAGGTTTTAAGATTCTTACTAGTCACCTATATTCTTGTGCGGTGAATAGGGGGTGTTGAGTCCAGTTCACTGAGCAAGGAGTAGGTCTTGTCTATTACATATTGGGTGTATGGAACGGTATCTGAGCGAATTTCAACCCCTTGTTTTATGCATCACCCCACCTCACCTTTCCCGTTAAGCAGCCATAGTGTGTTTTCTAAACGTGTGACTCTGTTCTGTTTTGTAATTCAGTTCAAGTGTAGCGGTTTTTACATTCCCTCTATAAGTGATAGCTTATGATAAGTGTCTTTTTCTGTGTGACTTATTTCACTTAGAATCGTCGTACCTAACTCCACTCATCTTGCTTCTACTAGCCTTATGACATTGATTTCATGTCTGAGTGATATTCCATTGTACATAAGGACCACGACTTCTTTATCCATTTTTCTCTTTCCTGGGATATTTAAGTTGTCATGAAGTGGAGGTTCTTGTCAACAGAGCAGCCCTAAACTTTGGGGTGCCTGTGTCTTGCTGATTTTTCTTTTTCCCAATTTATACGCCCATGAGTGGAAGTGCCCTACGCTCCCTAAGCTGTGTTTTTTCGATGTTTCAGGACACACCATACACTTCTCCAGAGTGGCTGCTGGCAATTAACATCCCGCCCATCAGCGTAGCAAGGCTGCCATTTCTCCATGGCCTGTCCTGCATTTCTGGTTTTGACACTTTTCGCAGCATGACCCTTTTGACCGATGGGAAGCGAGACTTCTTTGTAGTGCTGATTTGCCTTTCCAGGTTGCTTGGTTGGCCAAAAAGGGCGTGTGCGTTTTTTCCTGAATATATTCAGGAAAAAACGCATACGCCCTTTTTGGCCAAGGGCATCATTGTCGACGTTTTGCCGCTTTTCATGTGCTTTAAAGGCGATTCGAATCTACCTCCTGAAACCTGCTTCCTGCAATTCTGCCTTGCTTTCAAATCCTCTTCGTTGCCTTCCCTCAATATATTTGTGGACGAGAGTTATCATTTATAACTCAGCAGGTTTGTGAATGGCAGTGCCCCTGAGCTCCATTTTTCAACTGTCTTGTTTGCGAGCTGGCCGCAAAAGCACGGGATTGCCTCAGGCCCTATTCTGGTTCCCGGCGGCAGGCTGAGCCTGTGGTTAATTCTTCTTCCTGATGGGAAAATAGAGTGACCTGTGCCTGTCCCAACACCTAGATCTAGTCTCTCATTGGTTGCCCCTCTTCCCGTTCATCCTCAGGACAAATTGCAACCTGTACAGAACAGGAGGTTAAAGGTGCTGATTCTCCAAGTAGGGAGATTGCTAGTGAAGTAGCTGGAATGGCGAACCCGAGCACAAGGAGATGAGAAATGAGGTGCGTTTTAGAAACCTTTCAAAATCACACGGTGTACCTTCTTCTGGGTTCCTCATGCAAGATTTCGATGTAGGAAGATGCCCTTGAACCTGGAGATTTGGGACCCATGGGCTGGGTACCATGCAGTATTACTTTAAAGGGTCTGCGTTTTCTCACCCAACCTCACCCAACCTCTCAGCCCCAAGAGTGTCCACCCTTATGTCTCATCCAGCTCTGGGTCTAGATATGGTCAATCCAGGTTGCATCACAGCCTCTGAACGAATTTTGTAAGAATTTCTCTCTCTTTCACTGTCTTTGTTTTACGGGTTTTTAAAAGTAATTTATTTTTATAATGGGGTTTAGCTGCTTTTCACGGCTGTGTTTATGCAGCTTTACACCCACTTGACTCACTTCCAGACAGATATCAATACATAGGTTTTAAGATTCTTACTAGTCACATATATTCTTGTGCGGTGAATAGGGGGTGTTGAGTCCAGTTCACTGAGCAAGGAGTAGGTCTTGTCTATTACATATTGGGTGTATGGAACGGTATCTGAGCGAATTTGAACCCCTTGTTTTATGCATCACCCCACCTCACCTTTCCCGTTAAGCAGCCATAGTGTGTTTTCTAAACGTGTGATTCTGTTCTGTTTTGTAATTCAGTTCAAGTGTAGCGGTTTTTACATTCCCTCTAAAAGTGATAGCTTATGATAAGTGTCTTTTTCTGTGTGACTTATTTCACTTAGAATCGTCGTACCTAACTCCACTCATCTTGCTTCTACTAGCCTTATGACATTGATTTCATGTCTGAGTGATATTCCATTGTACATAAGGACCACGACTTCTTTATCCATTTTTCTCTTTCCTGGGATATTTAAGTTGTCATGAAGTGGAGGTTCTTGTCAACAGAGCAGCCCTAAACTTTGGGGTGCCTGTGTCTTGCTGATTTTTCTTTTTCCCAATTTATACGCCCATGAGTGGAAGTGCCCTACGCTCCCTAAGCTGTGTTTTTTCGATGTTTCAGGACACACCATACACTTCTCCAGAGTGGCTGCTGGCAATTAACATCCCGCCCATCAGCGTAGCAAGGCTGCCATTTCTCCATGGCCTGTCCTGCATTTCTGGTTTTGACACTTTTTGCAGCATGACCCTTTTGACCGATGGGAAGCGAGACTTCTTTGTAGTGCTGATTTGCCTTTCCAGGTTGCTTGGTTGGCCAAAAAGGGCGTATGCGTTTTTTCCTGAATATATTCAGGAAAAAACGCATACGCCCTTTTTGGCCAAGGGCATCATTGTCGACGTTTTGCCGCTTTTCATGTGCTTTAAAGGCGATTCGAATCTACCTCCTGAAACCTGTTTCCTGCAATTCTGCCTTGCTTTCAAATCCTCTTCGTTGCCTTCCCTCAATATATTTGTGGACGAGAGTTATCATTTATAACTCAGCAGGTTTGTGAATGGCAGTGCCCCTGAGCTCCATTTTTCAACTGTCTTGTTTGGGAGCTGGCCGCAAAAGCACGGGATTGCCTCAGGCCCTATTCTGGTTCCCGGCGGCAGGCTGAGCCTGTGGTTAAATCTTCTTCCTGATGGGAAAATAGAGTGACCTGTGCCTGTCCCAACACCTAGATCTAGTCTCTCATTGGTTGTCCCTCTTCCCGTTCATCCTCAGGACAAATTGCAACCTGTACAGAACAGGAGGTTAAAGGTGCTGATTCTCCAAGTAGGGAGATTTCTAGTGAAGTAGCTGGAATGGCGAACCCGAGCACAAGGAGATGAGAAATGAGGTGCGTTTTAGAAACCTTTCAAAATCACACGGTGTACCTTCTTCTGGGTTCCTCATGTAAGATTTCGATGTAGGAAGATGCCCTTGAACCTGGAGATTTGGGACCCATGGGATGGGTACCATGCAGTATTACTTTAAAGGGTCTGCGTTTTCTCACCCAACCTCACCCAAACTCTCAGCCCCAAGAGTGTCCACCCTTATGTCTCATCCAGCTGTGGGTCTAGATATGGTCAATCCAGGTTGAATCACAGCCTCTGAACGAATTTTGTAAGAATTTCTCTCTCTTTCACTGTCTTTGTTTTACGGGTTTTTAAAAGTAATTTATTTTTATAATGGGGTTTAGCTGCTTTTCACGGCTGTGTTTATGCAGCTTTACACCCACTTGACTCACTTCCAGACAGATATCAATACATAGGTTTTAAGATTCTTACTAGTCACATATATTCTTGTGCGGTGAATAGGGGGTGTTGAGTCCAGTTCACTGAGCAAGGAGTAGGTCTTGTCTATTACATATTGGGTGTATGGAACGGTATCTGAGCGAATTTGAAACCCTTGTTTTATGCATCACCCCACCTCACCTTTCCCGTTAAGCAGCCATAGTGTGTTTTCTAAACGTGTGACTCTATTCTGTTTTGTAATTCAGTTCGGGTGTAGCGGTTTTTACATTCCCTCTATAAGTGATAGCTTATGATAAGTGTCTTTTTCTGTGTCACTTATTTCACTTAGAATCGTCATACCTAAATCCACTCATCTTGCTTCTACTAGCCTTATGACATTGATTTCATGTCTGAGTGATATTCCTTTGTACATAAGGACCACAACTTCTTTATCCATTTTTCTCTTTCCTGGGATATTTAAGGTGTCATGAAGTGGAGGTTCTTGTCAACATAGCAGCCCTAAGCATTGGGGTGCCTGTGTCTTGCTGATTTTTAATTTTCCCAATATATACGCCCATGAGTTGACGTGCCCTATGCTCCCTAAGCTGTGTTTTTTCGATGTTTCAGGACACACCGTACACTTCTCCAGAGTGGCTTTTGGCAATTTACATCCCGCCCATCAGCGTAGCAAGGCTGCCATTTCTCCATGGCCTGTACTGCATTTCTGGTTTTGACACTTTTTGCAGCATGGCCCTTTTGACCGATGGGAAGCGAGACTCCTTTTTAGCGCTGATTTGCCTTTCCAGGTTGCTTGGTTGGCCAAAAAGGGCGTATGCGTTTTTTCCTGAATATATTCAGGAAAAAACGCATACGCCCTTTTTGGCCAAGGGCATCATTGTCGACGTTTTGCCGCTTTTCATGTGCTTTAAAGGCGATTCGAATCTACCTCCTGAAACCTGCTTCCTGCAATTCTGCCTTGCTTTCAAATCCTCTTCGTTGCCTTCCCTCAATATATTTGTGGACGAGAGTTATCATTTATAACTCAGCAGGTTTGTGAATGGCAGTGCCCCTGAGCTCCATTTTTCAACTGTCTTGTTTGGGAGCTGGCCGCAAAAGCACGGGATTGCCTCAGGCCCTATTCTGGTTCCCGGCGGCAGGCTGAGCCTGTGGTTAAATCTTCTTCCTGATGGGAAAATAGAGTGACCTGTGCCTGTCCCAACACCTAGATCTAGTCTCTCATTGGTTGTCCCTCTTCCCGTTCATCCTCAGGACAAATTGCAACCTGTATAGAACAGGAGGTTAAAGGTGCTGATTCTCCAAGTAGGGAGATTGCTAGTGAAGTAGCTGGAATGGCGAACCCGAGCACAAGGAGATGAGAAATGAGGTGCGTTTTAGAAACCTTTCAAAATCACACGGTGTACCTTCTTCTGGGTTCCTCATGCAAGATTTCGATGTAGGAAGATGCCCTTGAACCTGGAGATTTGGGACCCATGGGATGGGTACCATGCAGTATTACTTTAAAGGGTCTGCGTTTTCTCACCCAACCTCACCCAACCTCTCAGCCCCAAGAGTGTCCACCCTTATGTCTCATCCAGCTGTGGGTCTAGATATGGTCAATCCAGGTTGCATCACAGCCCCTGAACGAATTTTGTAAGAATTTCTCTCTCTTTCACTGTCTTTGTTTTACGGGTTTTTAAAAGTAATTTATTTTTATAATGGGGTTTAGCTGCTTTTCACGGCTGTGTTTATGCAGATTACACCCACTTGACTCACTTCCTTACAGATATCAATACATAGGTTTTAAGATTGTTACTAGTCACATATATTCTTGTGCGGTGAATAGGGGGTGTTGAGTCCACTTCACTGAGAAAGGAGTAGGTCTTGTCTATTACATATTGGGTGTATGGAACGGTATCTGAGCGAATTTGAACCCCTTGTTTTATGCAACACCCCACCTCACCTTTCCCGTTAAGCAGCCATAGTGTGTTTTCTAAACGTGTGATTCTGTTCTGTTCTGTAATTCAGTTCAAGTGCAGCGGTTTTTACATTCCCTCTATAAGTGATAGCTTATGATAAGTGTCTTTTTCTGTGTGACTTATTTCACTTAGAATCGTCGTACCTAAGTCCACTCATCTTGCTTCTACTAGCCTTATGACATTGATTTCATGTCTGAGTGATATTGCATTGTACATAAGGACCACAACTTCTTTATCCATTTTTCTCTTTCCTGGGATATTTAAGGTGTCATGAAGTGGAGGTTCTTGTCAACAGAGCAGCCCTAAACTTTGGGGTGCCTGTGTCTTGCTGATTTTTAGTTTTCCCAATTTATACGCCCATGAGTGGTCGTGCCCTATGCTCCCTAAGCTGTGTTTTTTCGATGTTTCAGGACACACTGTACACTTCTCCAGACTGCCTGTTGGCAATTTACATCCCGCTCATCAGCGTAGCAAGGCTGCCATTTCTCCATGGCCTGTCCTGCATTTCTGGTTTTGACACTTTTTGCAGCATGGCCCTTTTGACCGATGGGAAGCGAGACTTCTTTGTAGCGCTGATTTGCCTTTCCAGGTTGCTTGGTTGGCCAAAAAGGGCGTATGCGTTTTTTCCTAAATATATTCAGGAAAAAACGCATACGCCCTTTTTGGCCAAGGGCATCATTGTCGACCTTTTGCCGCTTTTCATGTGCTTTAAAGGCGATTCGAATCTACCTCCTGAAATCTGTTTTCTGCAATTCTGCCTTGCTTTCAAATCCTCTTCGTTGCCTTCCCTCAATATATCTGTGGATGAGAGTTATCATTTATAACTCTGCGGGTTTGTGAATTGCAGTGTCCCTGAGCTCCATTTTTCAACTCGCTTTTTTGGGATCTGGCCGCAAAAGCGCGGGATTGCCTCAGGCCCTATTGTGCTTCTGGGGGGCAGGCTGAGCCTGTGATTAATTCTTCTTCCTGATGGGAAATTAGAGTGACCTGTGCCTGTCCCAACACCTAGATCTAGTCTCTCATTGGTTGCCCCTCTTCCCGTTCATCCTCAGGACAAATTGCAACCTGTACAGAACAGGAGGTTAAAGGTGCTGATTCTCCAAGTAGGGAGATTGCTAGTAAAGTAGCTGGAATGGCGAACCCGAGCACAAGGATATGAGAAATGAGGTGCGTTTTAGAAACCTTTCAAAATCACACGGTGTACCATCTTCTGAGTTTCTCATGCATGTTTTCGATGTAGGAAGATGCCCTTGAACCTGGAGACTTGGGACCCATGGGATGGGTACCACGCAGTATTACTTTAAAGGGTCTGCGTTTGCTCACCCAACCTAACCCAACCTTTCAGCCCCAAGACTGTCCACCCTTATGTCTCATCCACCTGTGCGTGTAGATATGGTCAATCCAGGTTGCATCACAGCCTCTGAACGAATTTTGTAAGAATTTCTCTCTCTTTCACTGTCTTTGTTTTACGGGTTTTTAAAAGTAATTTATTTTTATAATGGGGTTTAGTTGCTTTTCACGGCTGTGTTTATGCGGCTTTACACCCACTTGACTCACTTCCAGACATATATCAATACATAGGTTTTAAGATTCTTACTAGTCACCTATATTCTTGTGCGGTGAATAGGGGGTGTTGAGTCCAGTTCACTGAGCAAGGAGTAGGTCTTGTCTATTACATATTGGGTGTATGGAACGGTATCTGAGCGAATTTGAACCCCTTGTTTTATGCATCACCCCACCTCACCTTTCCCGTTAAGCAGCCATAGTGTGTTTTCTAAACGTGTGACTCTGTTCTGTTTTGTAATTCAGTTCAAGTGTAGCGGTTTTTACATTCCCTCTATAAGTGATAGCTTATGATAAGTGTCTTTTTCTGTGTGACTTATTTCACTTAGAATCGTCGTACCTAACTCCACTCATCTTGCTTCTACTAGCCTTATGACATTGATTTCATGTCTGAGTGATATTCCATTGTACATAAGGACCACGACTTCTTTATCCATTTTTCTCTTTCCTGGGATATTTAAGTTGTCATGAAGTGGAGGTTCTTGTCAACAGAGCAGCCCTAAACTTTGGGGTGCCTGTGTCTTGCTGATTTTTCTTTTTCCCAATTTATACGCCCATGAGTGGAAGTGCCCTACGCTCCCTAAGCTGTGTTTTTTCGATGTTTCAGGACACACCATACACTTCTCCAGAGTGGCTGCTGGCAATTAACATCCCGCCCATCAGCGTAGCAAGGCTGCCATTTCTCCATGGCCTGTCCTGCATTTCTGGTTTTGACACTTTTTGCAGCATGGCCCTTTTGACCGATGGGAAGCGAGACTTCTTTGTAGCGCTGATTTGCCTTTCCAGGTTGCTTGGTTGGCCAAAAAGGGCGTATGCGTTTTTTCCTGAATATATTCAGGAAAAAACGCATACGCCCTTTTTCGCCAAGGGCATCATTGTTGACGTTTTGCCGCTTTTCATGTGCTTTAAAGGCGATTCGAATCTACCTCCTGAAACCTGTTTCCCGCAATTCTGCCTTGCTTTCAAATCCTCTTCGTTGCCTTCCCTCAATATATTTGTGGACGAGAGTTATCATTTATAACTCAGCAGGTTTGTGAATGGCAGTGCCCCTGAGCTCCATTTTTCAACTGTCTTGTTTGGGAGCTGGCCGCAAAAGCACGGGATTGCCTCAGGCCCTATTCTGGTTCCCGGCGGCAGGCTGAGCCTGTGGTTAATTCTTCTTCCTGATGGGAAAATAGAGTGACCTGTGCCTGTCCCAACACCTAGATCTAGTCTCTCATTGGTTGCCCCTCTTCCCGTTCATCCTCAGGACAAATTGCAACCTGTAGGAACAGGAGGTTAAAGGTGCTGATTCTCCAAGTAGGGAGATTGCTAGTAAAGTAGCTGGAATGGCGAACCCGAGCACAAGGAGATGAGAAATGAGGTGCGTTTTAGAAACCTTTCAAAATCACACGGTGTACCTTCTTCTGGGTTCCTCATGCAAGATTTCGATGTAGGAAGATGCCCTTGAACCTGGAGATTTGGGACCCATGGGATGGGTACCATGCAGTATTACTTTAAAGGGTCTGCGTTTTCTCACCCAACCTCACCCAACCTCTCAGCCCCAAGAGTGTCCACCCTTATGTCTCATCCAGCTGTGGGTCTAGATATGGTCAATCCAGGTTGCATCACAGCCCCTGAACGAATTTTGTAAGAATTTCTCTCTCTTTCACTGTCTTTGTTTTACGGGTTTTTAAAAGTAATTTATTTTTATAATGGGGTTTAGCTGCTTTTCACGGCTGTGTTTATGCGGATTTACACCCACTTGACTCACTTCCAGACAGATATCAATACATAGGTTTTAAGATTGTTACTAGTCACATATATTCTTGTGCGGTGAATAGGGGGTGTTGAGTCCAGTTCACTGAGCAAAGAGTAGGTCTTGTCTATTACATATTGGGTGTATGGAACGGTATCTGAGCGAATTTGAAACCCTTGTTTTATGCATCACCCCACCTCACCTTTCCCGTTAAGCAGCCATAGTGTGTTTTCTAAACGTGTGATTCTGTTCTGTTCTGTAATTCAGTTCAAGTGTAGCGGTATTTACATTCCCTCTATAAGTGATAGCTTATGATAAGTGTCTTTTTTTGTGTGACTTATTTCACTTAGAATCGTCGTACCTAAGTCCACTCATCTTGCTTCTACTAGCCTTATGACATTGATTTCATGTCTGAGTGATATTGCATTGTACATAAGGACCACAACTTCTTTATCCATTTTTCTCTTTCCTGGGATATTTAAGGTGTCATGAAGTGGAGGTTCTTGTCAACAGAGCAGCCCTAAACTTTGGGGTGCCTGTGTCTTGCTGATTTTTAGTTTTCCCAATTTATACGCCCATGAGTGGACGTGCCCTATGCTCCCTAAGCTGTGCTTTTTCGATGTTTCAGGACACACTGTACACTTCTCCAGACTGCCTGTTGGCAATTTACATCCCGCTCATCAGCGTAGCAAGGCTGCCATTTCTCCATGGCCTGTCCTGCATTTCTGGTTTTGACACTTTTTGCAGCATGGCCCTTTTGACCGATGGGAAGCGAGACTTCTTTGTAGCGCTGATTTGCCTTTCCAGGTTGCTTGGTTGGCCAAAAAGGGCGTATGCGTTTTTTCCTGAATATATTCAGGAAAATACGCATACGCCCTTTTTGGCCAAGGGCATCATTGTCGACCTTTTGCCGCTTTTCATGTGCTTTAAAGGCGATTCGAATCTACCTCCTGAAATCTGTTTTCTGCAATTCTGCCTTGCTTTCAAATCCTCTTCGTTGCCTTCCCTCAATATATCTGTGGATGAGAGTTATCATTTATAACTCTGCGGGTTTGTGAATTGCAGTGTCCCTGAGCTCCATTTTTCAACTCGCTTTTTTGGGAGCTGGCCGCAAAAGCGCGGGATTGCCTCAGGCCCTATTGTGCTTCTGGGCGGCAGGCTGAGCCTGTGATTAATTCTTCTTCCTGATGGGAAATTAGTGTGACCTGTGCCTGTCCCAACACCTAGATCTAGTCTCTCATTGGTTGCCCCTCTTCCCGTTCATCCTCAGGACAAATTGCAACCTGTACAGAACAGGAGGTTAAAGGTGCTGATTCTCCAAGTAGGGAGATTGCTAGTAAAGTAGCTGGAATGGCGAACCCGAGCACAAGGAGATGAGAAATGAGGTGCGTTTTAGAAACCTTTCAAAAATCACACGGTGTACCATCTTCTGAGTTTCTCATGCATGTTTTCGATGTAGGAAGATGCCCTTGAACCTGGAGACTTGGGACCCATGGGATGGGTACCACGCAGTATTACTTTAAAGGGTCTGCGTTTGCTCACCCAACCTAACCCAACCTTTCAGCCCCAAGAGTGTCCACCCTTATGTCTCATCCACCTGTGCGTGTAGATATGGTCAATCCAGGTTGCATCACAGCCTCTGAACGAATTTTGTAAGAATTTCTCTCTCTTTCACTGTCTTTGTTTTACGGGTTTTTAAAAGTAATTTATTTTTATAATGGGGTTTAGCTGCTTTTCACGGCTGTGTTTATGCGGCTTTACACCCACTTGACTCACTTCCAGACAGATATCAATACATAGGTTTTAAGATTCTTACTAGTCACCTATATTCTTGTGCGGTGAATAGGGGGTGTTGAGTCCAGTTCACTGAGCAAGGAGTAGGTCTTGTCTATTACATATTGGGTGTATGGAACGGTATCTGAGCGAATTTGAACCCCTTGTTTTATGCATCACCCTACCTCACCTTTCCCGTTAAGCAGCCATAGTGTGTTTTCTAAACGTGTGACTCTGATCTGTTTTGTAATTCAGTTCAAGTGTAGCGGTTTTTACATTCCCTCTATAAGTGATAGCTTATGATAAGTGTCTTTTTCTGTGTGACTTATTTCACTTAGAATCGTCGTACCTAACTCCACTCATCTTGCTTCTACTAGCCTTATGACATTGATTTCATGTCTGAGTGATATTCCATTGTACATAAGGACCACGACTTCTTTATCCATTTTTCTCTTTCCTGGGATATTTAAGTTGTCATGAAGTGGAGGTTCTTGTCAACAGAGCAGCCCTAAACTTTGGGGTGCCTGTGTCTCGCTGATTTTTCTTTTTCCCAATTTATACGCCCATGAGTGGACGTGCCCTACGCTCCCTAAGCTGTGTTTTTTCGATGTTTCAGGACACACCGTACACTTCTCCAGAGTGACTGCTGGCAATTAACATCCCGCCCATCAGCGTAGCAAGGCTGCCATTTCTCCATGGCCTGTCCTGCATTTCTGGTTTTGACACTTTTTGCAGCATGACCCTTTTGACCGATGGGAAGCGAGACTTCTTTGTAGAGCTGATTTGCCTTTCCAGGTTGCTTGGTTGGCCAAAAGGGCGTATGCGTTTTTTCCTGAATATATTCAGGAAAAAACGCATACGCCCTTTTTGGCCAAGGGCATCATTGTCGACGTTTTGCCGCTTTTCATGTGCTTTAAAGGTGATTCGAATCTACCTCCTGAAACCTGTTTCCTGCAATTCTGCCTTGCTTTCAAATCCTCTTCGTTGCCTTCCCTCAATATATTTGTGGACGAGAGTTATCATTTATAACTCAGCAGGTTTGTGAATGGCAGTGCCCCTGAGCTCCATTTTTCAACTGTCTTGTTTGCGAGCTGGCCGCAAAAGCACGGGATTGCCTCAGGCCCTATTCTGGTTCCCGGCGGCAGGCTGAGCCTGTGGTTAATTCTTCTTCCTGATGGGAAAATAGAGTGACCTGTGCCTGTCCCAACACCTAGATCTAGTCTCTCATTGGTTGCCCCTCTTCCCGTTCATCCTCAGGACAAATTGCAACCTGTACAGAACAGGAGGTTAAAGGTGCTGATTCTCCAAGTAGGGAGATTGCTAGTGAAGTAGCTGGAATGGCGAACCCGAGCACAAGGAGATGAGAAATGAGGTGCGTTTTAGAAACCTTTCAAAATCACACGGTGTACCTTCTTCTGGGTTCCTCATGCAAGATTTCGATGTAGGAAGATGCCCTTGAACCTGGAGATTTGGGACCCATGGGATGGGTACCATGCAGTATTACTTTAAAGGGTCTGCGTTTTCTCACCCAACCTCACCCAACCTCTCAGCCCCAAGAGTGTCCACCCTTATGTCTCATCCAGCTGTGGGTCTAGATATGGTCAATCCAGGTTGCATCACAGCCCCTGAACGAATTTTGTAAGAATTTCTCTCTCTTTCACTGTCTTTGTTTTACGGGTTTTTAAAAGTAATTTATTTTTATAATGGGGTTTAGCTGCTTTTCACGGCTGTGTTTATGCGGATTTACACCCACTTGACTCACTTCCAGACAGATATCAATACATAGGTTTTAAGATTGTTACAAGTCACATATATTCTTGTGCGGTGAATAGGGGGTGTTGAGTCCAGTTCACTGAGCAAAGAGTAGGTCTTGTCTATTACATATTGGGTGTATGGAACGGTATCTGAGCGAATTTGAACCCCTTGTTTTATGCATCACCCCACCTCACCTTTCCCGTTAAGCAGCCATAGTGTGTTTTCTAAACGTGTGATTCTGTTCTGTTCTGTAATTCAGTTCAAGTGTAGCGGTTTTTACATTCCCTCTATAAGTGATACCTTATGATAAGTGTCTTTTTCTGTGTGACTTATTTCACTTAGAATCGTCGTACCTAAGTCCACTCATCTTGCTTCTACTAGCCTTATGACATTGATTTCATGTCTGAGTGATATTGCATTGTACATAAGGACCACAACTTCTTTATCCATTTTTCTCTTTCCTGGGATATTTAAGGTGTCATGAAGTGGAGGTTCTTGTCAACAGAGCAGCCCTAAACTTTGGGGTGCCTGTGTCTTGCTGATTTTTAGTTTTCCCAATTTATATGCCCATGAGTGGACGTGCCCTATGCTCCCTAAGCTGTGTTTTTTCGATGTTTCAGGACACACTGTACACTTCTCCAGACTGCCTGTTGGCAATTTACATCCCGCTCATCAGCGTAGCAAGGCTGCCATTTCTCCATGGCCTGTCCTGCATTTCTGGTTTTGACACTTTTTGCAGCATGGCCCTTTTGACCGATGGGAAGCGAGACTTCTTTGTAGCGCTGATTTGCCTTTCCAGGTTGCTTGGTTGGCCAAAAAGGGCGTATGCGTTTTTTCCTGAATATATTCAGGAAAAAACGCATACGCCCTTTTTGGCCAAGGGCATCATTGTCGACCTTTTGCCGCTTTTCATGTGCTTTAAAGGCGATTCGAATCTACCTCCTGAAATCTGTTTTCTGCAATTCTGCCTTGCTTTCAAATCCTCTTCGTTGCCTTCCCTCAATATATCTGTGGATGAGAGTTATCATTTATAACTCTGCGGGTTTGTGAATTGCAGTGTCCCTGAGCTCCATTTTTCAACTCGCTTTTTTGGGAGCTGGCCGCAAAAGCGCGGGATTGCCTCAGGCCCAATTGTGCTTCTGGGCGGCAGGCTGAGCCTGTGATTAATTCTTCTTCCTGATGGGAAATTAGTGTGACCTGTGCCTGTCCCAACACCTAGATCTAGTCTCTCATTGGTTGCCCCTCTTCCCGTTCATCCTCAGGACAAATTGCAACCTGTACAGAACAGGAGGTTAAAGGTGCTGATTCTCCAAGTAGGGAGATTGCTAGTAAAGTAGCTGGAATGGCGAAACCGAGCACAAGGAGAAGAGAAATGAGGTGCGTTTTAGAAACCTTTCAAAATCACACGGTGTACCATCTTCTGAGTTTCTCATGCATGTTTTCGATGTAGGAAGATGCCCTTGAACCTGGAGACTTGGGACCCATGGGATGGGTACCACGCAGTATTACTTTAAAGGGTCTGCGTTTGCTCACCCAACCTAACCCAACCTTTCAGCCCCAAGAGTGTCCACCCTTATGTCTCATCCACCTGTGCGTGTAGATATGGTCAATCCAGGTTGCATCACAGCCTCTGAACGAATTTTGTAAGAATTTCTCTCTCTTTCACTGTCTTTGTTTTACGGGTTTTTAAAAGTAATTTATTTTTATAATGGGGTTTAGTTGCTTTTCACGGCTGTGTTTATGCGGCTTTACACCCACTTGACTCACTTCCAGACATATATCAATACATAGGTTTTAAGATTCTTACTAGTCACCTATATTCTTGTGCGGTGAATAGGGGGTGTTGAGTCCAGTTCACTGAGCAAGGAGTAGGTCTTGTCTATTACATATTGGGTGTATGGAACGGTATCTGAGCGAATTTGAACCCCTTGTTTTATGCATCACCCCACCTCACCTTTCCCGTTAAGCAGCCATAGTGTGTTTTCTAAACGTGTGACTCTGTTCTGTTTTGTAATTCAGTTCAAGTGTAGCGGTTTTTACATTCCCTCTATAAGTGATAGCTTATGATAAGTGTCTTTTTCTGTGTGACTTATTTCACTTAGAATCGTCGTACCTAACTCCACTCATCTTGCTTCTACTAGCCTTATGACATTGATTTCATGTCTGAGTGATATTCCATTGTACATAAGGACCACGACTTCTTTATCCATTTTTCTCTTTCCTGGGATATTTAAGTTGTCATGAAGTGGAGGTTCTTGTCAACAGAGCAGCCCTAAACTTTGGGGTGCCTGTGTCTTGCTGATTTTTCTTTTTCCCAATTTATACGCCCATGAGTGGAAGTGCCCTACGCTCCCTAAGCTGTGTTTTTTCGATGTTTCAGGACACACCATACACTTCTCCAGAGTGGCTGCTGGCAATTAACATCCCGCCCATCAGCGTAGCAAGGCTGCCATTTCTCCATGGCCTGTCCTGCATTTCTGGTTTTGACACTTTTCGCAGCATGACCCTTTTGACCGATGGGAAGCGAGACTTCTTTGTAGTGCTGATTTGCCTTTCCAGGTTGCTTGGTTGGCCAAAAAGGGCGTATGCGTTTTTTCCTGAATATATTCAGGAAAAAACGCATACGCCCTTTTTGGCCAAGGGCATCATTGTCGACGTTTTGCCGCTTTTCATGTGCTTTAAAGGCGATTCGAATCTACCTCCTGAAACCTGCTTCCTGCAATTCTGCCTTGCTTTCAAATCCTCTTCGTTGCCTTCCCTCAATATATTTGTGGACGAGAGTTATCATTTATAACTCAGCAGGTTTGTGAATGGCAGTGCCCCTGAGCTCCATTTTTCAACTGTCTTGTTTGGGAGCTGGCCACAAAAGCAAGGGATTGCCTCAGGCCCTATTCTGGTTCCCGGCGGCAGGCTGAGCCTGTGGTTAATTCTTCTTCCTGATGGGAAAATAGAGTGACCTGTGCCTGTCCCAACACCTAGATCTAGTCTCTCATTGGTTGCCCCTCTTCCCGTTCATCCTCAGGACAAATTGCAACCTGTAGGAACAGGAGGTTAAAGGTGCTGATTCTCCAAGTAGGGAGATTGCTAGTGAAGTAGCTGGAATGGCGAACCCGAGCACAAGGAGATGAGAAATGAGGTGCGTTTTAGAAACCTTTCAAAATCACACGGTGTACCTTCTTCTGGGTTCCTCATGTAAGATTTCGATGTAGGAAGATGCCCTTGAACCTGGAGATTTGGGACCCATGGGATGGGTACCATGCAGTATTACTTTAAAGGGTCTGCGTTTTCTCACCCAACCTCACCCAACCTCTCAGCCCCAAGAGTGTCCACCCTTATGTCTCATCCAGCTGTGGGTCTAGATATGGTCAATCCAGGTTGAATCACAGCCTCTGAACGAATTTTGTAAGAATTTCTCTCTCTTTCACTGTCTTTGTTTTACGGGTTTTTAAAAGTAATTTATTTTTATAATGGGGTTTAGCTGCTTTTCACGGCTGTGTTTATGCAGCTTTACACCCACTTGACTCACTTCCAGACAGATATCAATACATAGGTTTTAAGATTCTTACTAGTCACATATATTCTTGTGCGGTGAATAGGGGGTGTTGAGTCCAGTTCACTGAGCAAGGAGTAGGTCTTGTCTATTACATATTGGGTGTATGGAACGGTATCTGAGCGAATTTGAAACCCTTGTTTTATGCATCACCCCACCTCACCTTTCCCGTTAAGCAGCCATAGTGTGTTTTCTAAACGTGTGACTCTGTTCTGTTTTGTAATTCAGTTCAGGTGTAGCGGTTTTTACATTCCCTCTATAAGTGATAGCTTATGATAAGTGTCTTTTTCTGTATCACTTATTTCACTTAGAATCGTCATACCTAAATCCACTCATCTTGCTTCTACTAGCCTTATGACATTGATTTCATGTCTGAGTGATATTCCTTTGTACATAAGGACCACAACTTCTTTATCCATTTTTCTCTTTCCTGGGATATTTAAGGTGTCATGAAGTGGAGGTTCTTGTCAACATAGCAGCCCTAAACATTGGGGTGCCTGTGTCTTGCTGATTTTTAATTTTCCCAATATATACGCCCATGAGTGGACGTGCCCTATGCTCCCTAAGCTGTGTTTTTTCGATGTTTCAGGACACACCGTACACTTCTCCAGAGTGGCTTTTGGCAATTTACATCCCGCCCATCAGCGTAGCAAGGCTGCCATTTCTCCATGGCCTGTACTGCATTTCTGGTTTTGACACTTTTTGCAGCATGGCCCTTTTGACCGATGGGAAGCGAGACTTCTTTGTAGCGCTGATTTGCCTTTCCAGGTTGCTTGGTTGGCCAAAAAGGGCGTATGCGTTTTTTCCTGAATATATTCAGGAAAAAACGCATACGCCCTTTTTCGCCAAGGGCATCATTGTTGACGTTTTGCCGCTTTTCATGTGCTATAAAGGCGATTCGAATCTACCTCCTGAAACCTGTTTCCTGCAATTCTGCCTTGCTTTCAAATCCTCTTCGTTGCCTTCCCTCAATATATTTGTGGACGAGAGTTATCATTTATAACTCAGCAGGTTTGTGAATGGCAGTGCCCCTGAGCTCCATTTTTCAACTGTCTTGTTTGGGAGCTGGCCGCAAAAGCACGGGATTGCCTCAGGCCCTATTCTGGTTCCCGGCGGCAGGCTGAGCCTGTGGTTAATTCTTCTTCCTGATGGGAAAATAGAGTGACCTGTGCCTGTCCCAACACCTAGATCTAGTCTCTCATTGGTTGCCCCTCTTCCCGTTCATCCTCAGGACAAATTGCAACCTGTAGGAACAGGAGGTTAAAGGTGCTGATTCTCCAAGTAGGGAGATTGCTAGTAAAGTAGCTGGAATGGCGAACCCGAGCACAAGGAGATGAGAAATGAGGTGCGTTTTAGAAACCTTTCAAAATCACACGGTGTACCTTCTTCTGGGTTCCTCATGCAAGATTTCGATGTAGGAAGATGCCCTTGAACCTGGAGATTTGGGACCCATGGGATGGGTACCATGCAGTATTACTTTAAAGGGTCTGCGTTTTCTCACCCAACCTCACCCAACCTCTCAGCCCCAAGAGTGTCCACCCTTATGTCTCATCCAGCTGTGGGTCTAGATATGGTCAATCCAGGTTGCATCACAGCCCCTGAACGAATTTTGTAAGAATTTCTCTCTCTTTCACTGTCTTTGTTTTACGGGTTTTTAAAAGTAATTTATTTTTATAATGGGGTTTAGCTGCTTTTCACGGCTGTGTTTATGCGGATTTACACCCACTTGACTCACTTCCAGACAGATATCAATACATAGGTTTTAAGATTGTTACAAGTCACATATATTCTTGTGCGGTGAATAGGGGGTGTTGAGTCCAGTTCACTGAGCAAAGAGTAGGTCTTGTCTATTACATATTGGGTGTATGGAACGGTATCTGAGCGAATTTGAAACCCTTGTTTTATGCATCACCCCACCTCACCTTTCCCGTTAAGCAGCCATAGTGTGTTTTCTAAACGTGTGATTCTGTTCTGTTCTGTAATTCAGTTCAAGTGTAGCGGTATTTACATTCCCTCTATAAGTGATAGCTTATGATAAGTGTCTTTTTCTGTGTGACTTATTTCACTTAGAATCGTCGTACCTAAGTCCACTCATCTTGCTTCTACTAGCCTTTTGACATTGATTTCATGTCTGAGTGATATTGCATTGTACATAAGGACCACAACTTCTTTCTCCATTTTTCTCTTTCCTGGGATATTTAAGGTATCATGAAGTGGAGGTTCTTGTCAACAGAGCAGCCCTAAACTTTGGGGTGCCTGTGTCTTGCTGATTTTTAGTTTTCCCAATTTATACGCCCATGAGTGGACGTGCCCTATGCTCCCTAAGCTGTGTTTTTTCGATGTTTCAGGACACACTGTACACTTCTCCAGACTGCCTGTTGGCAATTTACATCCCGCTCATCAGCGTAGCAAGGCTGCCATTTCTCCATGGCCTGTCCTGCATTTCTGGTTTTGACACTTTTTGCAGCATGGCCCTTTTGACCGATGGGAAGCGAGACTTCTTTGTAGCGCTGATTTGCCTTTCCAGGTTGCTTGGTTGGCCAAAAAGGGCGTATGCGTTTTTTCCTGAATATATTCAGGAAAAAACGCATACGCCCTTTTTGGCCAAGGGCATCATTGTCGACCTTTTGCCGCTTTTCATGTGCTTTAAAGGCGATTCGAATCTACCTCCTGAAATCTGTTTTCTGCAATTCTGCCTTGCTTTCAAATCCTCTTCGTTGCCTTCCCTCAATATATCTGTGGATGAGAGTTATCATTTATAACTCTGCGGGTTTGTGAATTGCAGTGTCCCTGAGCTCCATTATTCAACTCACTTTTTTGGGAGCTGGCCGCAAAAGCGCGGGATTGCCTCAGGCCCTATTGTGCTTCTGGGCGGCAGGCTGAGCCTGTGATTAATTCTTCTTCCTGATGGGAAATTAGTGTGACCTGTGCCTGTCCCAACACCTAGATCTAGTCTCTCATTGGTTGCCCCTCTTCCCGTTCATCCTCAGGACAAATTGCAACCTGTACAGAACAGGAGGTTAAAGGTGCTGATTCTCCAAGTAGGGAGATTGCTAGTAAAGTAGCTGGAATGGCGAACCCGAGCACAAGGAGATGAGAAATGAGGTGCGTTTTAGAAACCTTTCAAAATCACACGGTGTACCATCTTCTGAGTTTCTCATGCATGTTTTCGATGTAGGAAGATGCCCTTGAACCTGGAGACTTGGGACCCATGGGATGGGTACCACGCAGTATTACTTTAAAGGGTCTGCGTTTGCTCACCCAACCTAACCCAACCTTTCAGCCCCAAGAGTGTCCACCCTTATGTCTCATCCACCTGTGCGTGTAGATATGGTCAATCCAGGTTGCATCACAGCCTCTGAACGAATTTTGTAAGAATTTCTCTCTCTTTCACTGTCTTTGTTTTACGGGTTTTTAAAAGTAATTTATTTTTATAATGGGGTTTAGTTGCTTTTCACGGCTGTGTTTATGCGGCTTTACACCCACTTGACTCACTTCCAGACATATATCAATACATAGGTTTTAAGATTCTTACTAGTCACCTATATTCTTGTGCGGTGAATAGGGGGTGTTGAGTCCAGTTCACTGAGCAAGGAGTAGGTCTTGTCTATTACATATTGGGTGTATGGAACGGTATCTGAGCGAATTTGAACCCCTTGTTTTATGCATCACCCCACCTCACCTTTCCCGTTAAGCAGCCATAGTGTGTTTTCTAAACGTGTGACTCTGTTCTGTTTTGTAATTCAGTTCAAGTGTAGCGGTTTTTACATTCCCTCTATAAGTGATAGCTTATGATAAGTGTCTTTTTCTGTGTGACTTATTTCACTTAGAATCGTCGTACCTAACTCCACTCATCTTGCTTCTACTAGCCTTATGACATTGATTTCATGTCTGAGTGATATTCCATTGTACATAAGGACCACGACTTCTTTATCCATTTTTCTCTTTCCTGGGATATTTAAGTTGTCATGAAGTGGAGGTTCTTGTCAACAGAGCAGCCCTAAACTTTGGGGTGCCTGTGTCTTGCTGATTTTTCTTTTTCCCAATTTATACGCCCATGAGTGGACGTGCCCTACGCTCCCTAAGCTGTGTTTTTTAGATGTTTCAGGACACACCGTACACTTCTCCAGAGTGGCTGCTGGCAATTAACATCCCGCCAATCAGCGTAGCAAGGCTGCCATTTCTCCATGGCCTGTCCTGCATTTCTGGTTTTGACACTTTTTGCAGCATGACCCTTTTGACCGATGGGAAGCGAGACTTCTTTGTAGCGCTGATTTGCCTTTCCAGGTTGCTTGGTTGGCCAAAAAGGGTGTATGCGTTTTTTCCTGAATATATTCAGGAAAAAACGCATACGCCCTTTTTGGCCAAGGGCATCATTGTCGACGTTTTGCCGCTTTTCATGTGCTTTAAAGGCGATTCGAATCTACCTCCTGAAACCTGTTTCCTGCAATTCTGCCTTGCTTTCAAATCCTCTTCGTTGCCTTCCCTCAATATATTTGTGGACGAGAGTTATCATTTATAACTCAGCAGGTTTGTGAATGGCAGTGCCCCTGAGCTCCATTTTTCAACTGTCTTGTTTGGGAGCTGGCCGCAAAAGCACGGGATTGCCTCAGGCCCTATTCTGGTTCCCGGCGGCAGGCTGAGCCTGTGGTTAATTCTTCTTCCTGATGGGAAAATAGAGTGACCTGTGCCTGTCCCAACACCTAGATCTAGTCTCTCATTGGTTGCCCCTCTTCCCGTTCATCCTCAGGACAAATTGCAACCTGTACAGAACAGGAGGTTAAAGGTGCTGATTCTCCAAGTAGGGAGATTGCTAGTGAAGTAGCTGGAATGGCGAACCCGAGCACAAGGAGATGAGAAATGAGGTGCGTTTTAGAAACCTTTCAAAATCACACGGTGTACCTTCTTCTGGGTTCCTCATGCAAGATTTCGATGTAGGAAGATGCCCTTGAACCTGGAGATTTGGGACCCATGGGATGGGTACCATGCAGTATTACTTTAAAGGGTCTGCGTTTTCTCACCCAACCTCACCCAACCTCTCAGCCCCAAGAGTGTCCACCCTTATGTCTCATCCAGCTGTGGGTCTAGATATGGTCAATCCAGGTTGCATCACAGCCCCTGAACGAATTTTGTAAGAATTTCTCTCTCTTTCACTGTCTTTGTTTTACGGGTTTTTAAAAGTAATTTATTTTTATAATGGGGTTTAGCTGCTTTTCACGGCTGTGTTTATGCGGATTTACACCCACTTGACTCACTTCCAGACAGATATCAATACATAGGTTTTAAGATTCTTACTAGTCACATATATTCTTGTGCGGTGAATAGGGGGTGTTGAGTCCAGTTCACTGAGCAAGGAGTATGTCTTGTCTATTACATATTGGGTGTATGGAACGGTATCTGAGCCAATTTGAAACCCTTGTTTTATGCATCACCCCACCTCACCTTTCCCGTTAAGCAGCCATAGTGTGTTTTCTAAACGTGTGATTCTGTTCTGTTCTGTAATTCAGTTCAAGTGTAGCGGTTTTTACATTCCCTCTATAAGTGAGAGCTTATGATAAGTGTCTTTTTCTGTGTGACTTATTTCACTTAGAATCGTCGTACCTAAGTCCACTCATCTTGCTTCTACTAGCCTTATGACATTGATTTCATGTCTGAGTGATATTGCATTGTACATAAGGACCACAACTTCTTTATCCATTTTTCTCTTTCCTGGGATATTTAAGGTGTCATGAAGTGGAGGTTCTTGTCAACAGAGCAGCCCTACACTTTGGGGTGCCTGTGTCTTGCTGATTTTTAGTTTTCCCAATTTATATGCCCATGAGTGGACGTGCCCTATGCTCCCTAAGCTGTGTTTTTTCGATGTTTCAGGACACACTGTACACTTCTCCAGACTGCCTGTTGGCAATTTACATCCCGCTCATCAGCGTAGCAAGGCTGCCATTTCTCCATGGCCTGTCCTGCATTTCTAGTTTTGACACTTTTTGCAGCATGGCCCTTTTGACCGATGGGAAGCGAGACTTCTTTGTAGCGCTGATTTGCCTTTCCAGGTTGCTTGGTTGGCCAAAAAGGGCGTATGCGTTTTTTCCTGAATATATTCAGGAAAAAACGCATACGCCCTTTTTGGCCAAGGGCATCATTGTCTTCCTTTTGCCGCTTTTCATGTGCTTTAAAGGCGATTCGAATCTACCTCCTGAAATCTGTTTTATGCAATTCTGCCTTGCTTTCAAATCCTCTTCGTTGCCTTCCCTCAATATATCTGTGGATGAGAGTTATCACTTATAACTCTGCGGGTTTGTGAATTGCAGTGTCCCTGAGCTCCATTTTTCAACTCGCTTTTTTCGGAGCTGGCCGCAAAAGCGCGGGATTGCCTCAGGCCCAATTGTGCTTCTGGGCGGCAGGCTGAGCCTGTGATTAATTCTTCTTCCTGATGGGAAATTAGTGTGACCTGTGCCTGTCCCAACACCTAGATCTAGTCTCTCATTGGTTGCCCCTCTTCCCGTTCATCCTCAGGACAAATTGCAACCTGTACAGAACAGGAGGTTAAAGGTGCTGATTCTCCAAGTAGGGAGATTGCTAGTAAAGTAGCTGGAATGGCGAACCCGAGCACAAGGAGATGAGAAATGAGGTGCGTTTTAGAAACCTTTCAAAATCACACGGTGTACCATCTTCTGAGTTTCTCATGCATGTTTTCGATGTAGGAAGATGCCCTTGAACCTGGAGACTTGGGACCCATGGGATGGGTACCACGCAGTATTACTTTAAAGGGTCTGCGTTTGCTCACCCAACCTAACCCAACCTTTCAGCCCCAAGAGTGTCCACCCTTATGTCTCATCCACCTGTGCGTGTAGATATGGTCAATCCAGGTTGCATCACAGCCTCTGAACGAATTTTGTAAGAATTTCTCTCTCTTTCACTGTCTTTGTTTTACGGGTTTTTAAAAGTAATTTATTTTTATAATGGGGTTTAGTTGCTTTTCACGGCTGTGTTTATGCGGCTTTACACCCACTTGACTCACTTCCAGACATATATCAATACATAGGTTTTAAGATTCTTACTAGTCACCTATATTCTTGTGCGGTGAATAGGGGGTGTTGAGTCCAGTTCACTGAGCAAGGAGTAGGTCTTGTCTATTACATATTGGGTGTATGGAACGGTATCTGAGCGAATTTGAACCCCTTGTTTTATGCATCACCCCACCTCACCTTTCCCGTTAAGCAGCCATAGTGTGTTTTCTAAACGTGTGACTCTGTTCTGTTTTGTAATTCAGTTCAAGTGTAGCGGTTTTTACATTCCCTCTATAAGTGATAGCTTATGATAAGTGTCTTTTTCTGTGTGACTTATTTCACTTAGAATCGTCGTACCTAACTCCACTCATCTTGCTTCTACTAGCCTTATGACATTGATTTCATGTCTGAGTGATATTCCATTGTACATAAGGACCACGACTTCTTTATCCATTTTTCTCTTTCCTGGGATATTTAAGTTGTCATGAAGTGGAGGTTCTTGTCAACAGAGCAGCCCTAAACTTTGGGGTGCCTGTGTCTTGCTGATTTTTCTTTTTCCCAATTTATACGCCCATGAGTGGAAGTGCCCTACGCTCCCTAAGCTGTGTTTTTTCGATGTTTCAGGACACACCATACACTTCTCCAGAGTGGCTGCTGGCAATTAACATCCCGCCCATCAGCGTAGCAAGGCTGCCATTTCTCCATGGCCTGTCCTGCATTTCTGGTTTTGACACTTTTTGCAGCATGACCCTTTTGACCAATGGGAAGCGAGACTTCTTTGTAGTGCTGATTTGCCTTTCCAGGTTGCTTGGTTGGCCAAAAAGGGCGTATGCGTTTTTTCCTGAATATATTCAGGAAAAAACGCATACGCCCTTTTTGGCCAAGGGCATCATTGTCGACGTTTTGCCGCTTTTCATGTGCTTTAAAGGCGATTCGAATCTACCTCCTGAAACCTGTTTCCTGCAATTCTGCCTTGCTTTCAAATCCTCTTCGTTGCCTTCCCTCAATATATTTGTGGACGAGAGTTATCATTTATAACTCAGCAGGTTTGTGAATGGCAGTGCCCCTGAGCTCCATTTTTCAACTGTCTTGTTTGGGAGCTGGCCGCAAAAGCACGGGATTGCCTCAGGCCCTATTCTGGTTCCCGGCGGCAGGCTGAGCCTGTGGTTAAATCTTCTTCCTGATGGGAAAATAGAGTGACCTGTGCCTGTCCCAACACCTAGATCTAGTCTCTCATTGGTTGTCCCTCTTCCCGTTCATCCTCAGGACAAATTGCAACCTGTACAGAACAGGAGGTTAAAGGTGCTGATTCTCCAAGTAGGGAGATTGCTAGTGAAGTAGCTGGAATGGCGAACCCGAGCACAAGGAGATGAGAAATGAGGTGCGTTTTAGAAACCTTTCAAAATCACACGGTGTACCTTCTTCTGGGTTCCTCATGCAAGATTTCGATGTAGGAAGATGCCCTTGAACCTGGAGATTTGGGACCCATGGGATGGGTACCATGCAGTATTACTTTAAAGGGTCTGCGTTTTCTCACCCAACCTCACCCAACCTCTCAGCCCCAAGAGTGTCCACCCTTATGTCTCATCCAGCTGTGTGTCTAGATATGGTCAATCCAGGTTGCATCACAGCCCCTGAACGAATTTTGTAAGAATTTCTCTCTCTTTCACTGTCTTTGTTTTACGGGATTTTAAAAGTAATTTATTTTTATAATGGGGTTTAGCCGCTTTTCACGGCTGTGTTTATGCGGATTTACACCCACTTGACTCACTTCCAGACAGATATCAATACATAGGTTTTAAGATTGTTACTAGTCACATATATTCTTGTGCGGTGAATAGGGGGTGTTGAGTCCAGTTCACTGAGCAAAGAGTAGGTCTTGTCTATTACATATTGGGTGTATGGAACGGTATCTGAGCGAATTTGAAACCCTTGTTTTATGCATCACCCCACCTCACCTTTCCCGTTAAGCAGCCATAGTGTGTTTTCTAAACGTGTGATTCTGTTCTGTTCTGTAATTCAGTTCAAGTGTAGCGGTATTTACATTCCCTCTATAAGTGATAGCTTATGATAAGTGTCTTTTTCTGTGTGACTTATTTCACTTAGAATCGTCGTACCTAAGTCCACTCATCTTGCTTCTACTAGCCTTTTGACATTGATTTCATGTCTGAGTGATATTGCATTGTACATAAGGACCACAACTTCTTTATCCATTTTTCTCTTTCCTGGGATATTTAAGGTATCATGAAGTGGAGGTTCTTGTCAACAGAGCAGCCCTAAACTTTGGGGTGCCTGTGTCTTGCTGATTTTTAGTTTTCCCAATTTATACGCCCATGAGTGGACGTGCCCTATGCTCCCTAAGCTGTGTTTTTTCGATGTTTCAGGACACACTGTACACTTCTCCAGACTGCCTGTTGGCAATTTACATCCCGCTCATCAGCGTAGCAAGGCTGCCATTTCTCCATGGCCTGTCCTGCATTTCTGGTTTTGACACTTTTTGCAGCATGGCCCTTTTGACCGATGGGAAGCGAGACTTCTTTGTAGCGCTGATTTGCCTTTCCAGGTTGCTTGGTTGGCCAAAAAGGGCGTATGCGTTTTTTCCTGAATATATTCAGGAAAAAACGCATACGCCCTTTTTGGCCAAGGGCATCATTGTCGACCTTTTGCCGCTTTTCATGTGCTTTAAAGGCGATTCGAATCTACCTCCTGAAATCTGTTTTCTGCAATTCTGCCTTGCTTTCAAATCCTCTTCGTTGCCTTCCCTCAATATATCTGTGGATGAGAGTTATCATTTATAACTCTGCGGGTTTGTGAATTGCAGTGTCCCTGAGCTCCATTTTTCAACTCGCTTTTTTGGGAGCTGGCCGCAAAAGCGCGGGATTGCCTCAGGCCCAATTGTGCTTCTGGGCGGCAGGCTGAGCCTGTGATTAATTCTTCTTCCTGATGGGAAATTAGTGTGACCTGTGCCTGTCCCAACACCTAGATCTAGTCTCTCATTGGTTGCCCCTCTTCCCGTTCATCCTCAGGACAAATTGCAACCTGTACAGAACAGGAGGTTAAAGGTGCTGATTCTCCAAGTAGGGAGATTGCTAGTAAAGTAGCTGGAATGGCGAACCCGAGCACAAGGAGATGAGAAATGAGGTGCGTTTTAGAAACCTTTCAAAATCACACGGTGTACCATCTTCTGAGTTTCTCATGCATGTTTTCGATGTAGGAAGATGCCCTTGAACCTGGAGACTTGGGACCCATGGGATGGGTACCACGCAGTATTACTTTAAAGGGTCTGCGTTTGCTCACCCAACCTAACCCAACCTTTCAGCCCCAAGAGTGTCCACCCTTATGTCTCATCCACCTGTGCGTGTAGATATGGTCAATCCAGGTTGCATCACAGCCTCTGAACGAATTTTGTAAGAATTTCTCTCTCTTTCACTGTCTTTGTTTTACGGGTTTTTAAAAGTAATTTATTTTTATAATGGGGTTTAGTTGCTTTTCACGGCTGTGTTTATGCGGCTTTACACCCACTTGACTCACTTCCAGACATATATCAATACATAGGTTTTAAGATTCTTACTAGTCACCTATATTCTTGTGCGGTGAATAGGGGGTGTTGAGTCCAGTTCACTGAGCAAGGAGTAGGTCTTGTCTATTACATATTGGGTGTATGGAACGGTATCTGAGCGAATTTGAACCCCTTGTTTTATGCATCACCCCACCTCACCTTTCCCGTTAAGCAGCCATAGTGTGTTTTCTAAACGTGTGACTCTGTTCTGTTTTGTAATTCAGTTCAAGTGTAGCGGTTTTTACATTCCCTCTATAAGTGATAGTTTATGATAAGTGTCTTTTTCTGTGTGACTTATTTCACTTAGAATCGTCGTACCTAACTCCACTCATCTTGCTTCTACTAGCCTTATGACATTGATTTCATGTCTGAGTGATATTCCATTGTACATAAGGACCACGACTTCTTTATCCATTTTTCTCTTTCCTGGGATATTTAAGTTGTCATGAAGTGGAGGTTCTTGTCAACAGAGCAGCCCTAAACTTTGGGGTGCCTGTGTCTTGCTGATTTTTCTTTTTCCCAATTTATACGCCCATGAGTGGAAGTGCCCTACGCTCCCTAAGCTGTGTTTTTTCGATGTTTCAGGACACACCATACACTTCTCCAGAGTGGCTGCTGGCAATTAACATCCCGCCCATCAGCGTAGCAAGGCTGCCATTTCTCCATGGCCTGTCCTGCATTTCTGGTTTTGACACTTTTCGCAGCATGACCCTTTTGACCGATGGGAAGCGAGACTTCTTTGTAGTGCTGATTTGCCTTTCCAGGTTGCTTGGTTGGCCAAAAAGGGCGTATGCGTTTTTTCCTGAATATATTCAGGAAAAAACGCATACGCCCTTTTTGGCCAAGGGCATCATTGTCGAGGTTTGGCCGCTTTTCCTGTGCTTTCAAGGCGATTCGAATCTACCTCCTGAAACCTGCTTCCTGCAATTCTGCCTTGCTTTCATATCCTCTTTGTTGCCTTCCCTCAATATATTTGTGGACGAGAGTTATCATTTATAACTCAGCAGGTTTGTGAATGGCAGTGCCCCTGAGCTCCATTTTTCAACTGTCTTGTTTGGGAGCTGGCCGCAAAAGCACGGGATTGCCTCAGGCCCTATTCTGGTTCCCGGCGGCAGGCTGAGACTGTGGTTAAATCTTCTTCCTGATGGGAAAATAGAGTGACCTGTGCCTGTCCCAACACCTAGATCTAGTCTCTCATTGGTTGTCCCTCTTCCCGTTCATCCTCAGGACAAATTGCAACCTGTACAGAACAGGAGGTTAAAGGTGCTGATTCTCCAAGTAGGGAGATTGCTAGTGAAGTAGCTGGAATGGCGAACCCGAGCACAAGGAGATGAGAAATGAGGTGCGTTTTAGAAACCTTTCAAAATCACACGGTGTACCTTCTTCTGGGTTCCTCATGCAAGATTTCGATGTAGGAAGATGCCCTTGAACCTGGAGATTTGGGACCCATGGGATGGGTACCATGCAGTATTACTTTAAAGGGTCTGCGTTTTCTCACCCAACCTCACCCAACCTCTCAGCCCCAAGAGTGTCCACCCTTATGTCTCATCCAGCTGTGGGTCTAGATATGGTCAATCCAGGTTGCATCACAGCCTCTGAACGAATTTTGTAAGAATTTCTCTCTCTTTCACTGTCTTTGTTTTACGGGTTTTTAAAAGTAATTTATTTTTATAATGGGGTTTAGCTGCTTTTCACGGCTGTGTTTATGCAGCTTTACACCCACTTGACTCACTTCCAGACAGATATCAATACATAGGTTTTAAGATTCTTACTAGTCACATATATTCTTGTGCGGTGAATAGGGGGTGTTGAGTCCAGTTCACTGAGCAAGGAGTAGGTATTGTCTATTACATATTGGGTGTATGGAACGGTATCTGAGCGAATTTGAAACCCTTGTTTTATGCATCACCCCACCTCACCTTTCCCGTTAAGCAGCCATAGTGTGTTTTCTAAACGTGTGACTCTGTTCTGTTTTGTAATTCAGTTCAGGTGTAGCGGTTTTTACATTCCCTCTATAAGTGATAGCTTATGATAAGTGTCTTTTTCTGTGTCACTTATTTCACTTAGAATCGTCATACCTAAATCCACTCATCTTGCTTCTACTAGCCTTATGACATTGATTTCATGTCTGAGTGATATTCCTTTGTACATAAGGACCACAACTTCTTTATCCATTTTTCTCTTTCCTGGGATATTTAAGGTGTCATGAAGTGGAGGTTCTTGTCAACATAGCAGCCCTAAACATTGGGGTGCCTGTGTCTTGCTGATTTTTAATTTTCCCAATATATACGCCCATGAGTGGACGTGCCCTATGCTCCCTAAGCTGTGTTTTTTCGATGTTTCAGGACACACCGTACACTTCTCCAGAGTGGCTTTTGGCAATTTACATCCCGCCCATCAGCGTAGCAAGGCTGCCATTTCTCCATGGCCTGTACTGCATTTCTGGTTTTGACACTTTTTGCAGCATGGCCCTTTTGACCGATGGGAAGCGAGACTTCTTTGTAGCGCTGATTTGCCTTTCCAGGTTGCTTGGTTGGCCAAAAAGGGCGTATGCGTTTTTTCCTGAATATATTCAGGAAAAAACGCATACGCCCTTTTTCGCCAAGGGCATCATTGTTGACGTTTTGCCGCTTTTCATGTGCTTTAAAGGCGATTCGAATCTACCTCCTGAAACCTGTTTCCTGCAATTCTGCCTTGCTTTCAAATCCTCTTCGTTGCCTTCCCTCAATATATTTGTGGACGAGAGTTATCATTTATAACTCAGCAGGTTTGTGAATGGCAGTGCCCCTGAGCTCCATTTTTCAACTGTCTTGTTTGGGAGTTGGCCGCAAAAGCACGGGATTGCCTCAGGCCCTATTCTGGTTCCCGGCGGCAGGCTGAGCCTGTGATTAATTCTTCTTCCCGATGGGAAAATAGAGTGACCTGTGCCTGTCCCAACACCTAGATCTAGTCTCTCATTGGTTGCCCCTCTTCCCGTTCATCCTCAGGACAAATTGCAACCTGTAGGAACAGGAGGTTAAAGGTGCTGATTCTCCAAGTAGGGAGATTGCTAGTAAAGTAGCTGGAATGGCGAACCCGAGCACAAGGAGATGAGAAATGAGGTGCGTTTTAGAAACCTTTCAAAATCACACGGTGTACCTTCTTCTGGGTTCCTCATGCAAGATTTCGATGTAGGAAGATGCCCTTGAACCTGGAGATTTGGGACCCATGGGATGGGTACCATGCAGTATTACTTTAAAGGGTCTGCGTTTTCTCACCCAACCTCACCCAACCTCTCAGCCCCAAGAGTGTCCACCCTTATGTCTCATCCAGCTGTGTGTCTAGATATGGTCAATTCAGGTTGCATCACAGCCTCTGAACGAATTTTGTAAGAATTTCTCTCTCTTTCACTGTCTTTGTTTTACGGGTTTTTAAAAGTAATTTATTTTTATAATGGGGTTTAGCTGCTTTTCACGGCTGTGTTTATGCAGCTTTACACCCACTTGACTCACTTCCAGACAGATATCAATACATAGGTTTTAAGATTCTTACTAGTCACATATATTCTTGTGCGGTGAATAGGGGGTGTTGAGTCCAGTTCACTGAGCAAGGAGTAGGTATTGTCTATTACATATTGGGTGTATGGAACGGTATCTGAGCTAATTTGAAACCCTTGTTTTATGCATCACCCCACCTCACCTTTCCCGTTAAGCAGCCATAGTGTGTTTTCTAAACGTGTGACTCTGTTCTGTTTTGTAATTCAGTTCAGGTGTAGCGGTTTTTACATTCCCTCTATAAGTGATAGCTTATGATAAGTGTCTTTTTCTGTGTCACTTATTTCACTTAGAATCGTCATACCTAAATCCACTCATCTTGCTTCTACTAGCCTTATGACATTGATTTCATGTCTGAGTGATATTCCTTTGTACATAAGGACCACAACTTCTTTATCCATTTTTCTCTTTCCTGGGATATTTAAGGTGTCATGAAGTGGAGGTTCTTGTCAACATAGCAGCCCTAAACATTGGGGTGCCTGTGTCTTGCTGATTTTTAATTGTCCCAATATATACGCCCATGAGTGGACGTGCCCTATGCTCCCTAAGCTGTGTTTTTTCGATGTTTCAGGACACACCGTACACTTCTCCAGAGTGGCTTTTGGCAATTTACATCCCGCCCATCAGCGTAGCAAGGCTGCCATTTCTCCATGGCCTGTACTGCATTTCTGGTTTTGACACTTTTTGCAGCATGGCCCTTTTGACCGATGGGAAGCGAGACTTCTTTGTAGCGCTGATTTGCCTTTCCAGGTTGCTTGGTTGGCCAAAAAGGGCGTATGTGTTTTTTCCTGAATATATTCAGGAAAAAACGCATACGCCCTTTTTCGCCAAGGGCATCATTGTTGACGTTTTGCCGCTTTTCATGTGCTTTAAAGGCGATTCGAATCTACCTCCTGAAACCTGTTTCCTGCAATTCTGCCTTGCTTTCAAATCCTCTTCGTTGCCTTCCCTCAATATATTTGTGGACGAGAGTTATCATTTATAACTCAGCAGGTTTGTGAATGGCAGTGCCCCTGAGCTCCATTTTTCAACTGTCTTGTTTGGGAGCTGGCCTCAAAAGCACGGGATTGCCTCAGGCCCTATTCTGGTTCCCGGCGGCAGGCTGAGCCTGTGATTAATTCTTCTTCCCGATGGGAAAATAGAGTGACCTGTGCCTGTCCCAACACCTAGATCTAGTCTCTCATTGGTTGCCCCTCTTCCCGTTCATCCTCAGGACAAATTGCAACCTGTAGGAACAGGAGGTTAAAGGTGCTGATTCTCCAAGTAGGGAGATTGCTAGTAAAGTAGCTGGAATGGCGAACCCGAGCACAAGGAGATGAGAAATGAGGTGCGTTTTAGAAACCTTTCAAAATCACACGGTGTACCTTCTTCTGGGTTCCTCATGCAAGATTTCGATGTAGGAAGATGCCCTTGAACCTGGAGATTTGGGACCCATGGGATGGGTACCATGCAGTATTACTTTAAAGGGTCTGCGTTTTCTCACCCAACCTCACCCAACCTCTCAGCCCCAAGAGTGTCCACCCTTATGTCTCATCCACCTGTGCGTGTAGATATGGTCAATCCAGGTTGCATCACAGCCTCTGAACGAATTTTGTAAGAATTTCTCTCTCTTTCACTGTCTTTGTTTTACGGGTTTTTAAAAGTAATTTATTTTATAATGGGGTTTAGTTGCTTTTCACGGCTGTGTTTATGCGGCTTTACACCCACTTGACTCACTTCCAGACATATATCAATACATATGTATTAAGATTCTTACTAGTCACCTATATTCTTGTGCGGTGAATAGGGGGTGTTGAGTCCAGTTCACTGAGCAAGGAGTAGGTCTTGTCTATTACATATTGGGTGTATGGAACGGTATCTGAGCGAATTTGAACCCCTTGTTTTATGCATCACCCCACCTCACCTTTCCCGTTAAGCAGCCATAGTGTGTTTTCTAAACGTGTGACTCTGTTCTGTTTTGTAATTCAGTTAAAGTGTAGCGGTTTTTACATTCCCTCTATAAGTGATAGCTTATGATAAGTGTCTTTTTCTGTGTGACTTATTTCACTTAGAATCGTCGTACCTAACTCCACTCATCTTGCTTCTACTAGCCTTATGACATTGATTTCATGTCTGAGTGATATTCCATTGTACATAAGGACCACGACTTCTTTATCCATTTTTCTCTTTCCTGGGATATTTAAGTTGCCATGAAGTGGAGGTTCTTGTCAACAGAGCAGCCCTAAACTTTGGGGTGCCTGTGTCTTGCTGATTTTTCTTTTTCCCAATTTATACGCCCATGAGTGGACGTGCCCTACGCTCCCTAAGCTGTGTTTTTTCGATGTTTCAGGACACACCATACACTTCTCCAGAGTGGCTGCTGGCAATTAACATCCCGCCCATCAGCGTAGCAAGGCTGCCATTTCTCCATGGCCTGTCCTGCATTTCTGGTTTTGACACTTTTTGCAGCATGGCCCTTTTGACCGATGGGAAGCGAGACTTATTTGTAGCGCTGATTTGCCTTTCCAGGTTGCTTGGTTGGCCAAAAAGGGCGTATGCGTTTTTTCCTGAATATATTCTGGAAAGAACGCATACGCCCTTTTTGGCCAAGGGCATCATTGTCCACGTTTTGCCGCTTTTCATGTGCTTTAAAGGCGATTCGAATCTACCTCCTGAAAACTGTTTCCTGCAATTCTGCCTTGCTCTTCAAATCCTCTTCGTTGCCTTCCCTCAATATATTTGTGGACGAGAGTTATCATTTATAACTCAGCAGGTTTGTGAATGGCAGTGCCCCTGAGCTCCATTTTTCAACTGTCTTGTTTGGGAGCTGGCCGCAAAAGCGCGGGATTTCCTCAGGCCCTATTGTGCTTCTGGGCGGCAGGCTGAGCCTGTGATTAATTCTTCTTCCTGATGGGAAATTAGAGTGACCTGTGCCTGTCCCAACACCTAGATCTAGTCTCTCATTGGTTGCCCCTCTTCCCGTTCATCCTCAGGACAAATTGCAACCTGTAGGAACAGGAGGTTAAAGGTGCTGATTCTCCAAGTAGGGAGATTGCTAGTAAAGTAGCTGGAATGGCGAACCCGAGCACAAGGAGATGAGAAATGAGGTGCGTTTTAGAAACCTTTCAAAATCACACGGTGTACCTTCTTCTGGGTTCCTCATGCAAGATTTCGATGTAGGAAGATGCCCTTGAACCTGGAGATTTGGGACCCATGGGATGGGTACCATGCAGTATTACTTTAAAGGGTCTGCGTTTTCTCACCCAACCTCACCCAACCTCTCAGCCCCAAGAGTGTCCACCCTTATGTCTCATCCACCTGTGCGTGTAGATATGGTCAATCCAGGTTGCATCACAGCCTCTGAACGAATTTTGTAAGAATTTCTCTCTCTTTCACTGTCTTTGTTTTACGGGTTTTTAAAAGTAATTTATTTTTATAATGGGGTTTAGTTGCTTTTCACGGCTGTGTTTATGCGGCTTTACACCCACTTGACTCACTTCCAGACATATATCAATACATAGGTATTAAGATTCTTACTAGTCACCTATATTCTTGTGCGGTGAATAGGGGGTGTTGAGTCCAGTTCACTGAGCAAGGAGTAGGTCTTGTCTATTACATATTGGGTGTATGGAACGGTATCTGAGCGAATTTGAACCCCTTGTTTTATGCATCACCCCACCTCACCTTTCCCGTTAAGCAGCCATAGTGTGTTTTCTAAACGTGTGACTCTGTTCTGTTTTGTAATTCAGTTAAAGTGTAGCGGTTTTTACATTCCCTCTATAAGTGATAGCTTATGATAAGTGTCTTTTTCTGTGTGACTTATTTCACTTAGAATCGTCGTACCTAACTCCACTCATCTTGCTTCTACTAGCCTTATGTCATTGATTTCATGTCTGAGTGATATTCCATTGTACATAAGGACCACGACTTCTTTATCCATTTTTCTCTTTCCTGGGATATTTAAGTTGCCATGAAGTGGAGGTTCTTGTCAACAGAGCAGCCCTAAACTTTGGGGTGCCTGTGTCTTGCTGATTTTTCTTTTTCCCAATTTATACGCCCATGAGTGGACGTGCCCTACGCTCCCTAAGCTGTGTTTTTTCGATGTTTCAGGACACACCATACACTTCTCCAGAGTGGCTGCTGGCAATTAACATCCCGCCCATCAGCGTAGCAAGGCTGCCATTTCTCCATGGCCTGTCCTGCATTTCTGGTTGTGACACTTTTTGCAGCATGGCCCTTTTGACCGATGGGAAGCGAGACTTATTTGTAGCGCTGATTTGCCTTTCCAGGTTGCTTGGTTGGCCAAAAAGGGCGTATGCGTTTTTTCCTGAATATATTCTGGAAAGAACGCATACGCCCTTTTTGGCCAAGGGCATCATTGTCCACGTTTTGCCGCTTTTCATGTGCTTTAAAGGCGATTCGAATCTACCTCCTGAAAACTGTTCCCTGCAATTCTGCCTTGCTTTCAAATCCTCTTCGTTGCCTTCCCTCAATATATTTGTGGACGAGAGTTATCATTTATAACTCAGCAGGTTTGTGAATGGCAGTGCCCCTGAGCTCCATTTTTCAACTGTCTTGTTTGGAAGCTGGCCGCAAAAGCGCGGGATTTCCTCAGGCCCTATTGTGCTTCTGGGCGGCAGGCTGAGCCTGTGATTAATTCTTCTTCCTGATGGGAAATTAGAGTGACCTGTGCCTGTCCCAACACCTAGATCTAGTCTCTCATTGGTTGCCCCTTTTCCCGTTCATCCTCAGGACAAATTGCAACCTGTACGGAACAGGAGGTTAAAGGTGCTGATTCTCCAAGTAAGGAGATTGCTAGTAAAGTAGCTGGAAAGGCGAACCCGAGCACAAGGAGATGAGAAATGGGGTGTGTTTTAGAAACCTTTCAAAATCACACGGTGTACCATCTTCTGAGTTTCTCATGCATGTTTTCGATGTAGGAAGATGCCCTTGAACCTGGAGATTTGGGACCCATGGGATGGGTACCACGCAGTATTACTTTAAAGGGTCTGCACTTGCTCATCAAACATCACCCAACCTCTAAGCCCCAAGAGTGTCCACCCTTATGTCTCATCCAGCTGTGGGTCCAGATATGGTCAATCCAGGTTGCATCACAGCCTCTGAACTAATTTTGTAAGAATTTCTCTCTCTTTCACTGTCTTTGTTTTACTGGTTTTTAAAAGTAATTTATTTTATAATGGGGTTTAGCTGCTTTTCACCGCTGTGTTTATGCGGCTTTACACCCACTTGACTCACTTCCAGAGAGATATCAATACATAGGTTTTAAGATTCTTACTAGTCAGATATATACTTGTGCGGTGAATAGGGGGTGTTGAGTCCAGTTCACTGAGCAAGGAGTAGGCCTTGTCTATTACATATTGGGTGTATGGAACGGTATCTGAGCTAATATGAAACCCTTGTTTTATGCATCACCCCACCTCACCTTTCCCGTTAAGCAGCTATAGTGTGTTTTCTAAACGTGTGACTCTGTTCTGTTTTGTAATTCAGTTCAAGTGTAGCGGTTTTTACATTCCCTCTATAAGTGATAGCTTTTGATAAGTGTCTTTTTCTGTGTGACTTATTTCACTTAGAATCGTCGTACCTAAATCCACTCATCTTGCTTCTACTAGCCTTATGACATTGATTTCATGTCTGAGTGATATTCCATTGTACATAAGGACCACAACTTCTTTATCTATTTTTCTCTTTCCTGGGATATTTAAGGTGTCATGAAGTGGAGGTTCTTGTCAACAGAGCAGCCCTAAACTTTGGTGTGCCTGTGTCTTGCTGATTTTTAGTTTTCCCAATTTATACGCCCATGAGTGGACGTGCCCTATGCTCCCTAACCTTTGTTTTTTCGATGTTTCAGGCCTCACCGCACACTTCTCCAGAGTGGCTGTTGGCAATTTACATCCCGCCCATCAGCGTAGCAAGGCTCCAATTTCTCCATGGCCTGTCCTGCATTTGTGGTTTTGACACTTTTAGCAGCATGGCCCTTTTGATGGATGGGAAGCGAGACTTCTTTGTAGCGCTGATTTGCCTTTCCAGGTTGTTTGGTTGGCCAAAAAGGGCGTATGCGTTTTTTCCTGAATATATTCAGGAAAAAACGCATACGCCCTTTTTGGCCAAGGGCATCATTGTCCACGTTTTGCCGCTTTTCATGTGCTTTAAAGGCGATTCGAATCTACCTCCTGAAACCTGTTTCCTGCAATTCTGCCTTGCTTTCAAATCCTCTTCGTTGCCTTCCCTCAGTATATTTGTGGACGAGAGTTATCATTTATAACTCTGCAGTGTTGTGAATTGCAGTGCCCATGTGCTCCATTTTTCAACTGTCTTTTTTGGGAGCTGGCCGCAGAAGCACGGGATTGCCTCAGGCCCTATTCTGGTTCCGGGCGGCAGGCTGAGCCTGTGGTTATTTCTTCTTCCTGATGAGAAAATAGAGTGAACTGTGCCTGTCCCAAAACCTAGATCTAGTCTCTCATTGGCTGCCCGTCTTCCCGTTCATCCTCAGGACAAATTGCAACCTGTACGGAACAGGAGGTTAAAGGTGCTGATTCTCCAAGTAGGGAGATTGCTAGTGAAGTAGCTGGAATGGCGAACCCGAGCACAAGGAGATGAGAAATGAGGTGCGTTTTAGAAACCTTTCAAAATCACACGGTGTACCATTTTCTGGGTTTCTCATGCATGTTTTCGATGTAGGAAGATGCCCTTGAACCTGGAGATTTGGGACCCATGGGATGGGTACCACGCAGTATTACTTTAAAGGGTCTGCGTTGGCTCACCCAACCTCACCCAACCTCTCAGCCCCAACAGTGTCCACCCTTAGGTCTCATCCAGCTGTGGGTCTAGATATGTTCAATCCAGGTTGCATCACAGCCCCTGAACGATTTGGGTAAGAATTTCTCTCTCTTTCACTGTCTTTGTTTTACGGGTTTTTACAAGTAATTTATTTTTATAATGGGGTTTAGCTGCTTTTCACGGCTGTGTTTATGCGGCTTTACACCCATTGACACACTTCCAGAGAGATATCAATACATAGGTTTTAAGATTCTTACTAGTCAGATATATACTTGTGCGGTGAATAGGGGGTGTTGTGTCCAGTTCACTGAGCAAGGAGTAGGTCTTGTCTATTACATATTGGGTGTATGGAACGGTATCTGAGCTAATGTGAACCCCTTGTTTTATGCATGACACCACCTCACCTTTCCCGTTAAACAGCCATAGTGTGTTTTCTAAACGTGTGACACTGTTCTCTTTTGTAATTCAGTTCAAGTGTAGCAGTTTTTACATTCCCTCTATAAGTGATAGCTTATGATAAGTGTGTTTTTCTGTGTGACTTATTTCACTTAGAGTCGTCGTACCTAAATCCACTCATCATGCTGCTACTAGCCTTATGACATTGATTTCATGGCTGAGTGATATTGCATTGTACATAAGGACCACAACTTCTTTATCCATTTTTCTCTTTCCTGGGATATTTAAGGTGTCATGAAGAGGAGGTTCTTGTCAACAGAGCAGCCCTAAAATTTGGGGTGCCTGTGTCTTGCTGATTTTTAGTTTTCCCAATTTATACGCCCATGAGTGGACGTGCCCTATGCTCCCTAAGCTGTGTTTTTTCGATGTTTAAGGCAACACCGTACACTTCTCCAGAGTGGCTGCTGGCAATTTACATCCCGCCCATCAGTGTAGCAAGGCTCCCATTTCTCCATGGCCTCTCCTGCTTTTGTGGTTTTCACACTTTTTTCAGCATGGCCCTTTTGACCGATTCGAATTGAGACTCCTTTTTAGCGCTGATTTGCCTTTCCAGGTTGCTTGGTTGGGCAAAAAGTGCGTATGCGTTTTTTCCTGAATATATTCAGGAAAAAACGCATACGCCCTTTTTGGCCAAGGGCATCATTGTCCACGTTTTGCCGCTTTTCATGTGCTTTAAAGGCGATTCGAATCTACCTCCTGAAACCTGTTTCCTGCAATTCTGCCTTGCTTTCAAATCCTCTTCGTTGCCTTCCCTCAGTATATTTGTGGACGAGAGTTATCATTTATAACTCTGCAGGGTTGTGAATTGCAGTGCCCATGTGCTCCATTTTTCAACTGACTTTTTTGGGAGCTGGCCGCAGAAGCGCGGGATTGCCTCAGGCCCTATTCTGGTTCCGTGTGGCAGGCTGAGCCTGTGGTTATTTCTTCTTCCTGATGAGAAAATAGAGTGACCTGTGCCTGTCCCAACATCTAGATCTAGTCTGTCATTGGCTGCCCCTCTTCCTGTTCATCCTCAGGACAAATTGCAACCTGTACGGAACAGGAGGTTAAAGGTGCTGATTCTCCAAGTAGGGAGATTGCTAGTGAAGTAGCTGGAATGGCGAACCCGAGCACAAGGAGATGAGAAATGAGGTGCGTTTTAGAAACCTTTAAAAATCACACGGTGTACCATCTTCTGGGTTCCTCATGCAAGTTTTCGATGTAGGAAGATGCCCTTGAACCTGGAGATTTGGGAGCCATGGGATGGGTACCACGCAGTATTACCTTAAAGGGTCTGCGTTGGCTCACCCAACCTCACCAAACCTCTCAGCCCCAAGAATGTCCACCCTTATGTCTCATCCAGCTGTGGGTCTAGATATGGTCAATCCAGGTTGCGTCACAGCCCCTGAATGAATTTTGTAAGAATTTCTGTCTCTTTCACTGTCTTTGTTTCATGGGTTTTTAAAACTAATTTATTTTTATAATGGGGTTCAGCTGCTTTTCACGGCTGTGTTTATGCGGCTTTACACCCACTTGACACACTTCCAGAGAGATATCAATACATAGGTTTTAAGATTCTTACTAGTCACATATATTCTTGTGCGGTGAATAGGGGGTGTTGAGTCCAGTTCACTGAGCAAGGAGTAGGTCTTGTCTATTACGTATTGGGTGTATGGAACGGTATCTGAGCTAATGTGAACCCCTTGTTTTATGCATGACACCACCTCACCTTTCCCGTTAAACAGCCATAGTGTGTTTTCTAAACGTGTGACACTGTTCTCTTTTGTAATTCAGTTCAAGTGTAGCAGTTTTTACATTCCCTCTATAAGTGATAGCTTATGATAAGTGTGTTTTTCTGTGTGACTTATTTCACTTAGAGTCGTCGTACCTAAATCCACTCATCATGCTGCTACTAGCCTTATGACATTGATTTCATGGCTGAGTGATATTGCATTGTACATAAGGACCACAACTTCTTTATCCATTTTTCTCTTTCCTGGGATATTTAAGGTGTCATGAAGAGGAGGTTCTTGTCAACAGAGCAGCCCTAAAATTTGGGGTGCCTGTGTCTTGCTGATTTTTAGTTTTCCCAATTTATACGCCCATGAGTGGACGTGCCCTATGCTCCCTAAGCTGTGTTTTTTCGATGTTTAAGGCAACACCGTACACTTCTCCAGAGTGGCTGCTGGCAATTTACATCCCGCCCATCAGTGTAGCAAGGCTCCCATTTCTCCATGGCCTCTCCTGCTTTTGTGGTTTTCACACTTTTTTCAGCATGGCCCTTTTGACCGATTCGAAGTGAGACTCCTTTTTAGCGCTGATTTGCCTTTCCAGGTTGCTTGGTTGGCCAAAAAGGGCGTATGCGTTTTTTCCTGAATATATTCAGGAAAAAACGCATACGCCCTTTTTGGCCAAGGGCATCATTGTCCACGTTTTGCCGCTTTTCATGTGCTTTAAAGGCGATTCGAATCTACCTCCTGAAACCTGTTTCCTGCAATTCTGCCTTGCTTTCAAATCCTCTTCGTTGCCTTCCCTCAGTATATTTGTGGACGAGAGTTATCATTTATAACTCTGTAGGGTTGTGAATTGCAGTGCCCATGTGCTCCATTTTTCAACTGACTATTTTGGGAGCTGGCCGCAGAAGCGCGGGATTGCCTCAGGCCCTATTCTGGTTCCGGGTGGCAGGCTGAGCCTGTGGTTATTTCTTCTTCCTGATGAGAAAATAGAGTGACCTGTGCCTGTCCCAACACCTAGATCTAGTCTCTCATTGGCTGCCCCTCTTCCCGTTCATCCTCAGGACAAATTGCAACCTGTACGGAACAGGAGGTGAAAGGTGCTGATTCTCCAAGTAGGGAGATTGCTAGTGAAGTAGCTGGAATGGCGAACCCGAGCACAAGGAGATGAGAAATGAGGTGCGTTTTAGAAACCTTTCAAAATCACACGGTGTACCATCTTCTGGGTTCCTCATGCAAGTTTTCGATGTAGGAAGATGCCCTTGAACCTGGAGATTTGGGAGCCATGGGATGGGTAACACGCAGTATTACCTTAAAGGGTCTGCGTTGGCTCACCCAACCTCACCAAACCTCTCAGCCCCAAGAATGTCCACCCTTATGTCTCATCCAGCTGTGGGTCTAGATATGGTCAATCCAGGTTGCGTCACAGCCCCTGAATGAATTTTGTAAGAATTTCTGTCTCTTTCACTGTCTTTGTTTCATGGGTTTTTAAAACTAATTTATTTTTATAATGGGGTTTAGCTGCTTTTCACGGCTGTGTTTATGCGGCTTTACACCCACTTGACACACTTCCAGAGAGATATCAATACATAGGTTTTAAGATTCTTACTAGTCACATATATTCTTGTGCGGTGAATAGGGGGTGTTGAGTCCAGTTCACTGAGCAAGGAGTAGGTCTTGTCTATTACGTATTGGGTGTATGGAACGGTATCTGAGCTAATTTGAAACCCTTGTTTTATGCATCACCCCACCTCACCTTTCCCGTTAAGCAACCATAGATTTTTTTCTAAATGTGTGACTTTGTTCTGTTTTGTAATTCAGTTCAAATGTAGCGGTTTTTACTTTCCCTGTATAAGTTATAGCTTTTGATAAGTGTCCTTTTCTGTGTGACTTATTTCACTTAGAAATGTCGTACCTAAGTCCACCCATCTTGCTTCTACTAGCCTTATGACATTGATTTCATGGCTGAGTGATATTCCATTGTACATAAGGACCACAACTTCTTTATCCATTTTTCTCTTTCCTGGGATATTTAAGGTGTCATGAAGTGGAGGTTCTTGTCAACAGATCAGCCCTAAACTTTGGGGTGCCTGTGTCTTGCTGGTTTTTAGTTTTCAAAATTTATACGCCCATGAGTGGAAGTGCCCTATGCTCCCTAAGCTGTGTTTTTTCGATGTTTCAGGCCTCACCGTAAACTTCTCCAGGGTGGCTGTTGGCAATTTACATCCCGCCCATCAGCGTAGCAAGGCTCCAATTTCTCCATGGCCTGTCCTGCATTTGTGGTTTTGACACTTTTATCAGCATGGCCCTTTTGACGGATGGGAAGCGAGACTTCTTTGTAGCGCTGATTTGACTTTCCAGGTTGCTTGGTTGGCCAAAAAGGGCGTATGCGTTTTTTCCTGAATATATTCAGGAAAAAACGCATACGCCCTTTTTGGCCAAGGGCATCATTGTCCACGTTTTGCCGCTTTTCATGTGCTTTAAAGGCGATTCGAATCTACCTCCTGAAACCTGTTTCCTGCAATTCTGCCTTGCTTTCAAATCCTCTTCGTTGCCTTCCCTCAGTATATTTGTGGACGAGAGTTATCATTTATAACTCTGTAGGGTTGTGAATTGCAGTGCCCATGTGCTCCATTTTTCAACTGACTTTTTTGGGAGCTGGCCGCAGAAGCGCGGGATTTCCTCAGGCCCTATTCTGGTTCCGGGTGGCAGGCTGAGCCTGTGGTTATTTCTTCTTCCTGATGAGAAAATAGAGTGACCTGTGCCTGTCCCAACACCTAGATCTAGTCTCTCATTGGCTGCCCCTCTTCCCGTTCATCCTCAGGACAAATTGCAACCTGTACGGAACAGGAGGTTAAAGGTGCTGATTCTCCAAATAGGGAGATTGCTAGTGAAGTAGCTGGAATGGCGAACCCGAGCACAAGGAGATGAGAAATGAGGTGCGTTTTAGAAACCTTTCAAAATCACACGGTGTACCATCTTCTGGGTTCCTCATGCAAGTTTTCGATGTAGGAAGATGCCCTTGAACCTGGAGATTTGGGACCCATGGGATGGGTACCACGCAGTATTACCTTAAAGGGTCTGCGTTGGCTCACCCAACCTCACCAAACCTCTCAGCCCCAAGAATGTCCACCCTTATGTCTCATCCAGCTGTGGGTCTAGATATGGTCAATCCAGGTTGCGTCACAGCCCCTGAATGAATTTTGTAAGAATTTCTGTCTCTTTCACTGTCTTTGTTTCATGGGTCTTTAAAACTAATTTATTTTTATAATGGGGTTTAGCTGCTTTTCACGGCTGTGTTTATGCGGCTTTACACCCACTTGACACACTTCCAGAGAGATATCAATACATAGGTTTTAAGATTCTTACTAGTCACATATATTCTTGTGCGGTGAATAGGGGGTGTTGAGTCCAGTTCACTGAGCAAGGAGTAGGTCTTGTCTATTACGTATTGGGTGTATGGAACGGTATCTGAGCTAATTTGAAACCCTTGTTTTATGCATCACCCCACCTCACCTTTCCCGTTAAGCAACCATAGATTTTTTTCTAAATGTGTGACTTTGTTCTGTTTTGTAATTCAGTTCAAATGTAGCGGTTTTTACATTCCCTGTAGAAGTTATAGCTTTTGATAAGTGTCCTTTTCTGTGTGACTTATTTCACTTAGAAACGTCGTACCTAAGTCCACCCATCTTGCTTCTACTAGCCTTATGACATTGATTTCATGGCTGAGTGATATTCCATTGTACATAAGGACCACAACTTCTTTATCCATTTTTCTCTTTCCTGGGATATTTAAGGTGTCATGAAGTGGAGGTTCTTGTCAACAGAGCAGCCCTAAACTTTGGGGTGCCTGTGTCTTGCTGATTTTTAGTTTTCAAAATTTATACGCCCATGAGTGGAAGTGCCCTATGCTCCCTAAGCTGTGTTTTTTCGATGTTTCAGGCCTCACCGTAAACTTCTCCAGGGTGGCTGTTGGCAATTTACATCCCGCCCATCAGCGTAGCAAGGCTCCAATTTCTCCATGGCCTGTCCTGCATTTGTGGTTTTGACACTTTTATCAGCATGGCCCTTTTGACGGATGGGAAGCGAGACTTATTTGTAGCGCTGATTTGACTTTCCAGGTTGCTTGGTTGGCCAAAATGGGCGTATGCGTTTTTTCCTGAATATAATCAGGAAAAAACGCATACGCCCTTTTTGGCCAAGGGCATCATTGTCCACGTTTTACCGCTTTTCATGTGCTTTAAAGGCGATTCGAATCTACCTCCTGAAACCTGTTTCCTGCAATTCTGCCTTGCTTTCAAATCCTCTTCGTTGCCTTCCCTCAATATATTTGTGGACGAGAGTTATCATTTATAACTCTGCAGGGTTGTGAATTGCAGTGCCCATGTGCTCCATTTTTCAACTGGCTTTTTTGGGAGCTGGCCGCAGAAGCGCGGGATTGCCTCAGGCCCTATTCTGGTTCCGGGTGGCAGGCTGAGCCTGTGGTTATTTCTTCTTCCTGATGAGAAAATAGAGTGACCCGTTCCTGTCCCAACACCTAGATCTAGTCTCTCATTGGCTGCCCCTCTTCCCGTTCATCCTCAGGACAAATTGCAACCTGTACGGAACAGGAGGTTAAAGGTGCTGATTCTCCAAGTAGGGAGATTGCTAGTGAAGTAGCTGGAATGGCGAACCCGAGCACAAGGAGATGAGAAATGAGGTGCGTTTTAGAAACCTTTCAAAATCACACGGTGTACCATCTTCTGGGTTCCTCATGCAAGTTTTCGATGTAGGAAGATGCCCTTGAACCTGGAGATTTGGGACCCATGGGATGGGTACCACGCAGTATTACCTTAAAGGGTCTGCTTTGGCTCACACAACCTCACCAAACCTCTCAGCCCCAAGAATGTCCACCCTTATGTCTCATCCAGCTGTGGGTCTAGATATGGTCAATCCAGGTTGCGTCACAGCCCCTGAATGAATTTTGTAAGAATTTCTGTCTCTTTCACTGTCTTTGTTTCATGGGTTTTTAAAACTAATTTATTTTTATAATGGGGTTTAGCTGCTTTTCACGGCTGTGTTTATGCGGCTTTACACCCACTTGACACACTTCCAGAGAGATATCAATACATAGGTTTTAAGATTCTTACTAGTCACATATATTGTTGTGCGGTGAATAGGGGGTGTTGAGTCCAGTTCACTGAGCAAGGAGTAGGTCTTGTCTATTACGTATTGGGTGTATGGAACGGTATCTGAGCTAATTTGAAACCCTTGTTTTATGCATCACCCCACCTCACCTTTCCCGTTAAGCAACCATAGATTTTTTTCTAAATGTGTGACTTTGTTCTGTTTTGTAATTCAGTTCAAATGTAGCGGTTTTTACATTCCCTGTATAAGTTATAGCTTTTGATAAGTGTCCTTTTCTGTGTGACTTATTTCACTTAGAAATGTCGTACCTAAGTCCACCCATCTTGCTTCTACTAGCCTTATGACATTGATTTCATGGCTGAGTGATATTCCATTGTACATAAGGACCACAACTTCTTTATCCATTTTTCTCTTTCCTGGGATATTTAAGGTGTCATGAAGTGGAGGTTCTTGTCAACAGATCAGCCCTAAACTTTGGGGTGCCTGTGTCTTGCTGGTTTTTAGTTTTCAAAATTTATACGCCCATGAGTGGAAGTGCCCTATGCTCCCTAAGCTGTGTTTTTTCGATGTTTCAGGCCTCACCGTAAACTTCTCCAGGGTGGCTGTTGGCAATTTACATCCCGCCCATCAGCGTAGCAAGGCTCCAATTTCTCCATGGCCTGTCCTGCATTTGTGGTTTTGACACTTTTATCAGCATGGCCCTTTTGACGGATGGGAAGCGAGACTTCTTTGTAGCGCTGATTTGACTTTCCAGGTTGCTTGGTTGGCCAAAAAGGGCGTATGCGTTTTTTCCTGAATATATTCAGGAAAAAACGCATACGCCCTTTTTGGCCAAGGGCATCATTGTCCACGTTTTGCCGCTTTTCATGTGCTTTAAAGGCGATTCGAATCTACCTCCTGAAACCTGTTTCCTGCAATTCTGCCTTGCTTTCAAATCCTCTTCGTTGCCTTCCCTCAGTATATTTGTGGACGAGAGTTATCATTTATAACTCTGTAGGGTTGTGAATTGCAGTGCCCATGTGCTCCATTTTTCAACTGACTTTTTTGGGAGCTGGCCGCAGAAGCGCGGGATTTCCTCAGGCCCTATTCTGGTTCCGGGTGGCAGGCTGAGCCTGTGGTTATTTCTTCTTCCTGATGAGAAAATAGAGTGACCTGTGCCTGTCCCAACACCTAGATCTAGTCTCTCATTGGCTGCCCCTCTTCCCGTTCATCCTCAGGACAAATTGCAACCTGTACGGAACAGGAGGTTAAAGGTGCTGATTCTCCAAATAGGGAGATTGCTAGTGAAGTAGCTGGAATGGCGAACCCGAGCACAAGGAGATGAGAAATGAGGTGCGTTTTAGAAACCTTTCAAAATCACACGGTGTACCATCTTCTGGGTTCCTCATGCAAGTTTTCGATGTAGGAAGATGCCCTTGAACCTGGAGATTTGGGACCCATGGGATGGGTACCACGCAGTATTACCTTAAAGGGTCTGCGTTGGCTCACCCAACCTCACCAAACCTCTCAGCCCCAAGAATGTCCACCCTTATGTCTCATCCAGCTGTGGGTCTAGATATGGTCAATCCAGGTTGCGTCACAGCCCCTGAATGAATTTTGTAAGAATTTCTGTCTCTTTCACTGTCTTTGTTTCATGGGTCTTTAAAACTAATTTATTTTTATAATGGGGTTTAGCTGCTTTTCACGGCTGTGTTTATGCGGCTTTACACCCACTTGACACACTTCCAGAGAGATATCAATATATAGGTTTTAAGATTCTTACTAGTCACATATATTCTTGTGCGGTGAATAGGGGGTGTTGAGTCCAGTTCACTGAGCAAGGAGTAGGTCTTGTCTATTACGTATTGGGTGTATGGAACGGTATCTGAGCTAATTTGAAACCCTTGTTTTATGCATCACCCCACCTCACCTTTCCCGTTAAGCAACCATAGATTTTTTTCTAAATGTGTGACTTTGTTCTGTTTTGTAATTCAGTTCAAATGTAGCGGTTTTTACATTCCCTGTAGAAGTTATAGCTTTTGATAAGTGTCCTTTTCTGTGTGACTTATTTCACTTAGAAACGTCGTACCTAAGTCCACCCATCTTGCTTCTACTAGCCTTATGACATTGATTTCATGGCTGAGTGATATTCCATTGTACATAAGGACCACAACTTCTTTATCCATTTTTCTCTTTCCTGGGATATTTAAGGTGTCATGAAGTGGAGGTTCTTGTCAACAGAGCAGCCCTAAACTTTGGGGTGCCTGTGTCTTGCTGATTTTTAGTTTTCAAAATTTATACGCCCATGAGTGGAAGTGCCCTATGCTCCCTAAGCTGTGTTTTTTCGATGTTTCAGGCCTCACCGTAAACTTCTCCAGGGTGGCTGTTGGCAATTTACATCCCGCCCATCAGCGTAGCAAGGCTCCAATTTCTCCATGGCCTGTCCTGCATTTGTGGTTTTGACACTTTTATCAGCATGGCCCTTTTGACGGATGGGAAGCGAGACTTATTTGTAGCGCTGATTTGACTTTCCAGGTTGCTTGGTTGGCCAAAATGGGCGTATGCGTTTTTTCCTGAATATAATCAGGAAAAAACGCATACGCCCTTTTTGGCCAAGGGCATCATTGTCCACGTTTTACCGCTTTTCATGTGCTTTAAAGGCGATTCGTATCTACCTCCTGAAACCTGTTTCCTGCAATTCTGCCTTGCTTTCAAATCCTCTTCGTTGCCTTCCCTCAATATATTTGTGGACGAGAGTTATCATTTATAACTCTGCAGGGTTGTGAATTGCAGTGCCCATGTGCTCCATTTTTCAACTGGCTTTTTTGGGAGCTGGCCGCAGAAGCGCGGGATTGCCTCAGGCCCTATTCTGGTTCCGGGTGGCAGGCTGAGCCTGTGGTTATTTCTTCTTCCTGATGAGAAAATAGAGTGACCCGTTCCTGTCCCAACACCTAGATCTAGTCTCTCATTGGCTGCCCCTCTTCCCGTTCATCCTCAGGACAAATTGCAACCTGTACGGAACAGGAGGTTAAAGGTGCTGATTCTCCAAGTAGGGAGATTGCTAGTGAAGTAGCTGGAATGGCGAACCCGAGCACAAGGAGATGAGAAATGAGGTGCGTTTTAGAAACCTTTCAAAATCACACGGTGTACCATCTTCTGGGTTCCTCATGCAAGTTTTCGATGTAGGAAGATGCCCTTGAACCTGGAGATTTGGGACCCATGGGATGGGTACCACGCAGTATTACCTTAAAGGGTCTGCTTTGGCTCACACAACCTCACCAAACCTCTCAGCCCCAAGAATGTCCACCCTTATGTCTCATCCAGCTGTGGGTCTAGATATGGTCAATCCAGGTTGCGTCACAGCCCCTGAATGAATTTTGTAAGAATTTCTGTCTCTTTCACTGTCTTTGTTTCATGGGTTTTTAAAACTAATTTATTTTTATAATGGGGTTTAGCTGCTTTTCACGGCTGTGTTTATGCGGCTTTACACCCACTTGACACACTTCCAGAGAGATATCAATACATAGGTTTTAAGATTCTTACTAGTCACATATATTCTTGTGCGGTGAATAGGGGGTGTTGAGTCCAGTTCACTGAGCAAGGAGTAGGTCTTGTCTATTACGTATTGGGTGTATGGAACGGTATCTGAGCTAATTTGAAACCCTTGTTTTATGCATCACCCCACCTCACCTTTCCCGTTAAGCAACCATAGATTTTTTTCTAAATGTGTGACTTTGTTCTGTTTTGTAATTCAGTTCAAATGTAGCGGTTTTTACATTCCCTGTATAAGTTATAGCTTTTGATAAGTGTCCTTTTCTGTGTGACTTATTTCACTTAGAAACGTCGTACCTAAGTCCACCCATCTTGCTTCTACTAGCCTTATGACATTGATTTCATGGCTGAGTGATATTCCATTGTACATAAGGACCACAACTTCTTTATCCATTTTTCTCTTTCCTGGGATATTTAAGGTGTCATGAAGTGGAGGTTCTTGTCAACAGAGCAGCCCTAAACTTTGGGGTGCCTGTGTCTTGCTGATTTTTAGTTTTCAAAATTTATACGCCCATGAGTGGAAGTGCCCTATGCTCCCTAAGCTGTGTTTTTTCGATGTTTCAGGCCTCACCGTAAACTTCTCCAGGGTGGCTGTTGGCAATTTACATCCCGCCCATCAGCGTAGCAAGGCTCCAATTTCTCCATGGCCTGTCCTGCATTTGTGGTTTTGACACTTTTATCAGCATGGCCCTTTTGACGGATGGGAAGCGAGACTTCTTTGTAGCGCTGATTTGACTTTCCAGGTTGCTTGGTTGGCCAAAAAGGGCGTATGCGTTTTTTCCTGAATATATTCAGGAAAAAACGCATACGCCCTTTTTGGCCAAGGGCATCATTGTCCACGTTTTGCCGCTTTTCATGTGCTTTAAAGGCGATTCGAATCTACCTCCTGAAACCTGTTTCCTGCAATTCTGCCTTGCTTTCAAATCCTCTTCGTTGCCTTCCCTCAGTATATTTGTGGACGAGAGTTATCATTTATAACTCTGTAGGGTTGTGAATTGCAGTGCCCATGTGCTCCATTTTTCAACTGACTTTTTTGGGAGCTGGCCGCAGAAGCGCGGGATTTCCTCAGGCCCTATTCTGGTTCCGGGTGGCAGGCTGAGCCTGTGGTTATTTCTTCTTCCTGATGAGAAAATAGAGTGACCTGTGCCTGTCCCAACACCTAGATCTAGTCTCTCATTGGCTGCCCCTCTTCCCGTTCATCCTCAGGACAAATTGCAACCTGTACGGAACAGGAGGTTAAAGGTGCTGATTCTCCAAATAGGGAGATTGCTAGTGAAGTAGCTGGAATGGCGAACCCGAGCACAAGGAGATGAGAAATGAGGTGCGTTTTAGAAACCTTTCAAAATCACACGGTGTACCATCTTCTGGGTTCCTCATGCAAGTTTTCGATGTAGGAAGATGCCCTTGAACCTGGAGATTTGGGACCCATGGGATGGGTACCACGCAGTATTACCTTAAAGGGTCTGCGTTGGCTCACCCAACCTCACCAAACCTCTCAGCCCCAAGAATGTCCACCCTTATGTCTCATCCAGCTGTGGGTCTAGATATGGTCAATCCAGGTTGCGTCACAGCCCCTGAATGAATTTTGTAAGAATTTCTGTCTCTTTCACTGTCTTTGTTTCATGGGTCTTTAAAACTAATTTATTTTTATAATGGGGTTTAGCTGCTTTTCACGGCTGTGTTTATGCGGCTTTACACCCACTTGACACACTTCCAGAGAGATATCAATACATAGGTTTTAAGATTCTTACTAGTCACATATATTCTTGTGCGGTGAATAGGGGGTGTTGAGTCCAGTTCACTGAGCAAGGAGTAGGTCTTGTCTATTACGTATTGGGTGTATGGAACGGTATCTGAGCTAATTTGAAACCCTTGTTTTATGCATCACCCCACCTCACCTTTCCCGTTAAGCAACCATAGATTTTTTTCTAAATGTGTGACTTTGTTCTGTTTTGTAATTCAGTTCAAATGTAGCGGTTTTTACATTCCCTGTAGAAGTTATAGCTTTTGATAAGTGTCCTTTTCTGTGTGACTTATTTCACTTAGAAACGTCGTACCTAAGTCCACCCATCTTGCTTCTACTAGCCTTATGACATTGATTTCATGGCTGAGTGATATTCCATTGTACATAAGGACCACAACTTCTTTATCCATTTTTCTCTTTCCTGGGATATTTAAGGTGTCATGAAGTGGAGGTTCTTGTCAACAGAGCAGCCCTAAACTTTGGGGTGCCTGTGTCTTGCTGATTTTTAGTTTTCAAAATTTATACGCCCATGAGTGGAAGTGCCCTATGCTCCCTAAGCTGTGTTTTTTCGATGTTTCAGGCCTCACCGTAAACTTCTCCAGGGTGGCTGTTGGCAATTTACATCCCGCCCATCAGCGTAGCAAGGCTCCAATTTCTCCATGGCCTGTCCTGCATTTGTGGTTTTGACACTTTTATCAGCATGGCCCTTTTGACGGATGGGAAGCGAGACTTATTTGTAGCGCTGATTTGACTTTCCAGGTTGCTTGGTTGGCCAAAATGGGCGTATGCGTTTTTTCCTGAATATAATCAGGAAAAAACGCATACGCCCTTTTTGGCCAAGGGCATCATTGTCCACGTTTTACCGCTTTTCATGTGCTTTAAAGGCGATTCGAATCTACCTCCTGAAACCTGTTTCCTGCAATTCTGCCTTGATTTCAAATCCTCTTCGTTGCCTTCCCTCAATATATTTGTGGACGAGAGTTATCATTTATAACTCTGCAGGGTTGTGAATTGCAGTGCCCATGTGCTCCATTTTTCAACTGGCTTTTTTGGGAGCTGGCCGCAGAAGCGCGGGATTGCCTCAGGCCCTATTCTGGTTCCGGGTGGCAGGCTGAGCCTGTGGTTATTTCTTCTTCCTGATGAGAAAATAGAGTGACCCGTTCCTGTCCCAACACCTAGATCTAGTCTCTCATTGGCTGCCCCTCTTCCCGTTCATCCTCAGGACAAATTGCAACCTGTACGGAACAGGAGGTTAAAGGTGCTGATTCTCCAAGTAGGGAGATTGCTAGTGAAGTAGCTGGAATGGCGAACCCGAGCACAAGGAGATGAGAAATGAGGTGCGTTTTAGAAACCTTTCAAAATCACACGGTGTACCATCTTCTGGGTTCCTCATGCAAGTTTTCGATGTAGGAAGATGCCCTTGAACCTGGAGATTTGGGACCCATGGGATGGGTACCACGCAGTATTACCTTAAAGGGTCTGCTTTGGCTCACACAACCTCACCAAACCTCTCAGCCCCAAGAATGTCCACCCTTATGTCTCATCCAGCTGTGGGTCTAGATATGGTCAATCCAGGTTGCGTCACAGCCCCTGAATGAATTTTGTAAGAATTTCTGTCTCTTTCACTGTCTTTGTTTCATGGGTTTTTAAAACTAATTTATTTTTATAATGGGGTTTAGCTGCTTTTCACGGCTGTGTTTATGCGGCTTTACACCCACTTGACACACTTCCAGAGAGATATCAATACATAGGTTTTAAGATTCTTACTAGTCACATATATTGTTGTGCGGTGAATAGGGGGTGTTGAGTCCAGTTCACTGAGCAAGGAGTAGGTCTTGTCTATTACGTATTGGGTGTATGGAACGGTATCTGAGCTAATTTGAAACCCTTGTTTTATGCATCACCCCACCTCACCTTTCCCGTTAAGCAACCATAGATTTTTTTCTAAATGTGTGACTTTGTTCTGTTTTGTAATTCAGTTCAAATGTAGCGGTTTTTACATTCCCTGTATAAGTTATAGCTTTTGATAAGTGTCCTTTTCTGTGTGACTTATTTCACTTAGAAACGTCGTACCTAAGTCCACCCATCTTGCTTCTACTAGCCTTATGACATTGATTTCATGGCTGAGTGATATTCCATTGTACATAAGGACCACAACTTCTTTATCCATTTTTCTCTTTCCTGGGATATTTAAGGTGTCATGAAGTGGAGGTTCTTGTCAACAGAGCAGCCCTAAACTTTGGGGTGCCTGTGTCTTGCTGATTTTTAGTTTTCAAAATTTATACGCCCATGAGTGGAAGTGCCCTATGCTCCCTAAGCTGTGTTTTTTCGATGTTTCAGGCCTCACCGTAAACTTCTCCAGGGTGGCTGTTGGCAATTTACATCCCGCCCATCAGCGTAGCAAGGCTCCAATTTCTCCATGGCCTGTCCTGCATTTGTGGTTTTGACACTTTTATCAGCATGGCCCTTTTGACGGATGGGAAGCGAGACTTATTTGTAGCGCTGATTTGAATTTCCAGGTTGCTTGGTTGGCCAAAAAGGGCGTATGCGTTTTTTCCTGAATATATTCAGGAAAAAACGCATACGCCCTTTTTGGCCAAGGGCATCATTGTCCACGTTTTGCCGCTTTTCATGTGCTTTAAAGGCGATTCGAATCTACCTCCTGAAACCTGTTTCCTGCAATTCTGCCTTGCTTTCAAATCCTCTTCGTTGCCTTCCCTCAATATATTTGTGGACGAGAGTTATCATTTATAACTCTGCAGGGTTGTGAATTGCAGTGCCCATGTGCTCCATTTTTCAACTGGCTTTTTTGGGAGCTGGCCGCAGAAGCGCGGGATTGCCTCAAGCCCTATTCTGGTTCCGGGTGGCAGGCTGAGCCTGTGGTTATTTCTTCTTCCTGATGAGAAAATAGAGTGACCTGTGCCTGTCCCAACACCTAGATCTAGTCTCTCATTGGCTGCCCCTCTTCCCGTTCATCCTCAGGACAAATTGCAACCTGTACGGAACAGGAGGTTAAAGGTGCTGATTCTCCAAGTAGGGAGATTGCTAGTGAAGTAGCTGGAATGGCGAACCCGAGCACAAGGAGATGAGAAATGAGGTGCGTTTTAGAAACCTTTCAAAATCACACGGTGTACCATCTTCTGGGTTCCTCATGCAAGTTTTCGTTGTAGGAAGATGCCCTTGAACCTGGAGATTTGGGACCCATGGGATGGGTACCACGCAGTATTACCTTAAAGGGTCTGCGTTGGCTCACCCAACCTCACCAAACCTCTCAGCCCCAAGAATGTCCACCCTTATGTCTCATCCAGCTGTGGGTCTAGATATGGTCAATCCAGGTTGCGTCACAGCCCCTGAATGAATTTTGTAAGAATTTCTGTCTCTTTCACTGTCTTTGTTTCATGGGTTTTTAAAACTAATTTATTTTTATAATGGGCTTTAGCTGCTTTTCACGGCTGTGTTTATGCGGCTTTACACCCACTTGACACACTTCCAGAGAGATATCAATACATAGGTTTTAAGATTCTTACTAGTCACATATATTCTTGTGCGGTGAATAGGGGGTGTTGAGTCCAGTTCACTGAGCAAGGAGTAGGTCTTGTCTATTACGTATTGGGTGTATGGAACGGTATCTGAGCTAATTTGAAACCCTTGTTTTATGCATCACCCCACCTCACCTTTCCCGTTAAGCAACCATAGTTTTTTTTCTAAATGTGTTACTTTGTTCTGTTTTGTAATTCAGTTCAAATGTAGCGGTTTTTACATTCCCTGTATAAGTTATAGCTTTTGATAAGTGTCCTTTTCTGTGTGACTTATTTCACTTAGAATCGTCGTACCTAAGTCCACCCATCTTGCTTCTACTAGCCTTATGACATTGATTTCATGGCTGAGTGATATTGCATTGTACATAAGGACCACAACTTCTTTATCCATTTTTCTCTTTCCTGGGATATTTAAGGTGTCATGAAGTAGAGGTTCTTGTCAACAGAGCAGCCCTAAACTTTGGGGTGCCTGTGTCTTGCTGATTTTTAGTTTTCAAAATTTATGTGCCCATGAGTGGATGTGCCCTATGCTCCCTAGGCTGTTTTTTTTTCGATGTTTCAGGACAAACCCTACACTTCTCCAGAGTGGCTGTTGGCAATTTACATCCCGCCCATCAGCGTAGCAAGGCTCCAATTTCTCCATGGCCTGTCCTGCATTTGTAGTTTTGACACTTTTATCAGCATGGCCCTTTTGACGGATGGGAAGCGAGACTTCTTTGTAGCGCTGATTTGACTTTCCAGGTTGCTTGGTTGGCCAAAAAGGGCGTATGCGTTTTTTCCTGAATATATTCAGGAAAAAACGCATACGCCCTTTTTGGCCAAGGGCATCATTGTCCACGTTTTGCCGCTTTTCATGTGCTTTAAAGGCGATTCGAATCTACCTCCTGAAACCTGTTTCCTGCAATTCTGCCTTGCTTTCAAATCCTCTTCGTTGCCTTCCCTCAGTATATTTGTGGACGAGAGTTATCATTTATAACTCTGCAGGGTTGTGAATTGCAGTGCCCATGTGCTCCATTTTTCAACTGGCTTTTTTGGGAGCTGGCCGCAGAAGCGCGGGATTGCCGCAGGACCTATTCTGGTTCCGGGTAGCAGGCTGAGCCTGTGGTTATTTCTTCTTCCTGATGAGAAATTAGAGTGACCTGTGCCTGTCCCAACACCTAGAACTAGTCTCTCATTGGCTGCCCCTCTTCCCGTTCATCCTCAGGACAAATTGCAACCTGTACGGAACAGGAGGTTAAAGGTGCTGATTCTCCAAGTAGGGAGATTGCTAGTGAAGTAGCTGGAATGGCGAACCCGAGCACAAGGAGATGAGAAATGAGGTGCGTTTTAGAAACCTTTCAAAATCACACGGTGTACCATCTTCTGGGTTCCTCATGCAAGTTTTCGATGTAGGAAGATGCCCTTGAACCTGGAGATTTGGGACCCATGGGATGGGTACCACGCAGTATTACCTTAAAGGGTCTGCTTTGGCTCACGCAACCTCACCAAACCTCTCAGCCCCAAGAATGTCCACCCTTATGTCTCATCCAGCTGTGGGTCTAGATATGGTCAATCCAGGTTGCGTCACAGCCCCTGAATGAATTTTGTAAGAATTTCTGTCTCTTTCACTGTCTTTGTTTCATGGGTTTTTAAAACTAATTTATTTTTATAATGGGGTTTAGCTGCTTTTCACGGCTGTGTTTATGCGGCTTTACACCCACTTGACACACTCCCAGAGAGATATCAATACATAGGTTTTAAGATTCTTACTAGTCACATATATTCTTGTGCGGTGAATAGGGGGTGTTGAGTCCAGTTCACTGAGCAAGGATTAGGTCTAGTCTATTACGTATTGGGTGTATGGAACGGTATCTCAGCTAATTTGAAACCCTTGTTTTATCCATCAGCCCACCTCACCTTTCCCGTTAAGCAACCATAGTTTTTTTTCTAAATGTGTGACTTTGTTCTGTTTTGTAATTCAGTTCAAATGTAGCGGTTTTTACATTCCCTGTATAAGTTATAGCTTTTGATAAGTGTCTTTTTCTGTGTGACTTATTTCACTTAGAATCGTCGTACCTAAGTCCACCCATCTTGCTTCTACTAGCCTTATGACATTGATTTCATGGCTGAGTGATATTCCATTGTACATAAGGACCACAACTTCTTTATCCATTTTTCTCTTTCCTGGTATATTTAAGGTGTCATGAAGTGGAGGTTCTTGTCAACAGAGCAGCCCTAAACTTTGGGGTGCCTGTGTCTTGCTGATTTTTAGTTTTCAAAATTTATACGCCCATGAGTGGAAGTGCCCTATGCTCCCTAAGCTGTGTTTTTTCGATGTTTCAGGCCTCACCGTACACTTCTCCAGAGTGGCTGTTGGCAATTTACATCCCGCCCATCAGCGTAGCAAGGCTCCAATTTCTCCATGGCCTGTCCTGCATTTGTGGTTTTGACACTTTTATCAGCATGGCCCTTTTGACGGATGGGAAGCGAGACTTCTTTGTAGCGCTGATTTGACTTTCCAGGTTGCTTGGTTGGCCAAAATGGGCGTATGCGTTTTTTCCTGAATATATTCAGGAAAAAACGCATACGCCCTTTTTGGCCAAGGGCATCATTGTCCACGTTTTGCCGCTTTTCATGTGCTTTAAAGGCGATTCGAATCTACCTCCTGAAACCTGTTTCCTGCAATTCTGCCTTGCTTTCAAATCCTCTTCGTTGCCTTCCCTCAATATATTTGTGGACGAGAGTTATCATTTATAACTCTGCAGGGTTGTGAATTGCAGTGCCCATGTGCTCCATTTTTCAACTGGCTTTTTTGGGAGCTGGCCGCAGAAGCGCGGGATTGCCTCAGGCCCTATTCTGGTTCCGGGTGGCAGGCTGAGCCTGTGGTTATTTCTTCTTCCTCATGAGAAAATAGAGTGACCTGTGCCTGTCCCAACACCTAGATCTAGTCTCTCATTGGCTGCCCCTCTTCCCGTTCATCCTCAGGACAAATTGCAACCTGTACGGAACAGGAGGTGAAAGGTGCTGATTCTCCAATTAGGGAGATTGCTAGTGAAGTAGCTGGAATGGCGAACCCGAGCACAAGGAGATGAGAAATGAGGTGCGTTTTAGAAACCTTTCAAAATCACACGGTGTACCATCTTCTGGGTTCCTCATGCAAGTTTTCGATGTAGGAAGATGCCCTTGAAACTGGAGATTTGGGACCCATGGGATTGGTACCACGCAGTATTACCTTAAAGGGTCTGCGTTGGCTCACCCAACCTCACCAAACCTCTCAGCCCCAAGAATGTCCACCCTTATGTCTCATCCAGCTGTGGGTCTAGATATGGTCAATCCAGGTTGCGTCACAGCCCCTGAATGAATTTTGTAAGAATTTCTTTCTCTTTCACTGTCTTTGTTTCATGGGTTTTTAAAACTAATTTATTTTTATAATGGGGTTTAGCTGCTTTTCACGGCTGTGTTTATGCAGCTTTACACCCACTTGACACACTTCCAGAGAGATATCAATACATAGGTTGTAAGTTTCTTACTAGTCAGATATATACTTGTGCGGTGAATAGGGGGTCTTGAGTCCACTTCACTGAGCAAGGAGTAGGTCTTTTCTATTACATATTGGGTGTATGGAACGGTATCTGAGCTAATATGAAACCCTTGTTTTATGCATCACACCACCTCACCTTTCCCGTTAAGCAGCCATAGTGTGTTTTCTAAACGTCTGAGTCTGTTCTCTTTTGTAATTCAGTTCAAGTGTAGAAGTTTTTACATTCCCTCTATAAGTGATAGCTTATGATAAGTGTCTTTTTCTGTGTGACTAATTTCACTTAGAGTCGTCGTACCTAAATCCACTCATCATGCTGCTACTAGCCTTATGACAATGATTTCATGGCTGAGTGATATTCCATTGTACATAAGGACCACAACTTCTTTATCCATTTTTCTCTTTCCTGGGATATTTAAGGTGTCATGAAGTGGAGGTTCTTGTCAACAGAGCAGCCCTAAACTTTGGGGTGCCTGTGTCTTGCTGATTTTTAGTTTTCAAAATTTATGTGCCCATGAGTGGATGTGCCCTATGCTCCCTAAGCTGTTTTTTTTCGATGTTTCAGGACAAACCCTACACTTCTCCAGAGTGGCTGTTGGCAATTTACATCCCGCACATCAGCGTAGCAAGGCTCCAATTTCTCCATGACCTGTCCTGCATTTGTGGTTTGACACTTTTATCAGAATGGCCCTTTTGACGGATGGGAAGCGAGACTTCTTTGTAGCGCTGATTAGCCTTTCCAGGTTGCTTGGTTGGCCAAAAAGGGCGTATGCATTTTTTCCTGAATATATTCAGGAAAAAACGCGTACGCCCTTTTTGGCCAAGGGCATCATTGTCCACGTTTTGCCGCTTTTCATGTGCTTTAAAGGCGATTCGAATGTACCTCCTGAAATCTGTTTCCTGCAGTTCTGCCTTGCTTTCAAATCCTCTTCGTTGCCTTCCCTCAATATATTTGTGGACGAGAATTATCATTTATAAGTCTGCAGGTTTGTGAATTGCAGTGTCCCTGAGCTCCATTTTTCAACTCGCTTTTTTGGGATCTGTCCGCAAAAGCGCGGGATTGCGTCAGGCCCTATTCTGGTTCCGGGTGGCAGGCTGAGCCTGTGCTTAATTCTTCTTCCTGATGGGAAAATAGAGTGACCTGTGCCTGTCCCAATACCTACATCTAGTCTCTCATTGGTTGCCCCTCTTCCCGTTCATCCTCAGGACAAATTGCAACCTGTACAGAAAAGGAGGTTAAAGGTGTTGATTCTCCAAGTAGGGAGATTGCTAGTAAAGTAGCTGGAATGGCGAACCCGAGCACAAGGAGATGAGAAATGAGGTGCGTTTTAGAAACCTTTCAAAATCACACGGTGTACCATCTTCTGGGATTCTCATGCATGTTTTCGATGCAGGAAGATGCCCTTAAAACTGGAGATGTGGGACCCATGGGATGGGTACCACGCAGTATTACCTTAAAGGGTCTGGGTTTGCTCACCCAACCTCACCAAACCTGTCAGCCCCAAGAGTGTCCACCCTTAGTTCTCATCCAACTGTGGGTTTAGATATGTTCAATCCAGGTTGCATCACAGCCCCTGAACGAATTGTGTAAGAATTTCTCTCTCTTTCACTGTCTTTGTTTTACGGGTTTTTACAAGTAATTTATTTTTATAATGGGGTTTAGCTGCTTTTCACGGCTGTGTTTATGCGGCTTTACACCCACTTGACACACTTCCAGAGAGATATCAATACATAGGTTTTAAGATTCTTACTAGTCAGATATATACTTGTGCGGTGAATAGGGGGTGTTGAGTCCAGTTCACTGAGCAAGGAGTAGGTCTTGTCTATTACATATTGGGTGTATGGAACGGTATCTGAGCGAATTTGAAACCCTTGTTTTATGCATCACCCCACCTCACCTTTCCCGTTAAGCAGCCATAGTGTGTTTTCTAAACGTGTGACTCTGTTCTCTTTTGTAATTCAGTTCAAGTGTAGCAGTTTTTACATTCCCTCTATAAGTGATAGCTTATGATAAGTGTCTTTTTCTGTGTGACTTATTTCACTTAGAGTCGTCGTACCTAAATCCACTCATCATGCTGCTACTAGCTTTATGACATTCATTTCATGGCTGAGTGATATTCCATTGTACATAAGGACCACAACTTCTTTATCCATTTTTCTCTTTCCTGGGATATTTAAAGTGTCATGAAGTGGAGGTTCTTGTCAACAGAGCAGCCCTAAACTTTGGGGTGCCTGTGTCTTGCTGATTTTTAGTTTTCCCAATTTATACGCCCATGAGTGGAAGTGCCCTATGCTCCCTAAGCTGTGTTTTTTCGATGTTTCAGGCCACACAGTACACTTCTCCAGAGTGGTTGCTTGCAATTTACATCCCGCCCATCAGTGTAGCAAGGCTCCAATTTCTCCATGGCCTGTCCTGCATTTGTGGTTTTGACACTTTTATCAGAATGGCCCTTTTGATGGATGGGACGCGAGACTTCTTTGTAGCGGTGATTTGCCTTTCCAGGTTGCTTGGTTGGCCAAAAAGGCCGTATGCGTATTTTCCTGAATATATTCAGGAAAAAACGCATACGCCCTTTTTGGCCAAGGGCATCATTGTCTACGTTTTCCTGCTTTTCATGTGCTTTAAAGGCGATTCGAATCTACCTCCTGAAACATGTTTCCTGCAAGTCTGTCTTGCTTTCAAATCCTCTTCGTTGCCATCCCTCAATATATTTGTGGACGAGAGATATCATTTATAACTCTGCAGGTTGGTGAATTGCAGTGCCCATGTGCTCCATTTTTCAACTGGCTTTTTTGGGAGCTGGCCGCAGAAGCGCGGGATTGCCTCAGGCCCTATTCTGGTGCCGGGCGGCAGGCTGAGCCTGTGGTTAATTCTTCTTCCTGATGGGAAAATAGAGTGACCTGTGCCTGTCCCAACACCTAGATCTAGTCTCTCATTCGTTGCCCCTCTTCCCATTCATCCTTAGGACAAATTGCAACCTGTATGGAACAGGAGGTTAAAGGTGCTGATTCTCCAAGTAGGGAGATTGCTAGTAAAGAAGCTGAAATGGGGAACCCGAGCACACGGAGTTGAGAAATGAGGTGCGTTTTAGAAACTTTCCCAATCACACGGTGTACCATCTTCTGTGTTTCTCATGCATGTTTTCGATGTAGGAAGATGTCCTTGAACCTGGAGATTTGGGACCCATGGGATGGGTACCACGCAGTATTACTTTAAAGGGTCTTTGTTTGCTCACCCAACCTCACCCAACCTCTCAACCCCAAGAGTGTCCACCCTTATGTCTCATCCAGCTGTGGGTCTAGATATGGTCAATCCAGGTTGCATCACAGCCTCTGAACGAATTTTGTAAGAATGTCTCTCTCTTTCACTGTCTTTGTTTTACGGGTTTTTAAAAGTAATTTATTTTTATAATGGGGTTTAGCTGCTTTTCACGGCTGTGTTTATGCTGCTTTACACTCACTTGACTCACTTCCAGAGAGATATCAACACATAGGTTTTAAGATTCTTACTAGTCACATATATTCTTGTGCGGTGAATAGGGGGTGTTGAGTCCAGTTCACTGAACAAGGAGTAGGTCTTGTCTATTACATATTGGGTGTATGGAACGGTATCTGAGCTAATTTGAAACCCTTGTTTTATGCATCACCCCACCTCACCTTTCCCGTTAAGCAACCATAGTGTGTTTTCTAAACATGTGACTCAGTTCTGATTTGTAATTCAATTCAAGTGTAGCGGTTTTTACTTTCACTCTATAAGTGATAGCTTTTGATAAGTGTCTTTTTCTGTGTGAATAATTTCCCTTAGTATCGTCGTACCTAATTCCACCCATCTTGTTTCTACTGGCCTTATGACATTGATTTCATGGCTGAGTGATATTCCTGATTTCATGGCTGAGTGATATTCCATTGTACATAAGGACCACAATTTCTTTATCCATTTTTCTCTTTCTTGGGATATTTAAGGTTTCGTGAAGTGGAGGTTCTTGTCAACAGAGCAGCCCTAAACTTTGGGGTGCCTGAGTCTTGCTGATTTTTAGTTTTCCCAATTTATACGCCCATGAGTGGAAGTGCCCTATGCTCCCTTAGCTGTGTTTTTTCGATATTTCAGGCCACACCGTACACTTCTCCAGAGTGGCTGTTGGCAATTTACATCCCGCCCATCAGCGTAGCAAGGCTTCCATTTCTCCATGGCCTGTCCTGCATTTGTGGTTTTGACACTTTTTTCAGCATGGCCCTTTTGACCGATGGGAAGCGAGACTTCTTTGTAGCGCTGATTTGTCTTTCCAGGTTGCTTGGTTGGCCAAAAAGGGCGTATGCGTTTTTTCCTGAATATATTCAGGAAAAAACGCATACGCCCTTTTTGGCCAAGGGCATCATTGTCCACGTTTTGCCGCTTTGCATGTGGTTTAAAGGCGATTCTAATCTAACTCCTGAAACCTGTTTTCTGCAATTCTGCCTTGCTTTCAAATCCTCTTCGTTTCCTTCCCTCAATATATTTGTGGACGAGAGTTATCATTTATAACTCTGCATGTTTGTGAATTGCAGTGCCCCTGAGCTCCATTTTTCAACTGTCTTTTTTGGGAGCTGGCCGCAAAAGCGTGGGATTGCCTCAGGCCCTATTCTGATTCCCGGCGGCAGGCTGAGCCTGTAGTTAATACTTCTTCCTGATGGGAAAATAGAGTGACCTGTGCCTGTCCCAACACCTAGATCTAGTCTCTCATTGGTTGCCCCTCTTCCCGTTCATCCTCAGGACAAATTGCAACCTGTACGGAACAGGAGGTTAAAGGTGCTGATTCTCCAAGTAGGGAGATTGCTAGTAAAGTAGCTGGAATGGTGAACCCGAGCACAAGGAGATGAGAAATGAGGTGCCTCTTAAAAACCTTTCAAAATCACACGGTGTACCGTCTTCTGGGTTCCACATGCAAGTTTTCGATGTAGGAAGATGCCCTTGAAACTGGAGATTTGGGACCCATGGGATGGGTACCACGCAGTATTACCTTAAAGGGTCTGTGTTTGCTCACCCAACCTCACCAAACCTGTCAGCCACAAGAGTGTCCACCCTTAGGTCTCATCCAACTGTGGGTCTAGATTTGTTCAATCCAGGTTGCATCACATCTCCTGAAAGAATTGTGTAAGAATTTCTCTCTCTTTCACTGTCTTTGTTTTACGGGTTTTTACAAGTAATTTATTTTTATAATGGGTTTTAGCTGCTTTTCACGGATGTGTTTATGCGGCTTTACATCCACTTGACACACTTCCAAAGAGATATCAATACATAGGTTTTAAGATTCTTACTAGTCAGATATATACTTGTGCGGTGAATACGGGGTGTTGAGTCCAGTTCACTGAGCAAGGAGTAGGTCTTGTCTATTACATATTGGGTGTATGGAACGGTATCTGAGCTAATGTGAACCCCTTGTTTTATGCATCACACCACCTCACCTTTCCCGTTAAACAGCCATAGTGTGTTTTCTAAACGTGTGACACTGTTCTCTTTTGTAATTCAGTTCAACTGTAGCAGTTTTTACATTCCCTCTATAAGTGATAGCTTATGATAAGTGTGTTTTTCTGTGTGACTTATTTCACTTAGAGTCGTCGTACCTAAATCCACTCATCATGCTGCTACTAGCCTTATGACATTGATTTCATGGCTGAGTGATATTCCATTGTACATAAGGACCACAACTTCTTTATCCATTTTTCTCTTTCCTGGGATATTTAAGGTGTCATGAAGTGGAGGTTCTTGTCAACAGAGCAGCCCTAAAATTTGGGGTGCCTGTGTCTTGCTGATTTTTAGTTTTCCCAATTTATACGCCCATGAGTGGACGTGCCCTATGCTCCCTAAGCTGTGTTTTTTCGATGTTTAAGGCAACACCGTACACTTCTCCAGAGTGGCTGCTGGCAATTTACATCCCGCCCATCAGTGTAGCAAGGCTCCCATTTCTCCATGGCCTCTCCTGCTTTTGTGGTTTTGACACTTTTTTCAGCATGGCCCTTTTGACCGATTCGAAGTGAGACTCCTTTTTAGCGCTGATTTGCCTTTCCAGGTTGCTTGGTTGGCCAAAAAGGGCGTATGCGTTTTTTCCTGAATATATTCAGGAAAAAACGCATACGCCCTTTTTGACCAAGGGCATCATTGTCCACGTTTTGCCGCTTTTCATGTGCTTTAAAGGCGATTCGAATCTACCTCCTGAAATCTGTTTCCTGCAATTCTGCCTTGCTTTCAAATCCTCTTCGTTGCCTTCCCTCAATATATTTCTGGACGAGAGTTATCATTTATACCTCTGCAGGTCGGTGAATTGCAGTGCCCATGTGCTCCATTTTTCAACTGCCTTTTTTGGGAGCTGGCCGCAGAAGCGCCGGATTGCCTCAGGCACTAATCTGGTTCCCGGCGGCAGGCTGAGCCTGTGGTTAATTCTTCTTCCAGATGGGAAAATAGAGTGACCTGTGCCTGTCCCAACACCTAGATGTAGTCTCTCATTGGTTGCCCCTCTTCCCGTTCATCCTCAGGACAAATTGCAACCTGTACAGAACAGGAGGTTAAAGGTGTTGATTCTCCAAGTAGGGAGATTGCTAGTAAAGTAGCTGGAATGGCGAACCCGAGCACAAGGAAATGAGAAATGAGGTGCGTTTTAGAAACCTTTCCCGATCACATGGTGTACCATCTTCTGGGTTTCTCATGCATGTTTTCAATGCAGGAAGATGCCCTTAACACTGGAGATTTGTGACCCATGGGATGGGTACCACGCAGTATTACCTTAAAGGGTCTGTGTTTGCTCACCCAACCTCACCAAACCTGTCAGCCCCAAGAGTGTCCACCCTTAGGTCTCATCCAACTGTGGGTCTAGATATTTTCAATCCAGGTTGCATCACAGCCCCTGAATGAATTTTGTAAGAATTTCTCTGTCTTTCAATGTCTTTGTTTCATGGGTTTTTAAAACTAATTTATTTTTATAATGGGGTTTATCTGCTTTTCACAGCTGTGTTTATGCGGCTTTACACCCACTTGACTCACTTCCAGAGAGATATCAATACATAAGTTTTAAGATTCTCACTAGTCAGATATATTATTGTGCGGTGAATAGGGGGTGTTGAGTCCAGTTCACTGAGCAAGGAGTAGGTCTTTTCTATTACATATTGGGTGTATGGAACGGTATCTGAGCTAATTTGAAACCCTTGTTTTATGCATCACACCACGTCACCTTTCCCGTTAAGCAGCCATAGTGTGTTTTAAATGTGTGACTATGTTCTAATTTGTAATTCAATTCAAGTGTAGCGGTTTTTACATTCCCTCTATAAGTGATAGCTTTTGATAAGTGTCTTTTTCTGTGTGACTTATTTCCCTTAGAATCGTCGTACCTAAGTACACGCATCTTGCGTCTACTGGCCTTATGACATTGATTTCATGGCAGAGTGATATTCCATTTTACATAAGAAACACAATTTCTTTATCCATTTTTCTCTTTCCTGGGATATTTAAGGTGTCATGAAGTGGAGGTTCTTGTCAACAGAGTAGCCCTAAACTTTGGGGTGCCTGTGTCTTGCTGATTTTTATTTTTCCCAATTTATACGCCCATGAGTGGAAGTGTCCTATGCTACCTAAGCTGTGTTTTTTCGATGTTTCAGGACACACCGTACACTTCTCCAGAGTGGCTGTTGGCAATTTACATCCTGCCCATCAGCGTAGCAAGGCTCCCATTTCTCCATGGCCTGTCCTGCATTTGTGGTTTTGACACATTTTTCAACATTGCCCTTTTGACCGATGGGAAGCGAGACTTCTTTGTAGTGCTGATTTGCCTTTCCAGGTTGCTTGGTTGGCCAAAAAGGGCGTATGCGTTTTTTCCTGAATATATTCAGTAAAAATCGCATACGCCCTTTTTGGCAAAGGGCATCATTGTCGACGTTTTGCCCCTTTTCTTGAGCTTTAAAGGCGATTCGTATCTACCTCCTGAAATCTGTTTCCTGCAATACTGCCTTGCTTTCAAATCCTCTTCGTTGGTTTCCCTCAATATATTTGTGGACGACAGTTATCATTTATAACTCCGCAGGTTTGTGAATTGCAGTGCCCCTGAGCTCCATTTTTCAACTCGCTTTTTTGGTAGCTGGCCGCAAAAGCGCGGGATTGCCTCAGGCCCTATTCTGGTTCCGGGCGGCAGGCTGAGCCTGTGGTTAATTCTTCTTCCTAATGGGAAAATAGAGTGACCTGTGCCTGTCCCAACACCTAGATCTAGTCTCTCATTGGTTGCTCCTCTTCCCGTTCATCCTCAGGACAAATTGCAACCTGTACAGAACAGGAGGTTAAAGGTGCTGATTCTCCAAAAAGGGAGATTGCTAGTAAAGTAGCTGGAATGGCGAACCCGAGCACAAGGAGGTGAGAAATGAGGTGCATTTTAGAAACCTTTCCCGATCACACGGTGTACCATCTTCTGGGTTTCTCATGCATGTTTTCGATGCAGGAAGATGCCCTTGAACCTGGAGATTTGGGACCCATGGGATGGGTACCACGCAGTATTACTTTAAAGGGTCTGCGTTTGCTCACCCAACCTCACCCAACCTTTCAGCCCCAAGAGTGTCCACCCTTAGGTCTCATCCACCTGTTGGTCTAGAATTGGTCAATCCAGGTTGCATCACGGCCCCTGAACGAACTGTGTAAGAACTTCTCTCTCTTTCACTGTCTTTGTTTTACGGGTTTTTACAAGTAATTTATTTTTATAATGGGGTTTAGCTGCTTTTCACGGCTGTGTTTATGCGGCTTTACACCCACTTGACACACTTCCAGAGAAATATCAATACATAGGTTTTAAGATTCTTACTAGTCAGATATATACTTGTGTGGTGAATAGGGGATGTTGAGTCCAGTTCACTGAGCAAGGAGTAGGTCTTGTCTATTACATATTGGGTGTATGGAACGGTATCTGTGCTAATTTGAAACCCTTGTTTTATGCATCACCCCACCTCACCTTTCCCTTTAAGCAGCCATAGCGTGTTTTCTAAACGTGTGACTCTGTTCTCTTTTGTAATTCAGTTCAAGTGTAGCGGTTTCTACATTCCCTCTATAAGTGATAGCTTACGATAAGTGTCTTTTTCTGTGTGACTTATTTCACTTAGAGTCGTCATACCTAAATCCACTCATCATGCTGCTACTAGCCTTATGACATTGATTTCATGTCTGAGTGATATTCCATTGTACATAAGGACCACAACTTCTTTATCCATTTTTCTCTTTCCTGGGATATTTAAGGTGTCATGAAGTGGAGGTTCTTGTCAACAGAGCAGCCCTAAACTTTGGGGTGCCTGTGTCTTACTGATTTTTAGTTTTCCCAATTTATACGCCCATGAGTGGAAGTGCCCTATGCTCCCTAAGCTGTGTTTTTTCGATGGTTCAGTACACACCGTACACTTCTCCAGAGTGGCTGTTGGCAATTTACATACCGCCCATCAGCGTGGCAAGGCTCCCATTTCTCCTTGGCCTGTCCTGCATTTGTGGTTTTGACACTTTTTTCAGCATGGCCCTTTTGACGGATCGAAAGCGAGACTTCTTTGTAGCGCTGATTTGCCTTTCCAGGTTGCTTGGTTGGCCAAAAAGGGCGTATGCGTTTTTTCCTGAATATATTCAGGAAAAAACGCATACGCCCTTTTTGGCCAAGGGCATCATTGTCGACGTTTTGCCGCTTTTCATGTGCTTTAAAGGCGATTCGAATCTACCTCCTGAAATGTGTTTCCTGCAGTTCTGCCTTGCTTTCAAATCCTCTTCGTTGCCTTCCCTCAATATATTTGTGGACGAGAGTTATCATTTATAACTCTGCAGGTTTGTGAATTGCAGTGCCCATGTGCTCCATTTTTCAACTGGCTTTTTTGGGAGCTGGCCGCAGAAGTTCGGGATTGCCTCAGGCCCTATTCTGGTTCCGGGCGGCAGGCTGAGCCTGTGGTTATTTCTTCTTCCTGATGGGAAAATAGAGTGACCTGTGCCTGTCCCAACACCTAGATCTAGTCTCTCATTGGTTGCCCCTCTTCCCGTTCATCCTCAGGACAAATTGCAACCTGTATGGAACAGGAGCTTAAAGGTGCTGTTTCTCCATGTAGGGAGATTACTAGTTAAGAAGCTGGAATGGCGAACCCGAGCACAAGGAAATGAGAAATGAGGTGCGTTTCAGAAACCTTTCCCGATCAGACAGTGTACCATGATCTGGGTTACTCATGCATGTTTTTGATGAAGGAAGATGCCCTTGAACCTGAAGATTTGGGACCCATGGGATGGGGACCACGCAGTATTACTTTAAAGGGTCTGCGTTTGCTCACCCAACCTCACCAAAACTCTCAGCCCCAAGAGTGTCCACCCTTATGTCTCATCCAGCTGTGGGTCTAGATATGGTCAATCCAGGTTGCATCACAGCCCCTGAACGAATTTTGTAAGAATTACTCTCTCTTACACTGTCTTTGTTTTACGGGTTTTTAAAAGTAATTTATTTTTAAAATGGGTTTTAGCTGCTTTTCACGGCTGTGTTTATGCCGCTTTACACTCACTTGACTCTCTTCCAGAGAGAGATCAATACATAGGTTTTCAGATTCTTACTACTCAGATATATTCTTGTGCGCTGAATAGGGGGTGTTGAGTCTAGTTCACTGAGCAAGGAGTAGGTCTTGTCTACTACATATTGGGTTTATGGAACGGTATCTGAGCGAATTTGAAACCCTTGTTTTATGCATCACCCCACCTCACCTTTCCCGTTAAGCAGCCATAGTGTGTTTTTAAAATGGGTGACTCTGTTCTGTTTTGTAATTCAGTTTAAGGCTAACGGTTTTTACATTCCCTCTATAAGTGATATCTTATGATAAGTGTCTTTTTCTGTGTGACTTATTTCACTTAGTATCGTCGTACCTAAATCCACTCATCATGCTGCTACTAGCCTTATGATATTGATTTCATGGCTGAGTGATATTCCATTGTACATAAGTACCACAACTTCTTTACCATTTTTCTCATCCCTGGGATATTTAAGATGTACACAAGTGGAGGTTCTTGTAACCAGAGCAGCCCTAAACTTTGGGGTGCCTGTGGCTTGTTGATTTTAATTTTTCCAATTTATACGCCCATGAATGGATGTGCCCCTTTCTCTCTAGCTGTGTTTTTTAGATGTTTTAGGAAACACCGTACCGTTCTCCAGAGTCGCCATTGGCAATTTACATCCCGACCATCAGTGTAACAATGCTCCCTTTCCTCCCTGGCCTCTCCTGTATTTTTTTTACACTTTTTTAGGAAGGCCCTTTTGACCGATGGGAAGTGAGACTTCTTTGTAGTGCTGCATTGCATTTCCGGCTTGCTTGGTTGGCCAAAAAGGGCCTATGCGTTTTTTCCTGAATTTATTCAGAAAAAAAACACATATGCTCTTTTTGGCCATGTGCATCGTTGTCGACTTTTGGCCGCTTTTCATGTGCTTTAGGGGCTATTCGAATCTAACTCCTGAAATCTGTTTCCTGCAATTCTGCCTTGCTTTCCAATCCTGTTCGTTGCCTTCCCTCAATATAGTTTTGGACGATAGTTATAATTTATAACTTTGCAGGTTTGTGAATTGCAGTGCCCCTGAGCTTCATTTTTCAACTCGCTTTTTTGGGAGCTGTCCGCAGAACCGCTGCTTTGCTTCTGGCCCTACTCTGGTTCCCGGTGGCAGGCTAAGCCTTTGCTTAATTCTTCTTCCTGATTGGAAATTAGAGTGACATGTGCCTGTCCGAACCTCTAGGGCTTGGCTCTCCTTGTTTCTCCTTCTTCCCCTTCTTCCTTTCGAAAAATTCCAAATTTTGTGCAACTGGATGTTGAAGGTGCTGACATCCTCAGGTGGGGAGATTTTAAGGAAAAAGGCTGGAGGTGTGACCCCAACAACCAGGAAATTAGGAGTTTTGGTGCCTTTTCCAAAATCTCCCTGATCCAACCGTGTTCCATCTTCTGGGTGTCACAGGCATGTTTTAGCTGTAGGAAAGGTCCCGTGTATGTAAGGAGAACACCAGGGATTTTTCCAAATCAGTGTCTCCCCGAACTCCAATCTGGGGAATTTTTAAGCTACTGGTACATGTGTGTTCATTAAGGGACTTGGGCCGTAGGCAGAGTCCGAACTTTAGATGATTGAAGTCTTCAGGTTCAGAAACGCTCACCATCGGCCTCCTTTAGTTTCCATTTTATCTGTAGTTGATAGATGATGTCGATATAGATATCTATTGTTTTTCAGATTATTTCCCCTTAGGGGTCATTACAAAATATTGAGTATAGTTCCCTGTGTTATACAGTAGTTCCTTGTTGATGATATATTTTATACATAGCAGTGTGTATATGTTAATCTGAAACTGTTAATTTATCCCTCCTCCCACCTTTCCCCTTTGGTAATAAAAAATATAAGATTTTATACTTCTCAGAAATCTAGGAGCTGAAAGAGAGGTATCATTTTCAATGGAAAATCAGTCAAAACAAGGTTGAAACTTCAACCAAGATTATTAGATGTACATCCTTGGAAAGAAATCACTGCATTTCTCTACTGTTGACCTGACAAATAAGACAAACCCCTCCACTGAACTTGCTTATAATAAAGTGATGGAAATATCAAATGGAAGTCTTAGAAACATCTTATTTTACACGAGCCTTATACACTGCTCTATGTTAATTACAGTTTGGCTCGCACATCTGTTCTTTGAAGTTACAATGTTCTCAAATTCTGTTACTGATCCTGCAGAGTGGGCCCCAACAAGGGTCTCCCTGCCTAGTGTCATTGGAGCCAACAGATCGAGACTGACTTTGGTTCAGAAGCAAAGGAAAACTTTATATTTTGATCAGAGAATGGAGAGGTGAGAGTGTGTGCTTCCCTGCGGGTTGTGGGCCGGGCTGCTGTGTAGAGATCCTGGCACCGTCAGCGGGAGGGAGGGGGCGGAGCTCTCGAGGGCCGGGTTGGCTGGAGCTCAGGCTCTATGTCGCAGAGTCTGCACGGGGCCCCACGAGCTGAGGTGTCGGCCCAGCCATTTTGCACTAGGAAATCGGGTCTGAAGTATCGGGTGTGCGACCTCTGCATGTGGAAACCTAGGAGCAAGTGAAATTAGACAAAGCACAAAGGAAAAAATGGTTAGACTTTATTTTATTGCCCAGATTCTATTTTCATCTCCCAGGAATTTTTCATGGGCTTTGCCAGTGACAAAGCCCTCCTCTGCCTTTTGTCCCATTCCTCATTCTTGGGGTGCTGAGGGTGCAGACACCTCTTCTGTAAATGCTTCGTGCTGAGTTGGGTGTCCTCATACCCGGGGCGAGGGGGAGGACTTCTCCCAAGCAGCCTCCAGGTGAGGTTGATTGTCCCCAGGCCTCCTCCCTCACTGCTCGTCTGCCTGAGCACCAGCATTGGAAGTTTTATAGATTCTAATGACCTTTAAGGGTCCAGGAAAGAGATGTGCAGAGACGCTGGGGGGGGGGGGTGGGCCGTTTTACCCTGCTCCACATTGGTTCGGCCCCCTTAGGCTGACAGTTCCTGCTAGCCTAGATGCTCTGACCAGTACTCTGCGCTTTCTTCAGTTAGGCCACTGAATTAACGTACAAACAACACCAGGTGTCAGAGCCCTGCTTGCTCAACTCCCAGACAGTCCAGGGCCGGTGGTGATCCAGGACCTTGACGGCCACTCAGTCAACGGCCTTTTGAAGTAGCCAGGAGTACAGCCGGTCTCATTGGCCGCCGTCACCGCGGTGTCTGTAGGCTTTTCTATGGTGGCAGCGTTATTTACGGTTCCCCTGCCAAGTTTATTAGCTCCGCTCTGGGTGCAGTAAGTCCTGTAAGCAATAGTCTGCTCTTTTGGGACACACTCTTGTTGTTTTCTGAGAGAAGCTCCAGGTCAAGTGATGGTCAAACGAGTCGTCATGGGGGCCCATTGCTCCAGGTTTTCTCTCTGGAGGTTGGTGTTGGAGGGCCTCCTCACTCGAGGTCATTGTGCCCACGGAGCAATCCCTGCAACTTCAGGGCATGGTGGGTGGTTAGGATCACCAAGTGGCGTCCTTTTCCCTTAGGAGGGAGCTGGCCTTGCGGGCTGCTGATTTCCAGGTTTTTAGATACCCCCAGTATCCTGGTCGGATGGGGTGGCTGGCCAATGCCTGGAGGGCATTCTTGCATTGTTCCATTACAAGTGGTCCCAGTTTTTGCACTAATACTCCAAGGGCGATTCGCCTTGGACCAGGAATGTAAAGGTCAAAGGGTTTAGCTACCTTAGGGAGGTCCAGGGCAAGGATCTGAACTGACTGCTCTTTCCATTCTTGAAAGGCCGCTTCTGGATTCTATTCAAAAGGATCATCATCTTTTCCTTTCAGTGTTTCATATAGAGGCCCAGCTATTAGACTGTAGTTAGGGATCCAGATGCAGCAAACCCCGGTCTCCCCAGGAACCCCTAAGCTGTCTTCTAGTTTCAGGAAGGGTGAGGCTGCAAATGGCTTCTTCCCTTTCCTGGGGTGGGCTTCTCCGACCTTCTGAGCGAATGAAGCCCAGGAAGGTCACCTTAGTTTGTGATATTTGAGCCTTTTTCTTGGACACCTTCTATCTTTTATTGGCTAGGTAGTTCAGAGGCCTCCTTAGTCGGGCTGGTGATCAGAATGTCATCTGCATATTGAAGGAGGGTTCCCTTCTCCAGAGGTAGATTTTTTAGGTCTTTAGCTAACGTTTCCCCAAAGATGGTGTGGGAATTTTTGAACCCCTGGGGCAGGACGGCCCAGCAGTATTGTTTTTGTTGTATGTTGAGTCCTGCCACTCACAGCCAAAATTTCTTGTGACTCTGGGACGAATGGAATACAGAAGAAGGCATCATTGAAGTCTAATACAGAATACCATGTCCTGGTGGATGGTAGAATGACCAGCAGGGTGTAGGAATTAGGAACTACTAGATGTATATCCTCTGTGGCTTCACTGACTGTCCTGGCGTCCTCTACCAGGTCCCCAGCAGCTCACGGGGCTCTTGTGGTCAGGTACCTCCCAGGATATGGAGCTCACCTGGGCAGGTACCCAGCAGCCCACGGGGCTGTGGTGGTTAGGCCCCTCCCAGGATATGGAGCTCACCTGGGCAGGTACCCAGCAGCCCATGGGGCCATCATGGTCAGGCCCCTCCCAGGATATGGAGCTCACCTGGGCAGGTACGCAGCAGCCCACGGGGCTCTCGTGGGCATGCCCCTCCCTGGATATGGAGCTCCCGTGGACAGGTACCCCGACAGGGCTGGGCACACAGGAACTGTGCATATAGCCCTCATTGCAGAGCACCCCCAGCACACCTGTCACTCAGAGCTGACACAGAGCACCTCAGAGCAGAGCTTGAACTAATAAACAGCAGCTCCAACAGGTCTGTGACCCTAGGCTTCACTCTGTGCGGCCTCCCTCTGCCTGGTCTTCTAGGGGCTTCCACAGCAGCCGGGGCACCAGGCCTCTGTCTCCACCCACCACCCCTCCTCTCCCTGACTCCTGGGTTCCTCTCATTAGCAGAGGGTCTTCTTGAAGTTGTCTCCCACTCCTGGACCAGATAAAATGATTAGAAAACAAGCCAGGGCTGCCGCCCCTTATCTATCCTGACTCTCGGGACCCTACACCTGTTCCTTGGATCTGGCCGGTGCAGCAAGGCCCATTTTCTGCAAATCTGAGCCCCTGAGGGGCGAGGATTGGCTGACCTGGGCAGCCTGACCCGGCCGGCCAGCCCTTCCCAGGTGTGCCTGGGTTGAGGTCAATATAAACACCCCTCCAGGCAGCAAAAGCCTCTGCAGCTGTGCCTGACGCCATATTCTCTGCCCCGTCAGCAGTCTCGGGGTTGGGCTGGTGGGAGGCAGTAGGGCCCACGGCTCTATGAGTGGCCCGTTGTGACTGGGGCTCTACTGGACTTTCTGCAGGAGTTGCCGGGCTGCCACCTGCTAAAGAAGAGGATGTGTCACCCATACTTGCTGCTGGAATTTCTCCCCGGGCAGAGGTAAGGAAGGAAAAAAGCAGTGGGGGCCGGGACAGGAGGGGTACCTCAGGCAGGGAAATGGAAAGTTTCCAGACGAGCGCCCGGGGCCAGGACCATCCTGGCTGGCCTGCAGGCACCAAGTCGGCCTGCGTGCTGTCGCTGGTGTGACTCCAAACCCCTTCCTCTAGTTTTTAGTCTTTGCACACATTCAGGTGTTTTACCTGGGAACGGTGGGAAAAGTTCAGCAGCAGCTGGCCTGGGGCTCAGCTCACGTTTAGTCAGAGACGCCTCCTCACGGTCCCCCAGCTTTGCAATGAGGACGCTCCTTGTGTGGGGGCTGCTGGCTGCATGGGAGATGATTCCCCACCTGTGACCAACTTAAGAATTGTTTACCACTGGAGCAAGTGCGCTGATAGGGTTTTCCTCTGTATGACCAGTGGGTTAAGTTTTTTTTTTTTTTTTCTTTTTTGGTTCAAGGTAAGTTTTATTCCTCTTTTTGTATTTATGGATATAAGCATGGAAATCATTCATTCATATAAATACGTCTATGGGAAGGACAGAACTTTTTTTTCTGTTTTATTTTCTTAAGTATTATTTATTTTTTAATTTTTGAATTTATTTTATTCATTTTTTTATACAGCAGGCTCTTATTGGTTATCTATTTTATACATATAAGTGTATATGTGTCAATCCCAGGGTTGCAATTCATCCCACCACCACCACCCTGCCACTTTCCCCCCTTGGTGTCCATACATTTGTTCTCTACATCTGTGTCTCTATTTCTGCCTTGCAAACCAGTTCATCTTTACCATTTTTCTAGGTTCTACATGTATGCGTTAATATACGATATTTGTTTTTCTCTTTCTGACTTACTTCACTCTGTATGACAGTCTCTAGATCTATCCACGTCTCTACAAATGACCCAATTTCATTCCTTTTTATGGCTGAGTAATATTCCATTTTATATATGTAGCACATCTTTTCCGTTCGTCTGTCTATGGGCATTTAGGTTGCTTCCATGACCTGGCTATTGTAAATAGTGCTGCAATGAATATTGTGGTGAATATGTCTTTTTGAATTATGGTTTTCTCTGGGTATATGGCCAGTAGTGGGATTGCTGGGTCATATGGTAATTCTATTTTTAGTTTTTTAAGGAACCTCCATACTGTTCTCCATAGTGACTGTATCAATTTACATTCCCACAAATAGTGTAAGAGGGTTCCCTTTTCTCCACACCCTCTCCAGCATTTGTTGTTTGTAGATTTTCTGATGATGCCCATTCTAACTCGTGTGAGGTGATACCTCATTGTAGTTTTGGTTTATATTTCTCTAATAATTAGTGATGTTGAGTAGCTTTTCATGTGTTTCTTGGTCATCTGTATGTCTTCTTGGGACAAATGTCTATTTACGTCATCTGCCCATTTTTGGATTGGTTTGTTTGTTTTTTTACTGTTGAGCTGCATGAGCTGTTTATATACATTGGAGATTAATCCTTTGTCCATTGATTCGTTTGCAAATATTTTCTCCCATTCTGAGGGTTGTCTTTTCGTCTTGTTTGTAGTTTCCTTTGCTTTGCAAAAGCTTTTAGGTTTCATTTGCTCCCATTTGTTTTTTTTTTTTTTATTTTTTTTTATTCCATTACTCTAGGAGGTGGATCAAAAAATATCTTGCTGTGATTTATGTCAAAGAGTATTCTTCCTATGTTTTCCTCTAAGAGTTTTATAGTGTCCGGTCTTACATTTCGGTCTCTAATCCATTTGGAGTTTATTTTTTGTGTATGGTGTTAGGGAGTGTTCTAATTTCATTCTTTTACATGTAGCTGTCCATTTTTCCCAGCACCACTTATTGAAGAGACTGTCTTTTCTCCATTTTATACCCTTGCCTCCTTTGTCATAGATTAGTGGGCCATAGGTGTGTAGGTTTATCTCTGGGCTTTCTTTCTTTTTTTTTTTTTTTTTTTCTTTTACATCTTTATTGGAGTATAATTGCTTTACAATTGTGTGTTAGTTTCTGCTGTATAAAAAAGTGAATCAGCTATGCGTATACATATAACACCATATCCCCTCCCTCTTGCACCTCCCTCTCACTCCCTTATCCCACCCTTTTAGGTGGTCACAAAGCACAGAGCTGATCTCCCTGTGCTATGTGGCTGCTTCCCAGTAGCTATCAATTTTACATTTGGTAGTGTATATATGTCCATACCACTCTCTCACTTTGTCCCAGCTTACCCTTCCCTCTCCCCATGTCCTCAAGTCCTTTCTCTACGTCTGTGTCCTTAATCCTTTCCTGCCCCTAGGTTCTTCATAAACTTTTTTTTTTAGATTCCATATATATGTGTTAGCATACGGTATTTGTTTTTCTCTTTCTGACTTACTTCACTCTGTAGGACAGACTCTAGATCCATCCACCTCACTAAAAATAACTCAATTTCGTTTCTTTTTATGGCTGAATAATGTTCCATCGTATATATGTGCCACATCTTCTTTTTCCATTTATCTGTTGATGGACACTTAGGTTGCTTCCATGTCCTGGCTATTGTAAATAGAGCTACAGTGAACATTGTGGTACATGACTCTTTTTGAATTATGGTTTTCTCAGGGTAAATGTCCAGGAGTGGGTTTGCTGGGTTGTATGGTAGTTCTATTTTTAGTTTTTAAGGAAGCCCCATACCGTTCTCCCTAGTGGCTATATCAATTTACATTCCCACCTACAGTGCAAGAGGGTTCCCTTTTCTCCAATAAATGCCTCTCCAGCATTTACTGTTGGTAGATTTTTTGATGATGGCCATTCTGACTGGTGTGAGGTGATACCTCACTGTAGTTTTGATTTGCATTTCTCTAATGATTAGTGATGCTCAGCATCCTTTCATGTGTTTGTTGGCAACCTGTATATCTTCTTTGGAGAAATTTCTATTTAGGTCTTCTGCCCATTTTTGGATTGGGTTGTTTGGTTTTGTGATATTGAGCTACATGAGCTGCTTTTTGTAGATTAATCCTTTGCCATTTGCTTCATTTGAAAATATTTTCTCCCATTCTGATGGTTGTCTTTTCATCTTGCTTAAGTTTTCCTTTGCTGTGCAAAAGAATTTATGTTTCATTCGGTCCCATTTTTTAATTTTTGTTTTTATTTCCATTTCTCTAGGAGGTGGGTCAAAAAGGATCTTGCTGTGATTTATGTCATAGACTGTTCTGCTTATGTTTTCTTCTAAGAGTTTTATAGTGGCTGGTCTTATATTTAGGTCTCTAATCCATTTTGAGTTACCTTTGTGTATGGTGTTAGGGAGTGTACTAATTTCATTCTTTTACATGTAGCTGTCCAGTTTTCCCAGCACCACTTACTGAAGACACTGTCTTTTCTCCATTGTATACCCTTGCCTCCTTTGTCATAGATTAGTTAACCATAGGTACGTGGGTTTATCTCTGTGCTTTCTATCCTTTTCTATTGACCTATATTTCTGTGTTTGTGTCAGTACCATATTATCTTGATTACTGTAGCTTTGTAATATAGTCTGAAGTCTGGAAGTCTGATTCCTCCAGCTCTTTTTTTTCCCCCTCAAGACTGCTTTGGCTATCCAGTGTCTTTTGTGTCTCCCTACAAATTTTAAGATTTTTTTTCTTGTTCTGTAGAAAATGCCAAAGGTATTTTGATCGGGATTGCATTGAATCTGTAGATTGCTTTGGGTAGTATAGTCATTTTCACAATATTGATTCTTCTAATCCAAGGACATGGTATATGTCTCCATCTGTTTATATCATCTTTGATTTCTTTCATCAGTGTCTTATAGTTTTCTGAGTACAGGTCTTTTACTTCCTTAGGTAGGTTTATTCCTAGGTATTTTATTCTTTTTGTTGCAGTGGTAATGGGATTGTTTCCTTAATTTCTCTTTCTGATCTTTCATTGTTAGTGTATAGGAATGCAAGCAATTTCTGTGCATTTATTTTGTATCCTGCAACTTTACCAAATTCATTGATTAGCTCCAGTGGTTTTCTGGTGGCATCTTTAAGATTCTCTATCTATGATATCATGTCATCTGCAAACAGTGACAATTTTACTTCTTCTTTTCCGTTTTGTATTCCTTTTATTTCTTTTTCTTCTCTGATTGCCATGGCTAGGACTTCCAAAACTATGTTGAATAGCAGTGGTGAGAGTGGACATCCTCGTCTTGTTCCTGATCTTAGAGGAAACGCTTTCAGTTTTTCACCATTGAGAATGCTGTTTGCTGTGGGTTTGTCATATATGGCCTTTATTATGTTGAGGTAGTTTCCGTCTATGCCCACACTCTGCAGAGTTTTTATCGTAAATGAGTGTTGAATTTTCTCAAAATCTTTTCCTTCATCTATTGAGATGACCATATGGTTTTATTCTACAATTTGTTAATATGGTGTATCACATTGATTTGTGTATATTGAAGAATCCTTGCATCCCTGGGATAAACCCCACTTGATCATGGTGTATGATCCTTTTAATGTGTTGTTCGATTCTGTTTGCTAGTATTTTGTTGAGGATTTTTGCATCTATATTCATCAGGGATATTGGTCTATAATTTTCTTTCCTTGTAGTATCTCTGTCTGATTTTGGTATCAGGGTGATGGTGGTCTCATAGAATGAGTTTGGGAGTGTTCCTTCCCCTGCAATTGTTTTGAAGAATTTGAGAAGGTTGGGTGTTAGCTCTTCTCTAAATGTTTGATAGAATTCACCTGTAATGCCATCTGGTTCTGGACTTTTGTTTGTTGGAAGATTTTTAATCACAGTTTCAATTTCATTGCTTGTGATAGGTTTGTTCATATTTTCTATTTCTTCCTGGTTCAGTCTTAGAATGTTATACCTTTCTAAGAATTTGTCCATTTCTTCCATATTGTCCATTTTATTGGCACAGAGTTGCTTGTAGTAGTCTCTTAGGATGCTTTGTATTCCTGTGGTGTCTGTTGTAACTTCTCCTTTTTCACTTCTAATTTTGTTGATTTGCGTCCTCTCCCTCTTTTTCTTGAGTGTGGCTAAAGGTTGATCATTTTTGCTTATCTTCTCAAAGAACCAGCTTTTAGTTTTGATGATCTTTGCTTCCGTTTTCTTTGTTTCTATTTCATTTATTTCTGCTCTGATCTTTAGGATTTCTTTCCTTCTACTAACTTTGGGTTTTGTTCTTCTTTCTCTAGTTCCTCTAGGTGTAAGGTTAGATTGTTTATTTGAGATTTTTCTTGTTTCTTGAGGTAGGCTTGTATTGCTATAAACTTCCCTCTTAGAACTCCTTTTGCTGCATCCCATAGGTTTTGGATCATCGTGTTTTTGTTGTCATTTGTCTCTAGGTAGTTTTTGATTTCCCCTTTGATTTCTTCAGTGATCTCTTGGTTATTTAGTAACGTATTGTTTAGCCTCCATGTGTTTGTGTTTTTTACAGTTTTTTCCGTGTAATTGATTTCTAATCTCATAGCATTGTGGTCGGAACAGCTGCTTGATATGATTTCAGTTTTCTTAAATTTACTGAGGCTTTATCTGTGACCCAAGATGTGATCTATCCTGGAGAATGTTCCGTGTGCAGTTGAGAAGAACGTGTAATCTGCTGTTTTTGGATGGAATGTCCTATAAATATCAATGAACTCTATCTGGTCTATTGTGTCATTTAAAGCTTGTGTTTCCTTATTAATTTTCTGTCTGGCTGATCTCCACTGGTGTAAGTGAGCTGTTAAAGTCCCCCGCTATTATTGTGTTACTGTCGATTTCCTCTTTTATAGCTGTTAGCAGTTGCCTTATACATTGAGGTGCTCCTATGTTGGGTACATATATATTTATAATTGTTATATCTTCTTCTTGGATTGATCCCTTGACCATTATGTAGTGTCTTTCCTTGTCTCTTGTAACATTCTTTATTTTAAAGTCTATTTTATCTGATATGAGTATTGCTACTCCAGCTTTCTTTTGATTTTCATTAGCATAGAATATATTTTTCCATCGCCTCACTTTCAGTCTGTATGTGTCCCTAGGTCTGAAATGGGTCTCTTGTAGACAGCATATATATGGGTCTTGTTTTTGTATCCATTCAGCCAGTCTATGTCTTTTGGTTGGAACATTTAGTGCATTCACGTTTAAGGTAATTATCGATATGTATGTTCCTACTACTATTTTCTTAATTGTTATGGGTTTGTCTTGGTGGGTCCTTTTCTTCTCTTGTGTTTCCCACTTAGAGAAGTTCTTTTAGCATTTGGTGTAGAGCTGGTTGCATGGTGCTGAATTCTCTTAGCTTTTGCTTGTCTGTAAGGCTTTTGATTTCTCCATCAAATCTGAATGAGCTCTTTGCAGGGTGCAGTACCCTTGGTTGTAGGTTCTTCCCTTTCATCACTTTAAATTTATCATGCCACTTCCTTCTGGCTTGTAGATTTTCTGCTGAGAAATCAGCTGTTATCCTTATGGGATTTCCCTTGTATGTTATTTGTCATTTTTCCCTTGCTGCTTTCAATAATTTTTCTTTCTCGTTAATTTTTGTCAATTTGATTACTATGTGTCTTGTCATTTTTCTCCTTTGGTTTCTCCTGCCTGGGACACTCTGTGCTTCTGGACTTGGGTGGCTATTTCTTTTCCCATGCTAGGGAAGTTTTTGACCATAATCTCTTCAAATATATTCTCGGGTCCTTTCTCTCTCTCTTCTCCTTCTGGGACCCCTATAATGCGAATGTTGTTGCGTTTAATGTTGTCCCAGAGGACTCTTGGGGTGTCTTCATTTATTTTCATTCTTTTTCTTTATTCTGTTCCATGGCAGTGATTTCCACCTTTCTGTCTTCCAGGCCACTTATCCGTTCTTCTGCCACAGTTATTCTGCTACTGATTCCTTCTAGTGCATTTTTCATTTCAGTTATTACATTGTTCACCTCTGTTTGTTTGTTCTTTAATTCTTCTAGGTGTTTGTTCCTTAATTCTTCTAGGTCTTTGTTAAGCATTTCTTGTGTCTTCTCGACCTTTGCCTCCTTTCTTTTTCTAAGGTCTTGGCTCAACTTCACTATCATTATTCTGAATTCTTTTTCTGGAAGGTTCCCTATCTCCACCTCATTCCGTTTTTTTTCTGGGGTTTTATCTTGTTCCTTGATCTGGTATAAAGTCCTCTGCCTTTTCATTTTGTCTATCTTTCTGTGAATGTGGTTTTCCTTCCACAGGCTGCAGAATTGTAGTTCTTCTTGCTTCTGCTGTCTGCTCTCTGGTGGATGAGTCTATCTTAGAGGCTTGTGCAAGCTTCCTGATGGGAGGGACTGGTGGTGGGTAGAGCTGGGTGTTGCTTTGGTGGGCAGAGCTTTAATCCGCTTGTCTACGGATTAAATAAAACTTTAATAAAAAGTTGAATCTGCTTGTCTGCTGATGCATGGGGCTGGGTTCCCTCCCTGTTGGTTGTTTGGCCTGAGGCGACCCAGCACTGGAGCCTACCTTGCTCTTGGTGGGGCTAATGGCGGACTCTGGGAGGGCTCACACCAAGGAGTATTTCCCAGAACTTCTGCTGCCAGTGTTGTTGTCCTCACGGTGAGCCACAGCCACAGCCACCAGCTGCCTCTGCAGGAGACCCTCTAAAAGTAGCAGGTAGTTCTGGTCATTCTCCTACGGGGTCACTGCTCCTTCCCCTGGGTCCTGATGTGCACACTACTTTGTGTGTGCCCTCCAAGAGTGGAGTATCTGAGTGGAGTTGAGACTCTGAGACTCTGTGTGGAGTCGCACAGACTCTGGGTCCTGTGAAGCTTCGATGTTTTGTGATTCTAGAAATCCTATAGGAGACGGTCCACAGCAGGTGAAGCTAATGTTGTCAGTAGAGGTGTTGAAGCCAAAGATCTGCAGTTCCGGCTAGAGGTGCCGATGTACATACAGGACAAAATCATCTCGTGTGAATGTAGTTCAGGCATGTTTAAGATGAATGCAGTCATGTTAATGCCTACCATATTCTATCTTGAGCCTCTCCTCAGGGACCTCCTCCTCAGTTCCTGAGGCTCCTGTAAGTCATGTACAGGGGACTGGAGAGTGGGCTCTGTCCAGTCTGAGCCCTGAGTTACCCTGTGTGTATCTTAGGATACTTTGTATTTCTGTGGTGTCTGTTGTAACTTCATCTCTTTCATTTCAGATTTATTTGGGCCCTCTCTTTTTTAACAAAACATACTACTGTTGTCTTTTATTCTTTACAGAAGTTTAATCAGTGTTTGATCTACTATCCTTACCCTATGTATACTTTTTGCAGTGAGATTTTTACTTTTCTTTGTTTCCTTGTTACTATCAATAATTAGTGAGACTTCTTTTAAGCTACCTTCAACATTGCTTATAAAGCTGCTTTATTAGTGATGACAGAGCCTTAATGGAAGTCATGTTCTGGTTGTAAATTAGAATGCAATGTGCCAGCACAAAGCCCCTTAAGTTTATGTCTCATTACTTCTTGTTCTTTTTTTAATTTAATTTTTATTTTTTGTCAGAGCAAATTTGATTAAAATGTTTTGTTTCTTCTAGGTGTGCAAGATGTGGTTCTTTTAAACATATACATATATCTATTCTTCTTTGGATCATTTTCCCATGTAGGTTATGACACCATGTTGAGTAGTCTTGTCTTGGTATTACGTAGGTCTTTGGTGATTACATATTTCACATGTGTTTCTATATCTATCTTAACCCCAATATCCTAATGTATCCAATCCTCACACCTTTCCATTTGGTGAACCCTAAGTTTGTTTAATGAATCTGTGATTGCATTTCTCTGTGGAAATATCTTCATTGGTATCAATTTTTAGCTAAGACCTATAAGTGATATTATAGGATATGTGTCTTTTGCTTTCTGACTTAGTACAATTTGCCTGATTAACTCAAGAATCATACACAGTGCTGCAAATGGCATTGTTTTGTTTTTTTCCCTGGCTCATATTCCATCTGTACGTGTACCAGTTATTCTTTGGCCACGCACCTCATGATGGACTTTTTGGTTGCCTCCATGTCTTGGTTATTGTAATACTGCTGCAATGCACATTTGCTTGCCTGTGTCTTTCCAGTTCTATCTCCTTATGTTATAGGCCAAGGAGTGGGCTTGCTGTATCATATGGTAGCTCAGTGTGTACGTTTTAAAGGCACCACCATTCAGTTCTCATTAGTGGCTCTTTCCAGGTTATGTCCCACTTAAAATTGAGGGTATGCATTTCTCCAAAACACCTTCAATATTTATTGTTTGTAGTTTGCTTGCTGCTGGTTATTCTAACAGGTGCGAGCTGATACCTCTGTGTGGCTGAATTTGCATGTGTCCCATAATCTGTTGAAATTGATCTTTAAAGCATGCTCTTTTTATTTATCAAACTGTGATTACAGCTTAGTTATTCAAATAGTTTTCTTAAAGTAAGTGTCACATTTTGAAAAGTTTTGGCCACTACCTCCCTCAAGACATTTTGAGGGCAGGTTTCATTTACAGCCCTGAAGTACTTGTTCATATGAAGTGACCATTAACACAGATTTTAAAGCTGCATTTGCAGGTAACGGCCAGAGGGCGGCAGCCTTTTTACGTTCCCCAATCTGGTAACTAGGGAAAGAGTCCTTCAGCTGCAAGAGTGTCCAGCTTTATTTCTCATCCAGCTGTGGGTCTAGATATGATCAAACAAGGTTGCATCACAGCCCAGGAACGAATTATGTAAAATTTCCTCTCTCTATCACTGTCTTATTTTTTTGGGTTTTTTAAAGTTATTTAATTTAAAATGGGGATTCGCTACTTTTCACTGCTGTGTTTATGCCGCTTTACACCCACTTGACTCACTTCCAGACAGATATCAATACATAGGTTTTAAGATTCTTACTAGTCACATATATTCTTGTGTGGTGAATAGGGGGTGTTGAGTCCAGTTCACTGAGCAAGGAGTAGGTCTTGTCTATTACATATTGGGTGTATGGAACGGTATCTGAGCGAATTTGAAACCCTTGTTTTATGCATCACCCCACCTCACCTTTCCCGTTAAGCAGCCATAGTGTGTTTTCTAAACGTGTGACTCTGTTCTGTTTTGTAATTCAGTTCAAGTGTAGCGGTTTTTACATTCCCTCTATAAGTGATAGCTTATGATAAGTGTCTTTTTCTGTGTGACTTATTTCACTTAGAATTGTCATACCTAAATCCACTCATCTTGCTTCTACTAGCCTTATGACATTGATTTCATGTCTGAGTGATATTCCATTGTACATAAGGACCACAACTTCTTTATCCATTTTTCTCTTTCCTGGGATATTTAAGGTGTCATGAAGTGGAGGTTCTTGTCAACAGAGCAGACCTAAACTTTGGGGTGCCTGTGTCTTGCTGATTTTTAGTTTTCCCAATTTATACGCCCATGAGTGGACGTGCCCTATGCTCCCTAAGCTGTGTTTTTTCGATGTTTCAGGACACACCGTACACTTCTTCAGAGTGGCTGTTGGCAATTTACATCCCGCCCATCAGCGTAGCAAGGCTGCCATTTCTCCATGCCCTGTCCTGCATTTCTGGTTTTGACACTTTATGCAGCATGGCCCTTTTGACCGATGGGAAGCGAGACTTCATTGTAGCGCTGATTTGCCTTTCCAGGTTGCTTGGTTGGCAAAAAAGGGTGTATGCGTTTTTTCCTGAATATATTCAGGAAAAAACACATACGCCCTTTTTGGCCAAGGGCATCATTGTCGAAGATTTGCCACTTTTCATGTGCTTTAAAGGCGATTCGAATCTACCTCCTGAAACCTGTTTCCTGCAATTCTGCCTTGCTTTCAAATACTCTTCGTTGCCTTCCCTCAATATATTTGTGGATGAGAGTTATCATTTATAACTCTGCGGGTTTGTGAACTGCAGTGTGCCTGAGGTCCATTTTTCAACTGTCTTTTTTGGGAGCTGGCCGCAAAAGCGCGGTATTGCCTCAGGCCCTATTCTGCTTCTGGGGGGCAGCCTGAGCCTGTGGTTAATTCTTCTTCCTGATGGGAAAATAGAGTGACCTCTGCCGGTCCCAACACCAAGATCTAGTCTCTCATTGGTTGCCCCTCTTGCCGTTCATCCTCAGGACAAATTGCAACCTGTACGGAACAGGAGGTTAAAGGTGCTGATTCTCAAAGTAGGGAGATTGCTAGTAAAGTAGCTGGAATGGCGAACCCGAACACAAGGAGATGAGAAATGAGGTGCGTTTTAGAAACCATTCAAAATCACACGGTGTACCATCTTCTGGGTTTCTCATGCATGTTTTCGATGTAGGAAAATGCCCTTGAATCTGGAGATTTGGGACCCATGGGATGGGTACCACGCAGTATTACTTTAAAGGGTCTGTGTTTGCTCACCCAACCTCACCCAACCTCTCAACCCCAAGAGTGTCCACCCTTATGTCTCATCCAGCTGTGGGTCTAGTTATGGTCAATCCAGGTTGCATCACAGCCCCTGAACGAATTTTGTAAGAATTTCTCTCTCTTTCACTGTCTTTGTTTTACGGGTTTTTAAAAGTAATTTATTTTTATAATGGGGTTTACCTGCTTTTCACGGCTGTGTTTATGCGGCTTTACACCCACTTGACTCACTTCCAGACAGATATCAATACATAGGGTTTAAGATTCTTACTACTCACATATATTCTTGTGCGGTGAATAGGGGGTGTTGAGTCCAGTTCACTGAGCAAGGAGTAGGTCTTGTCTATTACATATTGGGTGTATGGAACGGTATCTGAGCGAATTTGAAACCCTTGTTTTATGCATCACCCCACCTCACCTTTCCCGTTAAGCAGCCATAGTGTGTTTTCTAAACGTGTGACTCTGTTCTGTTTTGTAATTCAGTTCATGTGTAGCGGTTTTTACATTCCCTGTATAAGTGAGAGCTTATGATAAGTGTCTTTTTCTGCGTGTCTTATTTCACTTAGAATCATCGTACCTAACTCCACTCATCTTGCTTCTACTAGCCTTATGACATTGTTTTCATGTCTGAGTGATATTCCATTGTACATAAGGACCACAACTTCTTTATCCATTTTTCTCTTTCCTAGGATATTTAAGGTGTCATGAAGTGGAGGTTCTTGTCAACAGAGCAGCCCTAAACTTTGGGTTGCCTGTGTCTTGCTGATTTTTAGTTTTCCCAATTTATACGCCCATGAGTGGACGTGCCCTATGCTCCCTAAGCTGTGTTTTTTCGATGTTTCAGGACACACCATACACTTCTACAGAGTGGCTGTTGGCAATTTACATCCCGCCCATCAGCATAGCAAGGCTGCCATTTCTCCATGGCCTGTCCTGCATTTCTGGTTTTGACACTTTTTGCAGCATGGCCCTTTTGACCGATGGGAAGCGAGACTTCTTTGTAGCGCTGATTTGCCTTTCCAGGTTGCTTGGTTGACCAAAAAGGGCGTATGCGTTTTTTCCTGAATATATTCAGGAAAAAACGCATACGCCCTTTTTGGCCAAGGGCATCATTGTCGACGTTTTGAGACTTTTCATGTGCTTTAAAGGCGATTCGAATCTACCTCCTGAAAACTGTTTCCTGCAATTCTGCCTTGCTTTCAAATCCTCTTCGTTGCCTTCCCTCAATATATTTGTGGACGAGAGTTATTATTTATAACTCTGCGAGTTTGTGAATGGCAGTGTCCCTGGGCTCCATTTTTCAACTCGCTTTTTTGGGAGCTGGCCGCAAGAGCGCGGGATTGCCTCAGGCCCTATTCTGCTTCTGGGTGGCAGGATGAGCCTGTGGTTAATTCTTCTTCCTGATGGGAAAATAGAGTGACCTGTGCCTGTCTCAACACCTAGATCTAGTCTCTCATTTGTTGCCCCTCTTCCCGTTCATCCTCAGGACAAATTGCAACCTGTAGGGAACAGGAGGTTAAAGGTGCTGATTCTCCAAGTAGGGACATTGCTAGTAAAGTACCTGGAATGGCGAACCCGAGCACAAGGAGATGAGAAATGAGGTGCGTTTTAGAAACCTTTCAAAATCACACGGTGTACCATCTTCTGGGTTTCTCATGTATGTTTTCAATGTAGGAAGATGCCCTTGAACCTGGAGATTTGGGACCCATGGGATGCGTACCACGCAGTATTACTTTAAAGGTTCTGCGTTTGCTCACCCAACCTCACCTAACCTATCAGCCCCAAGAGTGTCCACCATTATGTCTCATCCAGCTGTGTGTCTAGATATGGTCAATCCAGGTTGCATCACAGCCCCTGACCGAATTTTGGAAGAATTTCTCTCTCTTTCACTGTCTTTGTTTTACGGGTTTTTAAAAGTAATTTATTTTTATAATGGTGTTTAGCTGCTTTTCACGGCTGTGTTTATGCGGCTTTACACCCACTTGACTCACTTCCAGAGAGATATCAATACATAGGTTTTAAGATTCTTACTAGTCAGATATATTCTTGTGCGGTGAATAGGGGGTGTTGAGTCCAGTTCACTGAGCAAGGAGTAGGTCTTGTCTATTACATATTGGGTGTATGGAACGGTATCTGAGCGAATTTGAAACCCTTGTTTTATGCATCACCCCACCTCACCTTTCCCGTTAAGCAGCCATAGTGTGTTTTCTAAACGTGTGACTCTGTTCTGTTTTGTAATTCAGTTCAAGTGTAGCGGTTTTTACATTCCCTCTATAAGTGATAGCTTATGATAAGTGTCTTTTTCTGTGTGACTTATTTCACTTAGAATCGTCGTACCTAAATCCACTCATCTTGCTTCTACTAGCCTTATGACATTGATTTCATGTCTGAGTGATATTCCATTGTACATAAGGACCACAACTTCTTTATCCATTTTTCTCTTTCCTGGTGATATTTAAGGTGTCATGAAGTGGAGGTTCTTGTCAACAGAGCAGCCCTAAACTTTGGGGTGCCTGTGTCTTGCTGATTTTTAATTTTCCCAATTTATACGCCCATGAGTGGACGTGCCCTATGCTCCCTAAGCTGTGTTTTTTCGATGTTTCATGACACAGCGTACACTTCTCCAGAGAGGCTGCTGGCAATTTACTTCCCGCCCATCAGCATAGCAAGGCTGCCATTTCTCCATGGCCTGTCCTGCATTTCTGGTTTTGACACTTTTTGCAGCATGGCCCTTTTGACCGATGGGAAGCGAAACTTCTTTGAAGCGCTGATTTGCCTTTCCAGGTTGCTTGGTTGGCCAAAAAGGGCGTATGCGTTTTTTCCTGAATATATTCAGGAAAAAACGCATACGCCCTTTTTAGCCAAGGGCATCATTGTCGACGTTTTGCCGCTTTTCATGTGCTTTAAAGGCGATTCGAATCTACCTCCTGAAATCTGTTTCCTGCAATTCTGCCTTGCTTTCAAATCCTCTTCGTTGCCTTCCCTCAATATATCTGTGGAAGAGAGTTATCATTTATAACTTTTCGGGTTTGTGAATTGCAGTGTCCCTGAGCTCCATTTTTCAACACGCTTTTTTGGGAGCTGGCCGCAAAAGCGCGGGATTGCCTCAGGCCCTATTCTGTTTCCCGGCGGCAGGCTGAGCCTGTGTTTAATTCTTCTTCCTGATGGGAAAATAGAGTGACCTGTGCCTGTCCCAACACCTAGATCTAGTCTCTCATTGGTTGCCCCTCTTCCCGTTCATCCTCAGGACAAATTGCAACCTGTAGGGAACAGGAGCTTAAAGGTGCTGATTCTCCAAGTAGGGAGATTGCTAGTAAAGTAGCTGGAAAGGCGAACCCTAGCACAAGGAGATGAGAAATTGGGTGCGTTTTAGAAACCTTTCAAAATCACACGGTGTACCATCTTCTGGGTTTCTCATGCATGTTTTCGATGTAGGAAGATGCCTTTGAACCTGGAGATTTGGGACCCATGTGATGGGTACCACGCAGTATTACTTTAAAGGGTCTGAATTTGCTCACCCAACCTCACCCAACCTCTCAGCCCCAAAAGTGTCCACCCTTATGTCTCATCCAGCTGTGGGTCTACATATGGTCAATCCAGGTTGCATCACAGCCCCTGAAAGAATTTTGTAAGAATTTCTCTCTCTTTCACTGTCTTTCTTTTACGGGTTTTTAAAAGTAATTTATTTTATAATGGGGTTTAGCTGCTTTTCACGGCTGTGTTTATGCGGCTTTACACCCACTTGGCTCACTTCCAGAGAGATATCAATACATAGGTTTTACCATTCTTACTAGTCAGATATATTCTTGTGCGGTGAATAGGGGGTGTTGAGTCCAGTTCACTGAGCAAGGAGTAGGTCTTGTCTATTACATATTGGGTGTATGGAACGGTATCTGAGCGAATTTGAAGCCCTTGTTTTATGCATCACCCCACCTCACCTTTCCCGTTAAGCAGCCATAGTGTGTTTTCTAAACGTGTGACTCTGTTCTGTTTTGTAATTCAGTTCAGGTGTAGCGGTTTTTACATTCCCTCTATAAGTGATAGCTTATGATAAGTGTCTTTTTCTGTGTGACTTATTTCACTTAGAATCGTCATACCTAAATCCACTCATCTTGCTTCTACTAGCCTTATGACATTGATTTCATGTCTGAGGGATATTCCTTTGTACATAAGGACCACAAATTCTTTATCCATTTTTCTCTTTCCTGGGATATTTAAGGTGTCATGAAGTGGAGGTTCTTGTCAACATAGCAGCCCTAAACATTGGGGTGCCTGTGTCTTGCTGATTTTTAGTTTTCCCAATTTATACGCCCATGAGTGGACGTGCCCTATGCTCCCTAAGCTGTGTTTTTTCGATGTTTCAGGACACACCGTACACTTCTCCAGAGTGGCTTTTGGCAATTTACATCCCGCCCATCAGCGTAACAAGGCTGCCATTTCTCCATGGCCTGTACTGCATTTCTGGTTTTGACACTTTTTGCAGCATGGCCCTTTTGACCGATGGGAAGCGAGACTTCTTTGTAGCGCTGATTTGCCTTTCCAGGTTGCTTGGTTGGCCAAAAAGGGCGTATGCGTTTTTTCCTGAATATATTCAGGAAAAAACGCATACGCCCTTTTTGGCCAAGGGCATCATTGTCCACGTTTTGCCGCTTTTCAAGTGCTTTAAAGGCGATTCGAATCTACCTCCTGAAATCTGCTTCCTGCAATTCTGCCTTGCTTTCAAATCCTCTTCGTTGCCTTCCCTCAATATATCTGTGGATGAGAGTTATCATTTATAACTCTGCGGGTTTGTGAATTGCAGTGTCCCTGAGCTCCATTTTTCAACTCGCTTTTTTGGGAGCTGGCCACAAAAGCGCGAGATTGCCTCAGGCCCTATTCTGGTTCCTGGCGGCAGGCTGAGCCTGTGGTTAATTCTTCTTCCTGATGGGAAAATAGAGTGACCTGTGCCTCTACCAACACCTAGATCTAGTCTCTCATTGGTTGCCCCTCTTCCCGTTCATCCTCAGGACAAATTGCAACCTGTAGGGAACAGGAGCTTAAAGGTGCTGATTCTCCACGTAGGGAGATTGCTAGTAAAGTAGCTGGAAAGGCGAACCCTAGCACAAGGAGATGAGAAATGTGGTGCGTTTTAGAAACCTTTCAAAATCATACGGTGTACCATCTTCTGGGTTTCTCATGCATGTTTTCGATGTAGGAAGATGCCCTTGAACCTGTAGATTTGGGACCCATGGGATGGGTACCACGCAGTACTACTTTAAAGGGTCTGAGTTTGCTCACCCAACCTCACCCAACCTCTAAGCCCCAAGAGTGTCCACCCTTATGTCTCATCCAGGTGTGGGTCTAGATATGGTCAATCCAGGTTGCATCACAGCCCCTGAACGAATTGTGTAAGAATTTCTCTCTCTTTCACTGTCTTTGTTTTACGGGTTTTTAAAAGTAATTTATTTTTATAATGGGTTTTATCTGCTTTTCACGGCTGTGTTTATGCGGCTTTACACCCACTTGACTCACTTCCAGACAGATATCAATTCATAGGTTTTAAGATTCTTACTAGTCACATATATTCTTGTGCGGTGAATAGGGGGTGTTGAGTCCAGTTCACTGAGCAAGGAGTAGGTCTTGTCTCTTACATATTGGGTGTATGGAACGGTATCTGAGCGAATTTGAAACCCTTGTTTTATGCATCACCCCACCTCACCTTTCCCGTTAAGCAGCCATAGTGTGTTTTCTAAACGTGTGACTCTGTTCTGTTTTGTAATTCAGTTCAAGTGTAGCGGTTTTTACATTCCCTCTATAAGTGATATCTTATGATAAGTGTCTTTTTCTGTGTGACTTATTTCACTTAGAATCGTCATACCTAAATCCACTCATCTTGCTTCTACTAGCCTTATGACATTGATTTCATGTCTGAGTGATATTCCTTTGTACATAAGGACCACAACTTCTTTATCCATTTTTCTCTTTCCTGGGATATTTAAGGTGTCATGAAGTGGAGGTTCTTGTCAACATAGCAGCCCTAAACATTGTGGTGCCTGTGTCTTGCTGATTTTTAGTTTTCCCAATTTATACGCCCATGAGTGGACGTGCCCTATGCTCCCTAAGCTGTGTTTTTTCGATGTTTCAGGACACACCGCACACTTCTCCAGAGTGGCTGTTGGCAATTTACATACCGCCCATCAGCGTAGCAAGGCTGCCATTTCTCCATGGCCTGTCCTGCATTTCTGGTTTTGACACTTTTTGCAGCATGGCCCTTTTGACCGATGGGAAGCGAGACCTCTTTGTAGCGCTGATTTGCCTTTCCAGGTTGCTTGGTTGGCCAAAAAGGGCGTATGCGTTTTTTCCTGAATATATTCAGGAAAAAACGCATACGCCCTTTTTGGCCAAGGGCATCATTGTCGACGTTTTGCCGCTTTTCATGTGCTTTAAAGGCGATTCGAATCTACCTCCTGAAACCTGTTTCCTGCAATTCTGCCTTGCTTTCAAATCCTCTTCGTTGCCTTCCCTCAATATATCTGTGGATGAGAGTTATCATTTATAACTCTGCGGGTTTGTGAATTGCAGTGTCCCTGAGCTCCATTTTTCAACTCGCTTTTTTGGGAGCTGGCCGCAAAAGCGCGGGATTGCCTCAGGCCCTATTCTGGTTCCTGGCGGCAGGCTGAGCCTGTGGTTAATTCTTCTTCCTGATGGGAAAATAGAGTGACCTGGGCCTGTCCGAACACCTAGATCTAGTCTCTCATTGGTTGCCCCTCTTCCCGTTCAACCTCAGGACAAATTGCAACTTGTAGGGAACAGGAGCTTAAAGGTGCTGATTCTCCAAGTAGGGAGATTGCTAGTAAAGTAGCTGGAAAGGCGAACCCTAGCACAAGGAGATGAGAAATGGGGTGCGTTTTAGAAACCTTTCAAAATCACACGGTGTACCATCTTCTGGGTTTCTCATGCATGTTTTCGATGTAGGAAGATGTCCTTGAACCTGGAGATTTGTGACCCATGGGATGGGTACCACGCAGTATTATTTTAAAGGTTCTGAGTTTGCTCACCCAACCTCACCCAACCTCTAAGCCCCAAGAGTGTCCACCCTTATGTCTCATCCAGGTGTGGGTCTAGATATGGTCAATCCAGGTTGCATCACAGCCCCTGAACGAATTGTGTAAGAATTTCTCTCTCTTTCACTGTCTTTGTTTTACGGGTTTTTAAAAGTAATTTATTTTTATAATGGGGTTTAGCTGCTTTTCACGGGTGTGTTTATGCGGCTTTACACCCACTTGACTCACTTCCAGACAGATATCAATACATAGGTTTTAAGATTCTTACTAGTCACAGATATTCTTGTGCGGTGAATAGGGGGTGTTGAGTCCAGTTCACTGAGCAAGGAGTAGGTCTTGTCTATTACATATTGGGTGTATGGAACGGTATCTGAGCGAATTTGAAACCCTTGTTTTATGCATCACCCCACCTCACCTTTCCCGTTAAGCAGCCATAGTGTGTTTTCTAAACGTGTGACTCTGTTCTGTTTTGTAATTCAGTTCAAGTGTAGCGGTTTTTACATTCCCTCTATAAGTGATAGCTTATGATAAGTGTCTTTTTCTGTGTGACTTATTTCACTTAGAATCGTCGTACCTAAATCCACTCATCTTGCTTCTACTAGCCTTATGACATTGATTTCATGTCTGAGTGATATTCCATTGTACATAAGGACCACAACTTCTTTATCCATTTTTCTCTTTCCTGGGATATTTAAGGTGTCATGAAGTGGAGGTTCTTGTCAACAGAGCAGCCCTAAACTTTGGGGTGCCTGTGTCTTGCTGATTTTTAGTTTTCCCAATTTATACGCCCATGAATGGACGTGCCCTATGCTCCCTAAGCTGTGTTTTTTCGATGTTTCAGGACACACCGTACACTTCTCCAGAGTGGCTGTTGGCAATTTACATCCCGCCCATCAGCGTAGCAAGGCTGCCATTTCTCAATGGCCTGTCCTGCATTTCGGGTTTTGACACCTTTTGCAGAATGGCCCTTTTGACCGATGGGAAGCGAGACTTCTTTGTAGCGCTGATTTGCCTTTCCAGGTTGGTTGGTTGGCCAAAAAGGGCTTATGATTTTTTTCCCGAATATATTCAGGAAAAAACGCATACGCCCTTTTTGGCCAAGGGCATCACTGTCAACGTTTTGCCACTTTTCATGTGCTTTAAAGGCGATTCGAATCTACATCCTGAGACCTGTTTCCTGCAATTCTGCCTTGCTTTCAAATCCTCTTCGTTGCCTTCCCTCAATATATTTGTGGACGAGAGTTATCATTTATAACTCAGCAGGTTTGTGAATTGCAGTGCCCCTGAGCTCCATTTTTCAACTGTCTTTTTTGGGAGCTGGCCGCAAAAGCACGGGATTGCCTCAGGCCCTATTCTGGTTCCCGGCGGCAGGCTGAGCCTGTGTTTAATTCTTCTTCCTGATGGGGAAATAGAGTGAACTGTGCATGTCCCAACACCTAGATGTAGTCTCTCATTGGTTGCCCCTTTTCCCGTTCATCCTCAGGACAAATTGCAACCTGTAGGGAACAGGAGGTTAAAGGTGCTGATTCTCCAAGTAGGGAGATTGCTAGTAAAGTAGCTGGAAATGCGAACCCGAGCACAAGGAGATGAGAAATGGGGTGCGTTTTAGAAACCTTTCAAAATCACACGGTGTACGATCTTCTGGGTTTCTCATGCATGTTTTCGATGTAGGAAGATGCCCTTGAACCTGGAGATTTGGGACCCATGGGATGGGTACCACACACTATTACTTTAAAGGGTCTGTGTTTGCTCACCCACCCTCACCCAACCTCTAAGCCCAAAGAGTGTCCCCCCTTATGTCTCATCCAGGTGTGGGTCTAGATATGGTCCATCCAGGTTGCATCACAGCCCCTGAACGAATTTTGTAGGAATTTCTCTCTCTTTCACTGTCTTTGTTTTACGGGTTTTTAAAAGTAATTTATTTTTATAATGGGGTTTAGCTGCTTTTCACGGCTGTGTTTATGCGGCTTTACACCCACTTGGCTCACTTCCAGAGAGATATCAATACATAGGTTTTACCATTCTTACTAGTCAGATATATTCTTGTGCGGTGAATAGGGGGTGTTGGGTCCATTTCACTGAGCAAGGAGTAGGTCTTGTCTATTACATATTGGGTGTATGGAACAGTATCTGAGCGAATTTGAAACCCTTGTTTTATGCATCACCCCACCTCACCTTTCCCGTTAAGCAGCCATAGTGTGTTTTCTAAACGTGTGACTCTGTTCTGTTTTATAATTCAGTTCAAGTGTAGCGGTTTTTACATTCCCTCTATAAGTGATAGCTTATGATAAGTGTCTTTTTCTGTGTGACTTATTTAACTTAGAATCGTCATACCTAAATCCACTCATCTTGCTTCTACTAGCCTTATGATATTGATTTCATGTCTGAGTGATATTCCATTGTACATAAGAACCACAACTTCTTTATCCATTTTTCTCTTTCCTGGGATATTTAAGGTGTCATGAAGTGGAGGTTCTTGTCAACAGAGCAGCCCTAAACTTTGGGGTGCCTGTGTCTTGCTGATTTTTAGTTTTCCCAATTTATACGCCCATGAGTGGACGTGCCCTATGCTCCCTAAGCTGTGTTTTTTCGATGTTTCAGGACACACCGTACACTTCTCCAGAGTGGATTTTGGCAATTTACATCCCGCCCATCAGCGTAGCAAGGCTGCCATTTCTCCATGGCCTGTCCTGCATTTCTGGTTTTGACACTTTTTGCAGCATGGCCCTTTTGACCGATGGGAAGCGAGACCTCTTTGTAGCGCTGATTTGCCTTTCCAGGTTGCTTGGTTGGCCAAAAAGGGCGTGTGCGTTTTTTCCTGAATATATTCAGGAAAAAACGCATACGCCCTTTTTGGCCAAGGGCATCTTTGTCGACGTTTTGCCGCTTTTCATGTGCTTTAAAGGCGATTCGAATCTACCTCCTGAAATCTGTTTCCTGCAATTCTGCCTTGCTTTCAAATCCTCTTCGTTGCCTTCCCTTAATATATCTGTGGATGACAGTTATCATTTATAACTCTGCGGGTTTGTGAATTGCAGTGTCCCTGAGCTCCATTTTTCAACTCGCTTTTTTGGGAGCTGGCCGCAAAAGCGCGGGATTGCCTCAGGCCCTATTCTGGTTCCTGGCGGCAGGCTGAGCCTGTGGTTAATTCTTCTTCCTGATGGGAAAATAGAGTGACCTGGGCCTGTCCCAACACCTAGATCTAGTCTCTCATTGGTTGCCCATCTTCCCGTTCATCCTCAGGACAAATTGCAACCTGTAGGGAACAGGAGCTTAAAGGTGCTGATTCTCCAAGTAGGGAGATTGCTAGTAAAGTAGCTGGAAAGGCGAACCCGAGCACAAGGAGATGAGAAATTGGGTGCGTTTTAGAAACCTTTCAAAATCACACGGTGTACCATCTTCTGGGTTTCTCATGCATGTTTTCGATGTAGGAAGATGCCCTTGAACCTGGAGATTTGGGACCCATGGGATGGGTGCCACACAGTATTACTTTAAAGGGTCTGCGTTTGCTCACCCAACCTCACCCAACCTCGAAGCCCCAAGAGTGTCCACCCTTAGGTCTCATCCAGCTGTGGGTCTAGATATGGTCAATCCAGGTTGCATCACAGCCTCTGAACGAATTTTGTAAGAATTTCTCTCTCTTTCACTGTCTTTGTTTTACGGGTTTTTAAAAGTAATTTATTTTTATAATGGGGTTTAGCTGCTTTTCACGGGTGTGTTTATGCGGCTTTACACCCACTTGACTCACTTCCAGACAGATATCAATACATAGGTTTTAAGATTCTTACTACTCACATATATTCTTGTGCGGTGAATAGGGGGTGTTGAGTCCAGTTCACTGAGCAAGGAGTAGGTCTTGTCTATTACATATTGGGTGTATGGAACGGTATCTGAGCGAATTTGAAGCCCTTGTTTTATGCATCACCCAACCTCACCTTTCCCGTTAAGCAGCCATAGTGTGTTTTCTAAACGTGTGACTCTGTTCTGTTTTGTAATTCAGTTCAGGTGTAGCGGTTTTTACATTCCCTCTATAAGTGATAGCTTATGATAAGTGTCTTTTTCTGTGTGACTTATTTCACTTAGAATCGTCATACCTAAATCCACTCATCTTGCTTCTACTAGCCTTATGACATTGATTTCATGTCTGAGTGATATTCCTTTGTACATAAGGACCACAACTTCTTTATCCATTTTTCTCTTTCCTGGGATATTTAAGGTGTCATGAAGTGGAGGTTCTTGTCAACATAGCAGCCCTAAACATTGGGGTGCCTGTGTCTTGCTGATTTTTAGTTTTGCCAATTTATACGCCCATGAGTGGACGTGCCCTATGCTCCCTAAGCTGTGTTTTTTCGATGTTTCAGGACACACCGTACACTTCTCCAGAGTGGCTTTTGGCAATTTACATCCCGCCCATCAGCGTAACAAGGCTGCCATTTCTCCATGGCCTGTACTGCATTTCTGGTTTTGACACTTTTTGCAGCATGGCCCTTTTGACCGATGGGAAGCGAGACTTCTTTGTAGCGCTGATTTGCCTTTCCAGGTTGCTTGGTTGGCCAAAAAGGGCGTATGCGTTTTTTCCTGAATATATTCAGGAAAAAACGCATACGCCCTTTTTGGCCAAGGGCATCATTGTCCACGTTTTGCCGCTTTTCAAGTGCTTTAAAGGCGATTCGAATCTACCTCCTGAAATCTGCTTCCTGCAATTCTGCCTTGCTTTCAAATCCTCTTCGTTGCCTTCCCTCAATATATCTGTGGATGAGAGTTATCATTTATAACTCTGCGGGTTTGTGAATTGCAGTGTCCCTGAGCTCCATTTTTCAACTCGCTTTTTTGGGAGCTGGCCACAAAAGCGCGAGATTGCCTCAGGCCCTATTCTGGTTCCTGGCGGCAGGCTGAGCCTGTGGTTAATTCTTCTTCCTGATGGGAAAATAGAGTGACCTGTGCCTCTACCAACACCTAGATCTAGTCTCTCATTGGTTGCCCCTCTTCCCGTTCATCCTCAGGACAAATTGCAACCTGTAGGGAACAGGAGCTTAAAGGTGCTGATTCTCCACGTAGGGAGATTGCTAGTAAAGTAGCTGGAAAGGCGAACCCTAGCACAAGGAGATGAGAAATGTGGTGCGTTTTAGAAACCTTTCAAAATCATACGGTGTACCATCTTCTGGGTTTCTCATGCATGTTTTCGATGTAGGAAGATGCCCTTGAACCTGTAGATTTGGGACCCATGGGATGGGTACCACGCAGTACTACTTTAAAGGGTCTGAGTTTGCTCACCCAACCTCACCCAACCTCTAAGCCCCAAGAGTGTCCACCCTTATGTCTCATCCAGGTGTGGGTCTAGATATGGTCAATCCAGGTTGCATCACAGCCCCTGAACGAATTGTGTAAGAATTTCTCTCTCTTTCACTGTCTTTGTTTTACGGGTTTTTAAAAGTAATTTATTTTTATAATGGGTTTTATCTGCTTTTCACGGCTGTGTTTATGCGGCTTTACACCCACTTGACTCACTTCCAGACAGATATCAATTCATAGGTTTTAAGATTCTTACTAGTCACATATATTCTTGTGCGGTGAATAGGGGGTGTTGAGTCCAGTTCACTGAGCAAGGAGTAGGTCTTGTCTATTACATATTGGGTGTATGGAACGGTATCTGAGCGAATTTGAAACCCTTGTTTTATGCATCACCCCACCTCACCTTTCCCGTTAAGCAGCCATAGTGTGTTTTCTAAACGTGTGACTCTGTTCTGTTTTGTAATTCAGTTCAAGTGTAGCGGTTTTTACATTCCCTCTATAAGTGATATCTTATGATAAGTGTCTTTTTCTGTGTGACTTATTTCACTTAGAATCGTCATACCTAAATCCACTCATCTTGCTTCTACTAGCCTTATGACATTGATTTCATGTCTGAGTGATATTCCTTTGTACATAAGGACCACAACTTCTTTATCCATTTTTCTCTTTCCTGGGATATTTAAGGTGTCATGAAGTGGAGGTTCTTGTCAACATAGCAGCCCTAAACATTGTGGTGCCTGTGTCTTGCTGATTTTTAGTTTTCCCAATTTATACGCCCATGAGTGGACGTGCCCTATGCTCCCTAAGCTGTGTTTTTTCGATGTTTCAGGACACACCGCACACTTCTCCAGAGTGGCTGTTGGCAATTTACATACCGCCCATCAGCGTAGCAAGGCTGCCATTTCTCCATGGCCTGTCCTGCATTTCTGGTTTTGACACTTTTTGCAGCATGGCCCTTTTGACCGATGGGAAGCGAGACCTCTTTGTAGCGCTGATTTGCCTTTCCAGGTTGCTTGGTTGGCCAAAAAGGGCGTATGCGTTTTTTCCTGAATATATTCAGGAAAAAACGCATACGCCCTTTTTGGCCAAGGGCATCATTGTCGACGTTTTGCCGCTTTTCATGTGCTTTAAAGGCGATTCGAATCTACCTCCTGAAACCTGTTTCCTGCAATTCTGCCTTGCTTTCAAATCCTCTTCGTTGCCTTCCCTCAATATATCTGTGGATGAGAGTTATCATTTATAACTCTGCGGGTTTGTGAATTGCAGTGTCCCTGAGCTCCATTTTTCAACTCGCTTTTTTGGGAGCTGGCCGCAAAAGCGCGGGATTGCCTCAGGCCCTATTCTGGTTCCTGGCGGCAGGCTGAGCCTGTGGTTAATTCTTCTTCCTGATGGGAAAATAGAGTGACCTGGGCCTGTCCGAACACCTAGATCTAGTCTCTCATTGGTTGCCCCTCTTCCCGTTCAACCTCAGGACAAATTGCAACTTGTAGGGAACAGGAGCTTAAAGGTGCTGATTCTCCAAGTAGGGAGATTGCTAGTAAAGTAGCTGGAAAGGCGAACCCTAGCACAAGGAGATGAGAAATGGGGTGCGTTTTAGAAACCTTTCAAAATCACACGGTGTACCATCTTCTGGGTTTCTCATGCATGTTTTCGATGTAGGAAGATGTCCTTGAACCTGGAGATTTGTGACCCATGGGATGGGTACCACGCAGTATTACTTTAAAGGTTCTGAGTTTGCTCACCCAACCTCACCCAACCTCTAAGCCCCAAGAGTGTCCACCCTTATGTCTCATCCAGGTGTGGGTCTAGATATGGTCAATCCAGGTTGCATCACAGCCCCTGAACGAATTGTGTAAGAATTTCTCTCTCTTTCACTGTCTTTGTTTTACGGGTTTTTAAAAGTAATTTATTTTTATAATGGGGTTTAGCTGCTTTTCACGGGTGTGTTTATGCGGCTTTACACCCACTTGACTCACTTCCAGACAGATATCAATACATAGGTTTTAAGATTCTTACTAGTCACAGATATACTTGTGCGGTGAATAGGGGGTGTTGAGTCCAGTTCACTGAGCAAGGAGTAGGTCTTGTCTATTACATATTGGGTGTATGGAACGGTATCTGAGCGAATTTGAAACCCTTGTTTTATGCATCACCCCACCTCACCTTTCCCGTTAAGCAGCCATAGTGTGTTTTCTAAACGTGTGACTCTGTTCTGTTTTGTAATTCAGTTCAAGTGTAGCGGTTTTTACATTCCCTCTATAAGTGATAGCTTATGATAAGTGTCTTTTTCTGTGTGACTTATTTCACTTAGAATCGTCGTACCTAAATCCACTCATCTTGCTTCTACTAGCCTTATGACATTGATTTCATGTCTGAGTGATATTCCATTGTACATAAGGACCACAACTTCTTTATCCATTTTTCTCTTTCCTGGGATATTTAAGGTGTCATGAAGTGGAGGTTCTTGTCAACAGAGCAGCCCTAAACTTTGGGGTGCCTGTGTCTTGCTGATTTTTAGTTTTCCCAATTTATACGCCCATGAATGGACGTGCCCTATGCTCCCTAAGCTGTGTTTTTTCGATGTTTCAGGACACACCGTACACTTCTCCAGAGTGGCTGTTGGCAATTTACATCCCGCCCATCAGCGTAGCAAGGCTGCCATTTCTCAATGGCCTGTCCTGCATTTCGGGTTTTGACACTTTTTGCAGAATGGCCCTTTTGACCGATGGGAAGCGAGACTTCTTTGTAGCGCTGATTTGCCTTTCCAGGTTGGTTGGTTGGCCAAAAAGGGCTTATGATTTTTTTCCCGAATATATTCAGGAAAAAACGCATACGCCCTTTTTGGCCAAGGGCATCACTGTCAACGTTTTGCCACTTTTCATGTGCTTTAAAGGCGATTCGAATCTACATCCTGAGACCTGTTTCCTGCAATTCTGCCTTGCTTTCAAATCCTCTTCGTTGCCTTCCCTCAATATATTTGTGGACGAGAGTTATCATTTATAACTCAGCAGGTTTGTGAATTGCAGTGCCCCTGAGCTCCATTTTTCAACTGTCTTTTTTGGGAGCTGGCCGCAAAAGCACGGGATTGCCTCAGGCCCTATTCTGGTTCCCGGCGGCAGGCTGAGCCTGTGTTTAATTCTTCTTCCTGATGGGGAAATAGAGTGAACTGTGCATGTCCCAACACCTAGATGTAGTCTCTCATTGGTTGCCCCTTTTCCCGTTCATCCTCAGGACAAATTGCAACCTGTAGGGAACAGGAGGTTAAAGGTGCTGATTCTCCAAGTAGGGAGATTGCTAGTAAAGTAGCTGGAAATGCGAACCCGAGCACAAGGAGATGAGAAATGGGGTGCGTTTTAGAAACCTTTCAAAATCACACGGTGTACGATCTTCTGGGTTTCTCATGCATGTTTTCGATGTAGGAAGATGCCCTTGAACCTGGAGATTTGGGACCCATGGGATGGGTACCACACACTATTACTTTAAAGGGTCTGTGTTTGCTCACCCACCCTCACCCAACCTCTAAGCCCAAAGAGTGTCCCCCCTTATGTCTCATCCAGGTGTGGGTCTAGATATGGTCCATCCAGGTTGCATCACAGCCCCTGAACGAATTTTGTAGGAATTTCTCTCTCTTTCACTGTCTTTGTTTTACGGGTTTTTAAAAGTAATTTATTTTTATAATGGGGTTTAGCTGCTTTTCACGGCTGTGTTTATGCGGCTTTACACCCACTTGGCTCACTTCCAGAGAGATATCAATACATAGGTTTTACCATTCTTACTAGTCAGATATATTCTTGTGCGGTGAATAGGGGGTGTTGGGTCCATTTCACTGAGCAAGGAGTAGGTCTTGTCTATTACATATTGGGTGTATGGAACAGTATCTGAGCGAATTTGAAACCCTTGTTTTATGCATCACCCCACCTCACCTTTCCCGTTAAGCAGCCATAGTGTGTTTTCTAAACGTGTGACTCTGTTCTGTTTTATAATTCAGTTCAAGTGTAGCGGTTTTTACATTCCCTCTATAAGTGATAGCTTATGATAAGTGTCTTTTTCTGTGTGACTTATTTCACTTAGAATCGTCATACCTAAATCCACTCATCTTGCTTCTACTAGCCTTATGATATTGATTTCATGTCTGAGTGATATTCCATTGTACATAAGAACCACAACTTCTTTATCCATTTTTCTCTTTCCTGGGATATTTAAGGTGTCATGAAGTGGAGGTTCTTGTCAACAGAGCAGCCCTAAACTTTGGGGTGCCTGTGTCTTGCTGATTTTTAGTTTTCCCAATTTATACGCCCATGAGTGGACGTGCCCTATGCTCCCTAAGCTGTGTTTTTTCGATGTTTCAGGACACACCGTACACTTCTCCAGAGTGGATTTTGGCAATTTACATCCCGCCCATCAGCGTAGCAAGGCTGCCATTTCTCCATGGCCTGTCCTGCATTTCTGGTTTTGACACTTTTTGCAGCATGGCCCTTTTGACCGATGGGAAGCGAGACCTCTTTGTAGCGCTGATTTGCCTTTCCAGGTTGCTTGGTTGGCCAAAAAGGGCGTGTGCGTTTTTTCCTGAATATATTCAGGAAAAAACGCATACGCCCTTTTTGGCCAAGGGCATCTTTGTCGACGTTTTGCCGCTTTTCATGTGCTTTAAAGGCGATTCGAATCTACCTCCTGAAATCTGTTTCCTGCAATTCTGCCTTGCTTTCAAATCCTCTTCGTTGCCTTCCCTTAATATATCTGTGGATGAGAGTTATCATTTATAACTCTGCGGGTTTGTGAATTGCAGTGTCCCTGAGCTCCATTTTTCAACTCGCTTTTTTGGGAGCTGGCCGCAAAAGCGCGGGATTGCCTCAGGCCCTATTCTGGTTCCTGGCGGCAGGCTGAGCCTGTGGTTAATTCTTCTTCCTGATGGGAAAATAGAGTGACCTGGGCCTGTCCCAACACCTAGATCTAGTCTCTCATTGGTTGCCCCTCTTCCCGTTCATCCTCAGGACAAATTGCAACCTGTAGGGAACAGGAGCTTAAAGGTGCTGATTCTCCAAGTAGGGAGATTGCTAGTAAAGTAGCTGGAAAGGCGAACCCGAGCACAAGGAGATGAGAAATTGGGTGCGTTTTAGAAACCTTTCAAAATCACACGGTGTACCATCTTCTGGGTTTCTCATGCATGTTTTCGATGTAGGAAGATGCCCTTGAACCTGGAGATTTGGGACCCATGGGATGGGTGCCACACAGTATTACTTTAAAGGGTCTGCGTTTGCTCACCCAACCTCACCCAACCTCGAAGCCCCAAGAGTGTCCACCCTTAGGTCTCATCCAGCTGTGGGTCTAGATATGGTCAATCCAGGTTGCATCACAGCCTCTGAACGAATTTTGTAAGAATTTCTCTCTCTTTCACTGTCTTTGTTTTACGGGTTTTTAAAAGTAATTTATTTTTATAATGGGGTTTAGCTGCTTTTCACGGGTGTGTTTATGCGGCTTTACACCCACTTGACTCACTTCCAGACAGATATCAATACATAGGTTTTAAGATTCTTACTACTCACATATATTCTTGTGCGGTGAATAGGGGGTGTTGAGTCCAGTTCACTGAGCAAGGAGTAGGTCTTGTCTATTACATATTGGGTGTATGGAACGGTATCTGAGCGAATTTGAAGCCCTTGTTTTATGCATCACCCAACCTCACCTTTCCCGTTAAGCAGCCATAGTGTGTTTTCTAAACGTGTGACTCTGTTCTGTTTTGTAATTTAGTTCAGGTGTAGCGGTTTTTACATTCCCTCTATAAGTGATAGCTTATGATAAGTGTCTTTTTCTGTGTGACTTATTTCACTTAGAATCGTCATACCTAAATCCACTCATCTTGCTTCTACTAGCCTTATGACATTGATTTCATGTCTGAGTGATATTCCTTTGTACATAAGGACCACAACTTCTTTATCCATTTTTCTCTTTCCTGGGATATTTAAGGTGTCATGAAGTGGAGGTTCTTGTCAACATAGCAGCCCTAAACATTGGGGTGCCTGTGTCTCGCTGATTTTTAGTTTTGCCAATTTATACGCCCATGAGTGGACGTGCCCTATGCTCCCTAAGCTGTGTTTTTTCGATGTTTCAGGACACACCGTACACTTCTCCAGAGTGGCTTTTGGCAATTTACATCCCGCCCATCAGCGTAACAAGGCTGCCATTTCTCCATGGCCTGTACTGCATTTCTGGTTTTGACACTTTTTGCAGCATGGCCCTTTTGACCGATGGGAAGCGAGACTTCTTTGTAGCGCTGATTTGCCTTTCCAGGTTGCTTGGTTGGCCAAAAAGGGCGTATGCGTTTTTTCCTGAATATATTCAGGAAAAAACGCATACGCCCTTTTTTGCCAAGGGCATCATTGTCCACGTTTTGCCGCTTTTCAAGTGCTTTAAAGGCGATTCGAATCTACCTCCTGAAATCTGCTTCCTGCAATTCTGCCTTGCTTTCAAATCCTCTTCGTTGCCTTCCCTCAATATATCTCTGGATGAGAGTTATCATTTATAACTCTGCGGGTTTGTGAATTGCAGTGTCCCTGAGCTCCATTTTTCAACTCGCTTTTTTGGGAGCTGGCCACAAAAGTGCGAGATTGCCTCAGGCCCTATTCTGGTTCCTGGCGGCAGGCTGAGCCTGTGGTTAATTCTTCTTCCTGATGGGAAAATAGAGTGACCTGTGCCTCTACCAACACCTAGATCTAGTCTCTCATTGGTTGCCCCTCTTCCCGTTCATCCTCAGGACAAATTGCAACCTGTAGGGAACAGGAGCTTAAAGGTGCTGATTCTCCACGTAGGGAGATTGCTAGTAAAGTAGCTGGAAAGGCGAACCCTAGCAAAAGGAGATGAGAAATGTGGTGCGTTTTAGAAACCTTTCAAAATCACACGGTGTACCATCTTCTGGGTTTCTCATGCATGTTTTCGATGTAGGAAGATGCCCTTGAACCTGGAGATTTGGGACCCATGGGATGGGTACCACGCAGTATTACTTTAAAGGGTCTGAGTTTGCTCACCCAACCTCACCCAACCTCTCAGCCCCAAGAGTGTCCACCCTTATGTCTCATCCAGGTGTGGGTCTAGATATGGTCAATCCAGGTTGCATCACAGCCCCTGAACGAATTTTGTAAGAATTTCTCTCTCTTTCACTGTCTTTGTTTTACGGGTTTTTAAAAGTAATTTATTTTTATAATGGGGTTTAGCTGCTTTTCACGGCTGTGTTTATGCGGCTTTACACCCAATTGGCTCACTTCCAGAGAGATATCAATACATAGGTTTTACGATTCTTACTAGTCAGATATATTCTTGTGTGGTGAATAGGGGGTGTTGAGTCCAGTTCACTGAGCAAGGAGTAGGTCTTGTCTATTACATATTGGGTGTATGGAACAGTATCTGAGCGAATTTGAAACCCTTGTTTTATGCATCACCCCACCTCACCTTTCCCGTTAAGCAGCCATAGTGTGTTTTCTAAACGTTTGACTCTGTTCTGTTTTGTAATTCAGTTCAAGTGTAGCGGTTTTTACATTCCCTCTATAAGTGATAGCGTATGATAAGTGTCTTTTTCTGTGTGACTTATTTCACTTAGAATCGTCATACCTAAATCCACTCATCTTCCTTCTACTAGCCTTATGACATTGATTTCATGTCTGAGGGATATTCCTTTGTACATAAGGACCACAACTTCTTTATCCATTTTTCTCTTTCCTGGGATAATTAAGGTGTCATGAAGTGGAGGTTCTTGTCAACATAGCAGCCCTAAACATTGGGGTGCCTGTGTCTTGCTGATTTTTAGTTTTCCCAATTTATACGCCCATGAGTGGACGTGCCCTAGGCTCCCTAAGCTGTGTTTTTTCGATGTTTCAGGACACACCGTACACTTCTCCAGAGTGGCTGTTGGCAATTTACATCCCGCCCATCAGCGTAGCAAAGCTGCCATTTCTCCATGGCCTGTCCTGCATTTCTGGTTTTGACACTTTTTGCAGCATGGCCCTTTTGACCGATGGGAAGCGAGACCTCTTTGTAGCGCTGATTTGCCTTTCCAGGTTGCTTGGTTGGCCAAAAAGGGCGTATGCGTTTTTTCCTGAATATATTCAGGAAAAAACGCATACGCCCTTTTTGGCCAAGGGCATCACTGTCGACGTTTTGCCACTTTTCATGTGCTTTAAAGGCGATTCGAATCTACCTCCTGAAACCTGTTTCCTGCAATTCTGCCTTGCTTTCAAATCCTCTTCATTGCCTTCCCTCAATATATCTGTGGATGAGAGTTATCATTTATAACTCTGCGGGTTTGTGAATTGCAGTGTCCCTGAGCTCCATTTTTCAACTCGCTTTTTTGGGAGCTGGCCGCAAAAGTGCGGGATTGCCTCAGGCCCTATTCTGGTTCCTGGCAGCAGGCTGAGCCTGTGGTTAATTCTTCTTCCTGATGGGAAAATAGAGTGACCTGGGCCTGTCCCAAAACCTAGATCTAGTCTCTCATTGGTTGCCCCTCTTCCCGTTCAACCTCAGGACAAATTGCAACCTGTAGGGAACAGGAGCTTAAAGGTGCTGATTCTCCAAGTAGGGAGATTGCTAGTAAAGTAGCTGGAAAGGCGAACCCTAGCACAAGGAGATGAGAAATTGGGTGCGTTTTAGAAACCTTTCAAAATCACACGGTGTACCATCTTCTGGGTTTCTCATGCATGTTTTCCATGTAGGAAGATGCCCTTGAACCTGGAGATTTGGGACCCATGGGATGGGTACCACGCAGTACTACTTTAAAGGGTCTGAGTTTGCTCACCCAACCTCACCCAAACTCTAAGCCCCAAGAGTGTCCACCCTTATGTCTCATCCAGCTGTGGGTCTAGATATGGTCAATCCAGGTTGCATCACAGCCCCTGAACGAATTTTGTAAGAATTTCTCTCTCTTTCACTGTCTTTGTTTTACGGGTTTTTAAAAGTAATTTATTTTTATAATGGGGTTTAGCTGCTTTTCACGGCTGTGTTTATGCGGCTTTACACCCACTTGGCTCACTTCCAGAGAGATATCAATACATAGGTTTTACGATTCTTACTAGTCAGATATATTCTTGTGCGGTGAATAGGGGGTGTTGAGTCCAGTTCACTGAGCAAGGAGTAGGTCTTGTCTATTACATATTGGGTGTATGGAACAGTATCTGAGCGAATTTGAAACCCTTGTTTTATGCATCACCCCACCTCACCTTTCCGTTAAGCAGCCATAGTGTGTTTTCTAAACGTGTGACTCTGTTCTGTTTTGTAATTCAGTTCAAGTGTAGCGGTTTTTACATTCCCTCTATAAGTGATAGCTTATGATAAGTGTCTTTTTCTGTGTGACTTATTTCACTTAGAATCGTCATACCTAAATCCACTCATCTTGCTTCTACTAGCCTTATGACATTGATTTCATGTCTGAGGGATATTCCTTTGTACATAAGGACCACAACTTCTTTATCCATTTTTCTCTTTCCTGGGATATTTAAGGTGTCATGAAGTGGAGGTTCTTGTCAACATAGCAGCCCTAAAAATTGGGGTGCCTGTGTCTTGCTGATTTTTAGTTTTCCCAATTTATACGCCCATGAGTGGACGTGCCCTATGCTCCCTAAGCTGTGTTTTTTCGATGTTTCAGGACACACCGTACACTTCTCCAGAGTGGCTGTTGGCAATTTACATCCCGCCCATCAGCGTAGCAAGGCTGCCATTTCTCCATGGCCTGTCCTGCATTTCTGGTTTTGACACTTTTTGCAGCATGGCCCTTTTGACCGATGGGAAGCGAGACTTCTTTGTAGCGCTGATTTGACTTTCCAGGTTGCTTGGTTCGCCAAAAAGGGCGTATGCGTTTTTTCCTGAATATATTCAGGAAAAAACGCATACGCCCTTTTTGGCCAAGGGCATCATTGTCGACGTTTTGCCGCTTTTCATGTGCTTTAAAGGCGATTCGAATCTACCTCCTGAAATCTGTTTCCTGCAATTCTGCCTTGCTTTCAAATCCTCTTCGTTGCCTTCCCTCAATATATCTGTGGATGAGAGTTATCATTTATAACTCTGCGGGTTTGTGAATTGCAGTGTCCCTGAGCTCCATTTTTCAACTCGCTTTTTTGGGAGCTGGCCGCAAAAGCGCGGGATTGCCTCAGGCCCTATTCTGGTTCCGGGCGGCAGGCTGAGCCTGTGGTTAATTCTTCTTCCTGATGGGAAAATAGAGTGACCTGGGCCTGTCCCAACACCTAGATCTATTCTCTCATTGGTTGCCCCTCTTCCCGTTCATCCTCAGGACAAATTGCAACCTGTAGGGAACAGGAGCTTAAAGGTGCTGATTCTCCAAGTAGGGAGATTGCTAGTAAAGTAGCTGGAAAGGCGAACCCGAGCACAAGGAGATGAGAAATTGGGTGCGTTTTAGAAACCTTTCAAAATCACACGGTGTACCATCTTCTGGGTTTCTCATGCATGTTTTCGATGTAGGAAGATGCCCTTGAACCTGGAGATTTGGGACCCATGGGATGGGTACCACACAGTATTACTTTAAAGGGTCTGCGTTTGCTCACCCAACCTCACCCAACCTCGAAGCCCCAAGAGTGTCCACCCTTATGTCTCATCCAGCTGTGGGTCTAGATATGGTCCATCCAGGTTGCATCACAGCCCCTGAACGAATTTTGTAGGAATTTCTCTCTCTTTCACTGTCTTTGTTTTACGGGTTTTTAAAAGTAATTTATTTTTATAATGGGGTTTAGCTGCTTTTCACGGCTGTGTTTATGCGGCTTTACACCCACTTGGCTCACTTACAGAGAGATATCAATACATAGGTCTTACGATTCTTACTAGTCAGATATATTCTTGTGCGGTGAATAGGGGGTGTTGAGTCCACTTCACTGAGCAAGGAGTAGGTCTTGTCTATTACATATTGTGTGTATGGAACGGTATCTGAGCGAATTTGAAACCCTTGTTTTATGCATCACCCCACCTCACCTTTCCCGTTAAGCAGCTATAGTGTGTTTTCTAAACGTGTGACTCTGTTCTGTTTTGTAATTCAGTTCAAGTGTAGCGGTTTTTACATTCCCTCTATAAGTGATAGCTTATGATTAGTGTCTTTTTCTGTGTGACTTATTTCACTTAGAATCGTCATACCTAAATCCACTCATCTTGCTTCTACTAGCCTTATGACATTGATTTCATGTCTGAGTGATATTCCATTGTACATAAGGACCACAACTTCTTTATCCATTTTTCTCTTTCCTGGGATATTTAAGGTGTCATGAAGTGGAGGTTCTTGTCAACAGAGCAGCCCTAAACTTTGGGGTGCCTGTGTCTTGCTGATTTTTAGTTTTCCCAATTTCTACGCCCATGAGTGAACGTGCCCTATGCTCCATAAGCTGTGTTTTTTCGATGTTTCAGGACACACCGTACACTTCTCCAGAGTGGCTGTTGGCAATTTACATCCCGCCCATCAGCGTAGCAAGGCTGCCATTTCTCCATGGCCTGTCCTGCATTTCTGGTTTTGACACTTTTTGCAGCATGGCCCTTTTGACCGATGGGAAGCGAGACTTCTTTGTAGCGCTGATTTGCCTTTCCAGGTTGCTTGGTTGGCCAAAAAGGGCGTATGCGTTTTTTCCTGAATATATTCAGGAAAAAACGCATACGCCCTTTTTGGCCAAGGGCATCACTGTCGACGTTTTCCCACTTTTCATGTGTTTTAAAGGCGATTCGAATATACCTCCTGAAACCTGTTTCCTGCAATTCTGCCTTGCCTTCAAATCCTCTTCGTTGCCTTCCCTCAATATATCTGTGGATGAGAGTTATTATTTATAACTCTGCGGGTTTGTGAATTGCAGTGTCCCTGAGCTCCATTTTTCCACTCGCTTTTTTGGGAGCTGGCCGCAAAAGCGCGGGATTGCCTCAGGCCCTATTCTGGTTCCTGGCGGCAGGCTGAGCCTGTGGTTAATTCTTCTTCCTGATGGGAAAATAGAGTGACCTGGGCCTGTCCCAACACCTAGATCTAGTCCCTCATTGGTTGCCCCTCTTCCCGTTCAACCTCAGGACAAATTGCAACCTGTAGGGAACAGGAGCTTAAAGGTCCTGATTCTCCAAGTAGGGAGATTGCTAGTAAAGTAGCTGGAAAGGCGAACCCTAGCACAAGGAGATGAGAAATGGGGTGCGTTTTAGAAACCTTTCAAAATCACACGGTGTACCATCTTCTGGGTTTCTCATGCATGTTTTCGATGTAGGAAGATGCCCTTGAACCTGGAGATTTGGGACCCATGGGATGGGTACCACGCAGTATTACTTTAAAGGGTCTGAGTTTGCTCACCCAACCTCACCCAACCTCTAAGCCCCAAGAGTGTCCACCCTTATGTCTCATCCAGCTGTGGGTCTAGATATGGTCAATCCAGGTTGCATCACAGCCCCTGAACGAATTGTGTAAGAATTTCTCTCTCTTTCACTGTCTTTGTTTTACGGGTTTTTAAAAGTAATTTATTTTTATAATGGGGTTTAGCTGCTTTTCACGGCTGTGTTTATGCGGCTTTACACCCACTTGACTCACTTCCAGACAGATATCAATACATAGGTTTTAAGATTCTTACTAGTCACATATATTCTTGTGCGGTGAATAGGGGGTGTTGAGTCCAGTTCACTGAGCAAGGAGTAGGTCTTGTCTATTACATGTTGGGTGTATGGAACGGTATCTGAGCGAATTTGAAACCCTTGTTTTATGCATCACCCCACCTCACCTTTCCCGTTAAGCAGCCATAGTGTGTTTTCTAAACGTGTGACTCTGTTCTGTTTTGTAATTCAGTTCAGGTGTAGCGGTTTTTACATTCCCTCTATAAGTGATAGCTTATGATAAGTGTCTTTTTCTGTGTGACTTATTTCACTTAGAATCGTCATACCTAAATCCACTCATCTTGCTTCTACTAGCCTTATGACATTGATTTCATGTCTGAGTGATATTCCTTTGTACATAAGGACCACAACTTCTTTATCCATTTTTCTCTTTCCTGGGATATTTAAGGTGTCATGAAGTGGAGGTTCTTGTCAACATAGCAGCCCTAAACATTGGGGTGCCTGTGTCTTGCTGATTTTTAGTTTTCCCAATTTATACGCCCATGAGTGGACGTGCCCTATGCTCCCTAAGCTGTGTTTTTTCGATGTTTCAGGACACACCGTACACTTCTCCAGAGTGGCTTTTGGCAATTTACATCCCGCCCATCAGCGTAGCAAGGCTGCCATTTCTCCATGGCCTGTACTGCATTTCTGGTTTTGACACTTTTTGCAGCATGGCCCTTTTGACCGATGGGAAGCGAGACTTCTTTGTAGCGCTGATTTGCCTTTCCAGGTTGCTTGGTTGGCCAAAAAGGGCGTATGCGTTTTTTCCTGAATATATTCAGGAAAAAACGCATACGCCCTTTTTGGCCAAGGGCATCATTGTCGACGTTTTGCCGCTTTTCATGTGCTTTAAAGGCGATTCGAATCTACCTCCTGAAATCTGTTTCCTGCAATTCTGCCTTGCTTTCAAATCCTCTTCGTTGCCTTCCCTCAATATATCTGTGGATGAGAGTTATCATTTATAACTCTGCGGGTTTGTGAATTGCAGTGTCCCTGAGCTCCATTTTTCAACTCGCTTTTTTGGGAGCTGGCCGCAAAAGCGCGGGATTGCCTCAGGCCCTATTCTGGTTCCGGGCGGCAGGCTGAGCCTGTGGTTAATTCTTCTTCCTGATGGGAAAATAGAGTGACCTGGGCCTGTCCCAACACCTAGATCTATTCTCTCATTGGTTGCCCCTCTTCCCGTTCATCCTCAGTACAAATTGCAACCTGTAGGGAACAGGAGCTTAAAGGTGCTGATTCTCCAAGTAGGGAGATTGCTAGTAAAGTAGCTGGAAAGGCGAACCCGAGCACAAGGAGATGAGAAATTGGGTGCGTTTTAGAAACCTTTCAAAATCACACGGTGTACCATCTTCTGGGTTTCTCATGCATGTTTTCGATGTAGGAAGATGCCCTTGAACCTGGAGATTTGGGACCCATGGGATGGGTACCACACAGTATTACTTTAAAGGGTCTGCGTTTGCTCACCCAACCTCACCCAACCTCGAAGCCCCAAGAGTGTCCACCCTTATGTCTCATCCAGCTGTGGGTCTAGATATGGTCCATCCAGGTTGCATCACAGCCCCTGAACGAATTTTGTAGGAATTTCTATCTCTTTCACTGTCTTTGTTTTACGGGTTTTTAAAAGTAATTTATTTTTATAATGGGGTTTAGCTGCTTTTCACGGCTGTGTTTATGCGGCTTTACACCCACTTGGCTCACTTCCAGAGAGATATCAATACATAGGTCTTACGATTCTTACTAGTCAGATATATTCTTGTGCGGTGAATAGGGGGTGTTGAGTCCACTTCACTGAGCAAGGAGTAGGTCTTGTCTATTACATATTGTGTGTATGGAACGGTATCTGAGCGAATTTGAAACCCTTGTTTTATGCATCACCCCACCTCACCTTTCCCGTTAAGCAGCTATAGTGTGTTTTCTAAACGTGTGACTCTGTTCTGTTTTGTAATTCAGTTCAAGTGTAGCGGTTTTTACATTCCCTCTATAAGTGATAGCTTATGATTAGTGTCTTTTTCTGTGTGACTTATTTCACTTAGAATCGTCATACCTAAATCCACTCATCTTGCTTCTACTAGCCTTATGACATTGATTTCATGTCTGAGTGATATTCCATTGTACATAAGGACCACAACTTCTTTATCCATTTTTCTCTTTCCTGGGATATTTAAGGTGTCATGAAGTGGAGGTTCTTGTCAAAAGAGCAGCCCTAAACTTTGGGGTGCCTGTGTCTTGCTGATTTTTAGTTTTCCCAATTTCTACGCCCATGAGTGAACGTGCCCTATGCTCCATAAGCTGTGTTTTTTCGATGTTTCAGGACACACCATACACTTCTCCAGAGTGGCTGTTGGCAATTTACATCCCGCCCATCAGCGTAGCAAGGCTGCCATTTCTCCATGGCCTGTCCTGCATTTCTGGTTTTGACACTTTTTGCAGCATGGCCCTTTTGACCGATGGGAAGCGAGACTTCTTTGTAGCGCTGATTTGCCTTTCCAGGTTGCTTGGTTGGCCAAAAAGGGCGTATGTGTTTTTTCCTGAATATATTCAGGAAAAAACGCATACGCCCTTTTTGGCCAAGGGCATCACTGTCGACGTTTTCCCACTTTTCATGTGTTTTAAAGGCGATTCGAATATACCTCCTGAAACCTGTTTCCTGCAATTCTGCCTTGCCTTCAAATCCTCTTCGTTGCCTTCCCTCAATATATCTGTGGATGAGAGTTATTATTTATAACTCTGCGGGTTTGTGAATTGCAGTGTCCCTGAGCTCCATTTTTCCACTCGCTTTTTTGGGAGCTGGCCGCAAAAGCGCGGGATTGCCTCAGGCCCTATTCTGGTTCCTGGCGGCAGGCTGAGCCTGTGGTTAATTCTTCTTCCTGATGGGAAAATAGAGTGACCTGGGCCTGTCCCAACACCTAAATCTAGTCCCTCATTGGTTGCCCCTCTTCCCGTTCAACCTCAGGACAAATTGCAACCTGTAGGGAACAGGAGCTTAAAGGTCCTGATTCTCCAAGTAGGGAGATTGCTAGTAAAGTAGCTGGAAAGGCGAACCCTAGCACAAGGAGATGAGAAATGGGGTGCGTTTTAGAAACCTTTCAAAATCACACGGTGTACCATCTTCTGGGTTTCTCATGCATGTTTTCGATGTAGGAAGATGCCCTTGAACCTGGAGATTTGGGACCCATGGGATGGGTACCACGCAGTATTACTTTAAAGGGTCTGAGTTTGCTCACCCAACCTCACCCAACCTCTAAGCCCCAAGAGTGTCCACCCTTATGTCTCATCCAGGTGTGGGTCTAGATATGGTCAATCCAGGTTGCATCACAGCCCCTGAACGAATTGTGTAAGAATTTCTCTCTCTTTCACTGTCTTTGTTTTACGGGTTTTTAAAAGTAATTTATTTTTATAATGGGGTTTAGCTGCTTTTCACGGCTGTGTTTATGCGGCTTTACACCCACTTGACTCACTTCCAGACAGATATCAATACATAGGTTTTAAGATTCTTACTAGTCACATATATTCTTGTGCGGTGAATAGGGGGTGTTGAGTCCAGTTCACTGAGCAAGGAGTAGGTCTTGTCTATTACATGTTGGGTGTATGGAACGGTATCTGAGCGAATTTGAAACCCTTGTTTTATGCATCACCCCACCTCACCTTTCCCGTTAAGCAGCCATAGTGTGTTTTCTAAACGTGTGACTCTGTTCTGTTTTGTAATTCAGTTCAGGTGTAGCGGTTTTTACATTCCCTCTATAAGTGATAGCTTATGATAAGTGTCTTTTTCTGTGTGACTTATTTCACTTAGAATCGTCATACCTAAATCCACTCATCTTGCTTCTACTAGCCTTATGACATTGATTTCATGTCTGAGTGATATTCCTTTGTACATAAGGACCACAACTTCTTTATCCATTTTTCTCTTTCCTGGGATATTTAAGGTGTCATGAAGTGGAGGTTCTTGTCAACATAGCAGCCCTAAACATTGGGGTGCCTGTGTCTTGCTGATTTTTAGTTTTCCCAATTTATACGCCCATGAGTGGACGTGCCCTATGCTCCCTAAGCTGTGTTTTTTCGATGTTTCAGGACACACCGTACACTTCTCCAGAGTGGCTTTTGGCAATTTACATCCCGCCCATCAGCGTAGCAAGGCTGCCATTTCTCCATGGCCTGTACTGCATTTCTGGTTTTGACACTTTTTGCAGCATGGCCCTTTTGACCGATGGGAAGCGAGACTTCTTTGTAGCGCTGATTTGCCTTTCCAGGTTGCTTGGTTGGCCAAAAAGGGCGTATGCGTTTTTTCCTGAATATATTCAGGAAAAAACGCATACGCCCTTTTTGGCCAAGGGCATCATTGTCCACGTTTTGCCGCTTTTCAAGTGCTTTAAAGGCGATTCGAATCTACCTCCTGAAATCTGCTTCCTGCAATTCTGCCTTGCTTTCAAATCCTCTTCGTTGCCTTCCCTCAATATATCTGTGGATTAGAGTTATCATTTATAACTCTGCGGGTTTGTGAATTGCAGTGTCCCTGAGCTCCATTTTTCAACTCGCTTTTTTGGGAGCTGGCCACAAAAGTGCGAGATTGCCTCAGGCCCTATTCTGGTTCCTGGCGGCAGGCTGAGCCTGTGGTTAATTCTTCTTCCTGATGGGAAAATAGAGTGACCTGTGCCTCTACCAACACCTAGATCTAGTCTCTCATTGGTTGCCCCTCTTCCCGTTCATCCTCAGGACAAATTGCAACCTGTAGGGAACAGGAGCTTAAAGGTGCTGATTCTCCATGTAGGGAGATTGCTAGTAAAGTAGCTGGAAAGGCGAACCCTAGCAAAAGGAGATGAGAAATGTGGTGCGTTTTAGAAACCTTTCAAAATCACACGGTGTACCATCTTCTGGGTTTCTCATGCATGTTTTCGATGTAGGAAGATGCCCTTGAACCTGGAGATTTGGGACCCATTGGATGGGTACCACGCAGTATTACTTTAAAGGGTCTGAGTTTGCTCACCCAACCTCACCCAACCTCTCAGCCCCAAGAGTGTCCACCCTTATGTCTCATCCAGGTGTGGGTCTAGATATGGTCAATCCAGGTTGCATCACAGCCCCTGAACGAATTTTGTAAGAATTTCTCTCTCTTTCACTGTCTTTGTTTTACGGGTTTTTAAAAGTAATTTATTTTTATAATGGGGTTTAGCTGCTTTTCACGGCTGTGTTTATGCGGCTTTACACCCAATTGGCTCACTTCCAGAGAGATATCAATACATAGGTTTTACGATTCTTACTAGTCAGATATATTCTTGTGTGGTGAATACGGGGTGTTGAGTCCAGTTCACTGAGCAAGGAGTAGATCTTGTCTATTACATATTGGGTGTATGGAACAGTATCTGAGCGAATTTGAAACCCTTGTTTTATGCATCACCCCACCTCACCTTTCCCGTTAAGCAGCCATAGTGTGTTTTCTAAACGTTTGACTCTGTTCTGTTTTGTAATTCAGTTCAAGTGTAGCGGTTTTTACATTCCCTCTATAAGTGATAGCGTATGATAAGTGTCTTTTTCTGTGTGACTTATTTCACTTAGAATCGTCATACCTAAATCCACTCATCTTCCTTCTACTAGCCTTATGACATTGATTTCATGTCTGAGGGATATTCCTTTGTACATAAGGACCACAACTTCTTTATCCATTTTTCTCTTTCCTGGGATAATTAAGGTGTCATGAAGTGGAGGTTCTTGTCAACATAGCAGCCCTAAACATTGGGGTGCCTGTGTCTTGCTGATTTTTAGTTTTCCCAATTTATACGCCCATGAGTGGACGTGCCCTAGGCTCCCTAAGCTGTGTTTTTTCGATGTTTCAGGACACACCGTACACTTCTCCAGAGTGGCTGTTGGCAATTTACATCCCGCCCATCAGCGTAGCAAAGCTGCCATTTCTCCATGGCCTGTCCTGCATTTCTGGTTTTGACACTTTTTGCAGCATGGCCCTTTTGACCGATGGGAAGCGAGACCTCTTTGTAGCGCTGATTTGCCTTTCCAGGTTGCTTGGTTGGCCAAAAAGGGCGTATGCGTTTTTTCCTGAATATATTCAGGAAAAAACGCATACGCCCTTTTTGGCCAAGGGCATCACTGTCGACGTTTTGCCACTTTTCATGTGCTTTAAAGGCGATTCGAATCTACCTCCTGAAACCTGTTTCCTGCAATTCTGCCTTGCTTTCAAATCCTCTTCATTGCCTTCCCTCAATATATCTGTGGATGAGAGTTATCATTTATAACTCTGCGGGTTTGTGAATTGCAGTGTCCCTGAGCTCCATTTTTCAACTCGCTTTTTTGGTAGCTGGCCGCAAAAGCGCGGGATTGCCTCAGGCCCTATTCTGGTTCCTGGCGGCAGGCTGAGCCTGTGGTTAATTCTTCTTCCTGATGGGAAAATAGAGTGACCTGTGCCTGTCCCAACACCTAGATCTAGTCTCTCATTGGTTGCCCCTCTTCCCGTTCATCCTCAGGACAAATTGCAACCTGTAGGGAACAGGAGCTTAAAGGTGCTGATTCTCCAAGTAGGGAGATTGCTAGTAAAGTAGCTGGAAAGGCGAACCCTAGCACAAGGAGATGAGAAATTGGGTGCGTTTTAGAAACCTTTCAAAATCACACGGTGTACCATCTTCTGGGTTTCTCATGCATGTTTTCCATGTAGGAAGATGCCCTTGAACCTGGAGATTTGGGACCCATGGGATGGGTACCACGCAGTACTACTTTAAAGGGTCTGAGTTTGCTCACCCAACCTCACCCAAACTCTAAGCCCCAAGAGTGTCCACCCTTATGTCTCATCCAGCTGTGGGTCTAGATATGGTCAATCCAGGTTGCATCACAGCCCCTGAACGAATTTTGTAAGAATTTCTCTCTCTTTCACTGTCTTTGTTTTACGGGTTTTTAAAAGTAATTTATTTTTATAATGGGGTTTAGCTGCTTTTCACGGCTGTGTTTATGCGGCTTTACACCCACTTGGCTCACTTCCAGAGAGATATCAATACATAGGTTTTACGATTCTTACTAGTCAGATATATTCTTGTGCGGTGAATAGGGGGTGTTGAGTCCAGTTCACTGAGCAAGGAGTAGGTCTTGTCTATTACATATTGGGTGTATGGAACAGTATCTGAGCGAATTTGAAACCCTTGTTTTATGCATCACCCCACCTCACCTTTCCGTTAAGCAGCCATAGTGTGTTTTCTAAACGTGTGACTCTGTTCTGTTTTGTAATTCAGTTCAAGTGTAGCGGTTTTTACATTCCCTCTATAAGTGATAGCTTATGATAAGTGTCTTTTTCTGTGTGACTTATTTCACTTAGAATCGTCATACCTAAATCCACTCATCTTGCTTCTACTAGCCTTATGACATTGATTTCATGTCTGAGGGATATTCCTTTGTACATAAGGACCACAACTTCTTTATCCATTTTTCTCTTTCCTGGGATATTTAAGGTGTCATGAAGTGGAGGTTCTTGTCAACATAGCAGCCCTAAAAATTGGGGTGCCTGTGTCTTGCTGATTTTTAGTTTTCCCAATTTATACGCCCATGAGTGGACGTGCCCTATGCTCCCTAAGCTGTGTTTTTTCGATGTTTCAGGACACACCGTACACTTCTCCAGAGTGGCTGTTGGCAATTTACATCCCGCCCATCAGCGTAGCAAGGCTGCCATTTCTCCATGGCCTGTCCTGCATTTCTGGTTTTGACACTTTTTGCAGCATGGCCCTTTTGACCGATGGGAAGCGAGACTTCTTTGTAGCGCTGATTTGACTTTCCAGGTTGCTTGGTTGGCCAAAAAGGGCGTATGCGTTTTTTCCTGAATATATTCAGGAAAAAACGCATACGCCCTTTTTGGCCAAGGGCATCATTGTCGACGTTTTGCCGCTTTTCATGTGCTTTAAAGGCGATTCGAATCTACCTCCTGAAATCTGTTTCCTGCAATTCTGCCTTGCTTTCAAATCCTCTTCGTTGCCTTCCCTCAATATATCTGTGGATGAGAGTTATCATTTATAACTCTGCGGGTTTGTGAATTGCAGTGTCCCTGAGCTCCATTTTTCAACTCGCTTTTTTGGGAGCTGGCCGCAAAAGCGCGGGATTGCCTCAGGCCCTATTCTGGTTCCGGGCGGCAGGCTGAGCCTGTGGTTAATTCTTCTTCCTGATGGGAAAATAGAGTGACCTGGGCCTGTCCCAACACCTAGATCTATTCTCTCATTGGTTGCCCCTCTTCCCGTTCATCCTCAGGACAAATTGCAACCTGTAGGGAACAGGAGCTTAAAGGTGCTGATTCTCCAAGTAGGGAGATTGCTAGTAAAGTAGCTGGAAAGGCGAACCCGAGCACAAGGAGATGAGAAATTGGGTGCGTTTTAGAAACCTTTCAAAATCACACGGTGTACCATCTTCTGGGTTTCTCATGCATGTTTTCGATGTAGGAAGATGCCCTTGAACCTGGAGATTTGGGACCCATGGGATGGGTACCACACAGTATTACTTTAAAGGGTCTGCGTTTGCTCACCCAACCTCACCCAACCTCGAAGCCCCAAGAGTGTCCACCCTTATGTCTCATCCAGCTGTGGGTCTAGATATGGTCCATCCAGGTTGCATCACAGCCCCTGAACGAATTTTGTAGGAATTTCTCTCTCTTTCACTGTCTTTGTTTTACGGGTTTTTAAAAGTAATTTATTTTTATAATGGGGTTTAGCTGCTTTTCACGGCTGTGTTTATGCGGCTTTACACCCACTTGGCTCACTTCCAGAGAGATATCAATACATAGGTCTTACGATTCTTACTAGTCAGATATATTCTTGTGCGGTGAATAGGGGGTGTTGAGTCCACTTCACTGAGCAAGGAGTAGGTCTTGTCTATTACATATTGTGTGTATGGAACGGTATCTGAGCGAATTTGAAACCCTTGTTTTATGCATCACCCCACCTCACCTTTCCCGTTAAGCAGCTATAGTGTGTTTTCTAAACGTGTGACTCTGTTCTGTTTTGTAATTCAGTTCAAGTGTAGCGGTTTTTACATTCCCTCTATAAGTGATAGCTTATGATTAGTGTCTTTTTCTGTGTGACTTATTTCACTTAGAATCGTCATACCTAAATCCACTCATCTTGCTTCTACTAGCCTTATGACATTGATTTCATGTCTGAGTGATATTCCATTGTACATAAGGACCACAACTTCTTTATCCATTTTTCTCTTTCCTGGGATATTTAAGGTGTCATGAAGTGGAGGTTCTTGTCAAAAGAGCAGCCCTAAACTTTGGGGTGCCTGTGTCTTGCTGATTTTTAGTTTTCCCAATTTCTACGCCCATGAGTGAACGTGCCCTATGCTCCATAAGCTGTGTTTTTTCGATGTTTCAGGACACACCATACACTTCTCCAGAGTGGCTGTTGGCAATTTACATCCCGCCCATCAGCGTAGCAAGGCTGCCATTTCTCCATGGCCTGTCCTGCATTTCTGGTTTTGACACTTTTTGCAGCATGGCCCTTTTGACCGATGGGAAGCGAGACTTCTTTGTAGCGCTGATTTGCCTTTCCAGGTTGCTTGGTTGGCCAAAAAGGGCGTATGTGTTTTTTCCTGAATATATTCAGGAAAAAACGCATACGCCCTTTTTGGCCAAGGGCATCACTGTCGACGTTTTCCCACTTTTCATGTGTTTTAAAGGCGATTCGAATATACCTCCTGAAACCTGTTTCCTGCAATTCTGCCTTGCCTTCAAATCCTCTTCGTTGCCTTCCCTCAATATATCTGTGGATGAGAGTTATTATTTATAACTCTGCGGGTTTGTGAATTGCAGTGTCCCTGAGCTCCATTTTTCCACTCGCTTTTTTGGGAGCTGGCCGCAAAAGCGCGGGATTGCCTCAGGCCCTATTCTGGTTCCTGGCGGCAGGCTGAGCCTGTGGTTAATTCTTCTTCCTGATGGGAAAATAGAGTGACCTGGGCCTGTCCCAACACCTAAATCTAGTCCCTCATTGGTTGCCCCTCTTCCCGTTCAACCTCAGGACAAATTGCAACCTGTAGGGAACAGGAGCTTAAAGGTCCTGATTCTCCAAGTAGGGAGATTGCTAGTAAAGTAGCTGGAAAGGCGAACCCTAGCACAAGGAGATGAGAAATGGGGTGCGTTTTAGAAACCTTTCAAAATCACACGGTGTACCATCTTCTGGGTTTCTCATGCATGTTTTCGATGTAGGAAGATGCCCTTGAACCTGGAGATTTGGGACCCATGGGATGGGTACCACGCAGTATTACTTTAAAGGGTCTGAGTTTGCTCACCCAACCTCACCCAACCTCTAAGCCCCAAGAGTGTCCACCCTTATGTCTCATCCAGGTGTGGGTCTAGATATGGTCAATCCAGGTTGCATCACAGCCCCTGAACGAATTGTGTAAGAATTTCTCTCTCTTTCACTGTCTTTGTTTTACGGGTTTTTAAAAGTAATTTATTTTTATAATGGGGTTTAGCTGCTTTTCACGGCTGTGTTTATGCGGCTTTACACCCACTTGACTCACTTCCAGACAGATATCAATACATAGGTTTTAAGATTCTTACTAGTCACATATATTCTTGTGCGGTGAATAGGGGGTGTTGAGTCCAGTTCACTGAGCAAGGAGTAGGTCTTGTCTATTACATGTTGGGTGTATGGAACGGTATCTGAGCGAATTTGAAACCCTTGTTTTATGCATCACCCCACCTCACCTTTCCCGTTAAGCAGCCATAGTGTGTTTTCTAAACGTGTGACTCTGTTCTGTTTTGTAATTCAGTTCAGGTGTAGCGGTTTTTACATTCCCTCTATAAGTGATAGCTTATGATAAGTGTCTTTTTCTGTGTGACTTATTTCACTTAGAATCGTCATACCTAAATCCACTCATCTTGCTTCTACTAGCCTTATGACATTGATTTCATGTCTGAGTGATATTCCTTTGTACATAAGGACCACAACTTCTTTATCCATTTTTCTCTTTCCTGGGATATTTAAGGTGTCATGAAGTGGAGGTTCTTGTCAACATAGCAGCCCTAAACATTGGGGTGCCTGTGTCTTGCTGATTTTTAGTTTTCCCAATTTATACGCCCATGAGTGGACGTGCCCTATGCTCCCTAAGCTGTGTTTTTTCGATGTTTCAGGACACACCGTACACTTCTCCAGAGTGGCTTTTGGCAATTTACATCCCGCCCATCAGCGTAGCAAGGCTGCCATTTCTCCATGGCCTGTACTGCATTTCTGGTTTTGACACTTTTTGCAGCATGGCCCTTTTGACCGATGGGAAGCGAGACTTCTTTGTAGCGCTGATTTGCCTTTCCAGGTTGCTTGGTTGGCCAAAAAGGGCGTATGCGTTTTTTCCTGAATATATTCAGGAAAAAACGCATACGCCCTTTTTGGCCAAGGGCATCATTGTCCACGTTTTGCCGCTTTTCAAGTGCTTTAAAGGCGATTCGAATCTACCTCCTGAAATCTGCTTCCTGCAATTCTGCCTTGCTTTCAAATCCTCTTCGTTGCCTTCCCTCAATATATCTGTGGATGAGAGTTATCATTTATAACTCTGCGGGTTTGTGAATTGCAGTGTCCCTGAGCTCCATTTTTCAACTCGCTTTTTTGGGAGCTGGCCACAAAAGTGCGAGATTGCCTCAGGCCCTATTCTGGTTCCTGGCGGCAGGCTGAGCCTGTGGTTAATTCTTCTTCCTGATGGGAAAATAGAGTGACCTGTGCCTCTACCAACACCTAGATCTAGTCTCTCATTGGTTGCCCCTCTTCCCGTTCATCCTCAGGACAAATTGCAACCTGTAGGGAACAGGAGCTTAAAGGTGCTGATTCTCCATGTAGGGAGATTGCTAGTAAAGTAGCTGGAAAGGCGAACCCTAGCAAAAGGAGATGAGAAATGTGGTGCGTTTTAGAAACCTTTCAAAATCACACGGTGTACCATCTTCTGGGTTTCTCATGCATGTTTTCGATGTAGGAAGATGCCCTTGAACCTGGAGATTTGGGACCCATTGGATGGGTACCACGCAGTATTACTTTAAAGGGTCTGAGTTTGCTCACCCAACCTCACCCAACCTCTCAGCCCCAAGAGTGTCCACCCTTATGTCTCATCCAGGTGTGGGTCTAGATATGGTCAATCCAGGTTGCATCACAGCCCCTGAACGAATTTTGTAAGAATTTCTCTCTCTTTCACTGTCTTTGTTTTACGGGTTTTTAAAAGTAATTTATTTTTATAATGGGGTTTAGCTGCTTTTCACGGCTGTGTTTATGCGGCTTTACACCCAATTGGCTCACTTCCAGAGAGATATCAATACATAGGTTTTACGATTCTTACTAGTCAGATATATTCTTGTGTGGTGAATACGGGGTGTTGAGTCCAGTTCACTGAGCAAGGAGTAGATCTTGTCTATTACATATTGGGTGTATGGAACAGTATCTGAGCGAATTTGAAACCCTTGTTTTATGCATCACCCCACCTCACCTTTCCCGTTAAGCAGCCATAGTGTGTTTTCTAAACGTTTGACTCTGTTCTGTTTTGTAATTCAGTTCAAGTGTAGCGGTTTTTACATTCCCTCTATAAGTGATAGCGTATGATAAGTGTCTTTTTCTGTGTGACTTATTTCACTTAGAATCGTCATACCTAAATCCACTCATCTTCCTTCTACTAGCCTTATGACATTGATTTCATGTCTGAGGGATATTCCTTTGTACATAAGGACCACAACTTCTTTATCCATTTTTCTCTTTCCTGGGATAATTAAGGTGTCATGAAGTGGAGGTTCTTGTCAACATAGCAGCCCTAAACATTGGGGTGCCTGTGTCTTGCTGATTTTTAGTTTTCCCAATTTATACGCCCATGAGTGGACGTGCCCTAGGCTCCCTAAGCTGTGTTTTTTCGATGTTTCAGGACACACCGTACACTTCTCCAGAGTGGCTGTTGGCAATTTACATCCCGCCCATCAGCGTAGCAAAGCTGCCATTTCTCCATGGCCTGTCCTGCATTTCTGGTTTTGACACTTTTTGCAGCATGGCCCTTTTGACCGATGGGAAGCGAGACCTCTTTGTAGCGCTGATTTGCCTTTCCAGGTTGCTTGGTTGGCCAAAAAGGGCGTATGCGTTTTTTCCTGAATATATTCAGGAAAAAACGCATACGCCCTTTTTGGCCAAGGGCATCACTGTCGACGTTTTGCCACTTTTCATGTGCTTTAAAGGCGATTCGAATCTACCTCCTGAAACCTGTTTCCTGCAATTCTGCCTTGCTTTCAAATCCTCTTCATTGCCTTCCCTCAATATATCTGTGGATGAGAGTTATCATTTATAACTCTGCGGGTTTGTGAATTGCAGTGTCCCTGAGCTCCATTTTTCAACTCGCTTTTTTGGGAGCTGGCCGCAAAAGTGCGGGATTGCCTCAGGCCCTATTCTGGTTCCTGGCAGCAGGCTGAGCCTGTGGTTAATTCTTCTTCCTGATGGGAAAATAGAGTGACCTGGGCCTGTCCCAAAACCTAGATCTAGTCTCTAATTGGTTGCCCCTCTTCCCGTTCAACCTCAGGACAAATTGCAACCTGTAGGGAACAGGAGCTTAAAGGTGCTGATTCTCCAAGTAGGGAGATTGCTAGTAAAGTAGCTGGAAAGGCGAACCCTAGCACAAGGAGATGAGAAATTGGGTGCGTTTTAGAAACCTTTCAAAATCACACGGTGTACCATCTTCTGGGTTTCTCATGCATGTTTTCCATGTAGGAAGATGCCCTTGAACCTGGAGATTTGGGACCCATGGGATGGGTACCACGCAGTACTACTTTAAAGGGTCTGAGTTTGCTCACCCAACCTCACCCAACCTCTAAGCCCCAAGAGTGTCCACCCTTATGTCTCATCCAGCTGTGGGTCTAGATATGGTCAATCCAGGTTGCATCACAGCCCCTGAACGAATTTTGTAAGAATTTCTCTCTCTTTCACTGTCTTTGTTTTACGGGTTTTTAAAAGTAATTTATTTTTATAATGGGGTTTAGCTGCTTTTCACGGCTGTGTTTATGCGGCTTTACACCCACTTGGCTCACTTCCAGAGAGATATCAATACATAGGTTTTACGATTCTTACTAGTCAGATATATTCTTGTGCGGTGAATAGGGGGTGTTGAGTCCAGTTCACTGAGCAAGGAGTAGGTCTTGTCTATTACATATTGGGTGTATGGAACAGTATCTGAGCGAATTTGAAACCCTTGTTTTATGCATCACCCCACCTCACCTTTCCGTTAAGCAGCCATAGTGTGTTTTCTAAACGTGTGACTCTGTTCTGTTTTGTAATTCAGTTCAAGTGTAGCGGTTTTTACATTCCCTCTATAAGTGATAGCTTATGATAAGTGTCTTTTTCTGTGTGACTTATTTCACTTAGAATCGTCATACCTAAATCCACTCATCTTGCTTCTACTAGCCTTATGACATTGATTTCATGTCTGAGGGATATTCCTTTGTACATAAGGACCACAACTTCTTTATCCATTTTTCTCTTTCCTGGGATATTTAAGGTGTCATGAAGTGGAGGTTCTTGTCAACATAGCAGCCCTAAAAATTGGGGTGCCTGTGTCTTGCTGATTTTTAGTTTTCCCAATTTATACGCCCATGAGTGGACGTGCCCTATGCTCCCTAAGCTGTGTTTTTTCGATGTTTCAGGACACACCGTACACTTCTCCAGAGTGGCTGTTGGCAATTTACATCCCGCCCATCAGCGTAGCAAGGCTGCCATTTCTCCATGGCCTGTCCTGCATTTCTGGTTTTGACACTTTTTGCAGCATGGCCCTTTTGACCGATGGGAAGCGAGACTTCTTTGTAGCGCTGATTTGACTTTCCAGGTTGCTTGGTTCGCCAAAAAGGGCGTATGCGTTTTTTCCTGAATATATTCAGGAAAAAACGCATACGCCCTTTTTGGCCAAGGGCATCATTGTCGACGTTTTGCCGCTTTTCATGTGCTTTAAAGGCGATTCGAATCTACCTCCTGAAATCTGTTTCCTGCAATTCTGCCTTGCTTTCAAATCCTCTTCGTTGCCTTCCCTCAATATATCTGTGGATGAGAGTTATCATTTATAACTCTGCGGGTTTGTGAATTGCAGTGTCCCTGAGCTCCATTTTTCAACTCGCTTTTTTGGGAGCTGGCCGCAAAAGCGCGGGATTGCCTCAGGCCCTATTCTGGTTCCGGGCGGCAGGCTGAGCCTGTGGTTAATTCTTCTTCCTGATGGGAAAATAGAGTGACCTGGGCCTGTCCCAACACCTAGATCTATTCTCTCATTGGTTGCCCCTCTTCCCGTTCATCCTCAGGACAAATTGCAACCTGTAGGGAACAGGAGCTTAAAGGTGCTGATTCTCCAAGTAGGGAGATTGCTAGTAAAGTAGCTGGAAAGGCGAACCCGAGCACAAGGAGATGAGAAATTGGGTGCGTTTTAGAAACCTTTCAAAATCACACGGTGTACCATCTTCTGGGTTTCTCATGCATGTTTTCGATGTAGGAAGATGCCCTTGAACCTGGAGATTTGGGACCCATGGGATGGGTACCACACAGTATTACTTTAAAGGGTCTGCGTTTGCTCACCCAACCTCACCCAACCTCGAAGCCCCAAGAGTGTCCACCCTTATGTCTCATCCAGCTGTGGGTCTAGATATGGTCCATCCAGGTTGCATCACAGCCCCTGAACGAATTTTGTAGGAATTTCTCTCTCTTTCACTGTCTTTGTTTTACGGGTTTTTAAAAGTAATTTATTTTTATAATGGGGTTTAGCTGCTTTTCACGGCTGTGTTTATGCGGCTTTACACCCACTTGGCTCACTTCCAGAGAGATATCAATACATAGGTCTTACGATTCTTACTAGTCAGATATATTCTTGTGCGGTGAATAGGGGGTGTTGAGTCCACTTCACTGAGCAAGGAGTAGGTCTTGTCTATTACATATTGTGTGTATGGAACGGTATCTGAGCGAATTTGAAACCCTTGTTTTATGCATCACCCCACCTCACCTTTCCCGTTAAGCAGCTATAGTGTGTTTTCTAAACGTGTGACTCTGTTCTGTTTTGTAATTCAGTTCAAGTGTAGCGGTTTTTACATTCCCTCTATAAGTGATAGCTTATGATTAGTGTCTTTTTCTGTGTGACTTATTTCACTTAGAATCGTCATACCTAAATCCACTCATCTTGCTTCTACTAGCCTTATGACATTGATTTCATGTCTGAGTGATATTCCATTGTACATAAGGACCACAACTTCTTTATCCATTTTTCTCTTTCCTGGGATATTTAAGGTGTCATGAAGTGGAGGTTCTTGTCAACAGAGCAGCCCTAAACTTTGGGTTGCCTGTGTCTTGCTGATTTTTAGTTTTCCCAATTTCTACGCCCATGAGTGAACGTGCCCTATGCTCCCTAAGCTGTGTTTTTTCGATGTTTCAGGACACACCGTACACTTCTCCAGAGTGGCTGTTGGCAATTTACATCCCGCCCATCAGCGTAGCAAGGCTGCCATTTCTCCATGGCCTGTCCTGCATTTCTGGTTTTGACACTTTTTGCAGCATGGCCCTTTTCACCGATGGGAAGCGAGACTTCTTTGTAGCGCTGATTTGCCTTTCCAGGTTGCTTGGTTGGCCAAAAAGGGCGTATGCGTTTTTTCCTGAATATATTCAGGAAAAAACGCATACGCCCTTTTTGGCCAAGGGCATCACTGTCGACGTTTTCCCACTTTTCATGTGTTATAAAGGCGATTCGAATATACCTCCTGAAACCTGTTTCCTGCAATTCTGCCTTGCCTTCAAATCCTCTTCGTTGCCTTCCCTCAATATATCTGTGGATGAGAGTTATTATTTATAACTCTGCGGGTTTGTGAATTGCAGTGTCCCTGAGCTCCATTTTTCCACTCGCTTTTTTGGGAGCTGGCCGCAAAAGCGCGGGATTGCCTCAGGCCCTATTCTGGTTCCTGGCGGCAGGCTGAGCCTGTGGTTAATTCTTCTTCCTGATGGGAAAATAGAGTGACCTGGGCCTGTCCCAACACCTAGATCTAGTCCCTCATTGGTTGCCCCTCTTCCCGTTCAACCTCAGGACAAATTGCAACCTGTAGGGAACAGGAGCTTAAAGGTCCTGATTCTCCAAGTAGGGAGATTGCTAGTAAAGTAGCTGGAAAGGCGAACCCTAGCACAAGGAGATGAGAAATGGGGTGTGTTTTAGAAACCTTTCAAAATCACACGGTGTACCATCTTCTGGGTTTCTCATGCATGTTTTCGATGTAGGAAGATGCCCTTTAACCTGGAGATTTGGGACCCATGGGATGGGTACCACGCAGTATTACTTTAAAGGGTCTGAGTTTGCTCACCCAACCTCACCCAACCTCTAAGCCCCAAGAGTGTCCACCCTTATGTCTCATCCAGGTGTGGGTCTAGATATGGTCAATCCAGGTTGCATCACAGCCCCTGAACGAATTGTGTAAGAATTTCTCTCTCTTTCACTGTCTTTGTTTTACGGGTTTTTAAAAGTAATTTATTTTTATAATGGGGTTTAGCTGCTTTTCACGGCTGTGTTTATGCGGCTTTACACCCACTTGACTCACTTCCAGACAGATATCAATACATAGGTTTTAAGATTCTTACTAGTCACATATATTCTTGTGCGGTGAATAGGGGGTGTTGAGTCCAGTTCACTGAGCAAGGAGTAGGTCTTGTCTATTACATGTTGGGTGTATGGAACGGTATCTGAGCGAATTTGAAACCCTTGTTTTATGCATCACCCCACCTCACCTTTCCCGTTAAGCAGCCATAGTGTGTTTTCTAAACGTGTGACTCTGTTCTGTTTTGTAATTCAGTTCAGGTGTAGCGGTTTTTACATTCCCTCTATAAGTGATAGCTTATGATAAGTGTCTTTTTCTGTGTGACTTATTTCACTTAGAATCGTCATACCTAAATCCACTCATCTTGCTTCTACTAGCCTTATGACATTGATTTCATGTCTGAGTGATATTCCTTTGTACATAAGGACCACAACTTCTTTATCCATTTTTCTCTTTCCTGGGATATTTAAGGTGTCATGAAGTGGAGGTTCTTGTCAACATAGCAGCCCTAAACATTGGGGTGCCTGTGTCTTGCTGATTTTTAGTTTTCCCAATTTATACGCCCATGAGTGGACGTGCCCTATGCTCCCTAAGCTGTGTTTTTTCGATGTTTCAGGACACACCGTACACTTCTCCAGAGTGGCTTTTGGCAATTTACATCCCGCCCATCAGCGTAGCAAGGCTGCCATTTCTCCATGGCCTGTACTGCATTTCTGGTTTTGACACTTTTTGCAGCATGGCCCTTTTGACCGATGGGAAGCGAGACTTCTTTGTAGCGCTGATTTGCCTTTCCAGGTTGCTTGGTTGGCCAAAAAGGGCGTATGCGTTTTTTCCTGAATATATTCAGGAAAAAACGCATACGCCCTTTTTGGCCAAGGGCATCATTGTCGACGTTTTGCCGCTTTTCATGTGCTTTAAAGGCAATTCGAATCTACCTCCTGAAATCTGTTTCCTGCAATTCTGCCTTGCTTTCAAATCCTCTTCGTTGCCTTCCCTCAATATATCTGTGGATGAGAGTTATCATTTATAACTCTGCGGGTTTGTGAATTGCAGTGTCCCTGAGCTCCATTTTTCAACTCGCTTTTTTGGGAGCTGGCCGCAAAAGCGCGGGATTGCCTCAGGCCCTATTCTGGTTCCGGGCGGCAGGCTGAGCCTGTGGTTAATTCTTCTTCCTGATGGGAAAATAGAGTGACCTGGGCCTGTCCCAACACCTAGATCTATTCTCTCATTGGTTGCCCCTCTTCCCGTTCAACCTCAGGACAAATTGCAACCTGTAGGGAACAGGAGCTTAAAGGTGCTGATTCTCCAAGTAGGGAGATTGCTAGTAAAGTAGCTGGAAAGGCGAACCCGAGCACAAGGAGATGAGAAATTGGGTGCGTTTTAGAAACCTTTCAAAATCACACGGTGTACCATCTTCTGGGTTTCTCATGCATGTTTTCGATGTAGGAAGATGCCCTTGAACCTGGAGATTTGGGACCCATGGGATGGGTACCACACAGTATTACTTTAAAGGGTCTGCGTTTGCTCACCCAACCTCACCCAACCTCGAAGCCCCAAGAGTGTCCACCCTTATGTCTCATCCAGCTGTGGGTCTAGATATGGTCCATCCAGGTTGCATCACAGCCCCTGAACGAATTTTGTAGGAATTTCTCTCTCTTTCACTGTCTTTGTTTTACGGGTTTTTAAAAGTAATTTATTTTTATAATGGGGTTTAGCTGCTTTTCACGGCTGTGTTTATGCGGCTTTACACCCACTTGGCTCACTTCCAGAGAGATATCAATACATAGGTCTTACGATTCTTACTAGTCAGATATATTCTTGTGCGGTGAATAGGGGGTGTTGAGTCCACTTCACTGAGCAAGGAGTAGGTCTTGTCTATTACATATTGTGTGTATGGAACGGTATCTGAGCGAATTTGAAACCCTTGTTTTATGCATCACCCCACCTCACCTTTCCCGTTAAGCAGCTATAGTGTGTTTTCTAAACGTGTGACTCTGTTCTGTTTTGTAATTCAGTTCAAGTGTAGCGGTTTTTACATTCCCTCTATAAGTGATAGCTTATGATTAGTGTCTTTTTCTGTGTGACTTATTTCACTTAGAATCGTCATACCTAAATCCACTCATCTTGCTTCTACTAGCCTTATGACATTGATTTCATGTCTGAGTGATATTCCATTGTACATAAGGACCACAACTTCTTTATCCATTTTTCTCTTTCCTGGGATATTTAAGGTGTCATGAAGTGGAGGTTCTTGTCAACAGAGCAGCCCTAAACTTTGGGGTGCCTGTGTCTTGCTGATTTTTAGTTTTCCCAATTTCTACGCCCATGAGTGAACGTGCCCTATGCTCCATAAGCTGTGTTTTTTCGATGTTTCAGGACACACCGTACACTTCTCCAGAGTGGCTGTTGGCAATTTACATCCCGCCCATCAGCGTAGCAAGGCTGCCATTTCTCCATGGCCTGTCCTGCATTTCTGGTTTTGACACTTTTTGCAGCATGGCCCTTTTGACCGATGGGAAGCGAGACTTATTTGTAGCGCTGATTTGCCTTTCCAGGTTGCTTGGTTGGCCAAAAAGGGCGTATGCGTTTTTTCCTGAATATATTCAGGAAAAAACGCATACGCCCTTTTTGGCCAAGGGCATCACTGTCGACGTTTTCCCACTTTTCATGTGTTTTAAAGGCGATTCGAATATACCTCCTGAAACCTGTTTCCTGCAATTCTGCCTTGCCTTCAAATCCTCTTCGTTGCCTTCCCTCAATATATCTGTGGATGAGAGTTATTATTTATAACTCTGCGGGTTTGTGAATTGCAGTGTCCCTGAGCTCCATTTTTCCACTCGCTTTTTTGGGAGCTGGCCGCAAAAGCGCGGGATTGCCTCAGGCACTATTCTGGTTCCTGGCGGCAGGCTGAGCCTGTGGTTAATTCTTCTTCCTGATGGGAAAATAGAGTGACCTGGGCCTGTCCCAACACCTAGATCTAGTCCCTCATTGGTTGCCCCTCTTCCCGTTCAACCTCAGGACAAATTGCAACCTGTAGGGAACAGGAGCTTAAAGGTCCTGATTCTCCAAGTAGGGAGATTGCTAGTAAAGTAGCTGGAAAGGCGAACCCTAGCACAAGGAGATGAGAAATGGGGTGCGTTTTAGAAACCTTTCAAAATCACACGGTGTACCATCTTCTGGGTTTCTCATGCATGTTTTCGATGTAGGAAGATGCCCTTGAACCTGGAGATTTGGGACCCATGGGATGGGTACCACGCAGTATTACTTTAAAGGGTCTGAGTTTGCTCACCCAACCTCACCCAACCTCTAAGCCCCAAGAGTGTCCACCCTTATGTCTCATCCAGGTGTGGGTCTAGATATGGTCAATCCAGGTTGCATCACAGCCCCTGAACGAATTGTGTAAGAATTTCTCTCTCTTTCACTGTCTTTGTTTTATGGGTTTTTAAAAGTAATTTATTTTTATAATGGGGTTTAGCTGCTTTTCACGGCTGTGTTTATGCGGCTTTACACCCACTTGACTCACTTCCAGACATATATCAATACATAGGTTTTAAGATTCTTACTAGTCACATATATTCTTGTGCGGTGAATAGGGGGTGTTGAGTCCAGTTCACTGAGCAAGGAGTAGGTCTTGTCTATTACATGTTGGGTGTATGGAACGGTATCTGAGCGAATTTGAAACCCTTGTTTTATGCATCACCCCACCTCACCTTTCCCGTTAAGCAGCCATAGTGTGTTTTCTAAACGTGTGACTCTGTTCTGTTTTGTAATTCAGTTCAGGTGTAGCGGTTTTTACATTCCCTCTATAAGTGATAGCTTATGATAAGTGTCTTTTTCTGTGTGACTTATTTCACTTAGAATCGTCATACCTAAATCCACTCATCTTGCTTCTACTAGCCTTATGACATTGATTTCATGTCTGAGTGATATTCCTTTGTACATAAGGACCACAACTTCTTTATCCATTTTTCTCTTTCCTGGGATATTTAAGGTGTCATGAAGTGGAGGTTCTTGTCAACATAGCAGCCCTAAACATTGGGGTGCCTGTGTCTTGCTGATTTTTAGTTTTCCCAATTTATACGCCCATGAGTGGACGTGCCCTATGCTCCCTAAGCTGTGTTTTTTCGATGTTTCAGGACACACCGTACACTTCTCCATAGTGGCTTTTGGCAATTTACATCCCGCCCATCAGCGTAGCAAGGCTGCCATTTCTCCATGGCCTGTACTGCATTTCTGGTTTTGACACTTTTTGCAGCATGGCCCTTTTGACCGATGGGAAGCGAGACTTCTTTGTAGCGCTGATTTGCCTTTCCAGGTTGCTTGGTTGGCCAAAAAGGGCGTATGCGTTTTTTCCTGAATATATTCAGGAAAAAACGCATACGCCCTTTTTGGCCAAGGGCATCATTGTCGACGTTTTGCCGCTTTTCATGTGCTTTAAAGGCGATTCGAATCTACCTCCTGAAATCTGCTTCCTGCAATTCTGCCTTGCTTTCAAATCCTCTTCGTTGCCTTCCCTCAATATATCTGTGGATGAGAGTTATCATTTATAACTCTGCGGGTTTGTGAATTGCAGTGTCCCTGAGCTCCATTTTTCAACTCGCTTTTTTGGGAGCTGGCCACAAAAGCGCTGTATTGCCTCAGGCCCTATTCTGGTTCCTGGCGGCAGGCTGAGCCTGTGGTTAATTCTTCTTCCTGATGGGAAAATAGAGTGACCTGTGCCTGTCCCAACACCTAGATCTAGTCTCTCATTGGTTGCCCCTCTTCCCGTTCATCCTCAGGACAAATTGCAACCTGTAGGGAACAGGAGCTTAAAGGTGCTGATTCTCCAAGTAGGGTGATTGCTAGTAAAGTAGCTGGAAAGGCGAACCCTAGCACAAGGAGATGATAAATGGGGTGCGTTTTAGAAACCTTTCAAAATCACACGGTGTACCATCTTCTGGGTTTCTCATGCATGTTTTCGATGTAGGAAGATGCCCTTGAACCTGGAGATTTGGGACCCATGGGATGGGTACCACGCAGTATTATTTTAAAGGGTCTGAGTTTGCTCACCCAACCTCACCCAACCTCTAAGCCCCAAGAGTGTCCACCCTTATGTCTCATCCAGGTGTGGGTCTAGATATGGTCAATCCAGCTTGCATCACAGCCCCTGAACGAATTGTGTAAGAATTTCTCTCTCTTTCACTGTCTTTGTTTTACGGGTTTTTAAAAGTAATTTATTTTTATAATGGGGTTTAGCTGCTTTTCACGGCTGTGTTTATGCGGCTTTACACCCACTTGACTCACTTCCAGACAGATATCAATACATAGGTTTTAAGATTCTTACTAGTCACATATATTCTTGTGCGGTGAATAGGGGGTGTTGAGTCCAGTTCACTGAGCAAGGAGTAGGTCTTGTCTATTACATATTGGGTGTATGGAACGGTATCTGAGCGAATTTGAAACCCTTGTTTTATGCATCACCCCACCTCACCTTTCCCGTTAAGCAGCCATAGTGTGTTTTCTAAACGTGTGACTCTGTTCTGTTTTGTAATTCAGTTCAAGTGTAGCGGTTTTTACATTCCCTCTATAAGTGATAGCTTATGATAAGTGTCTTTTTCTGTGTGACTTATTTCACTTAGAATCGTCGTACCTTAATCCACTCATCTTGCTTCTACTAGCCTTATGACATTGATTTCATGTCTGAGTGCTATTCCATTGTACCTAAGGACCACAACTTCTTTATCCATTTTTCTCTTTCCTGGGATATTTAAGGTGTCATGAAGTGGTGGTTCTTGTCAACAGAGCAGCCCTAAACTTTGGGGTGCCTGTGTCTTGCTGATTTTTAGTTTTCCCAATTTATACGCCCATGAGTGGACGTGCCCTATGCTCCCTAAGCTGTGTTTTTTCGATGTTTCAGGACACACCGTACACTTCTCCAGAGTGGCTGTTGGCAATTTACATCCCGCCCATCAGCGTAGCAAGGCTGCCATTTCTTCATGGCCTGTCCTGCATTTCTGGTTTTGACACTTTTTGCAGCATGACCCTTTTGACCGATGGGAAGCGAAACTTCTTTGTAGCGCTGATTTGCCTTTCAAGGTTGCTTGGTTGGCCAAAAAGGGCGTATGCGTTTTTTCCTGAATATATTCAGGAAAAAACGCATACGCCCTTTTTGGCCAAGGGCATCATTGTCGACGTTTTGCCGCTTTTCATGTGCTTTAAAGGCGATTCGAATCTACCTCCTGAAATCTGTTTCCTGCAATTCTGCCTTGCTTTCAAATCCTCTTCGTTGCCTTCCCTCAATATATCTGTGTATGAGAGTTATCATTTATAACTCTGCGGGTTTGTGAATTGCAGTGTCCCTGAGCTCCATTTTTCAACTCGCTTTTTTGGGAGCTGGCCGCAAAAGCGCGGGATTGCCTCAGGCCCTATTCTGGTTCCTGGCGGCAGGCTGAGCCTGTGGTTAATTCTTCTTCCTGATGGGAAAATAGAGTGACCTGGGCCTGTCCCAACACCTAGATCTAGTCTCTCATTGGTTGCCCCTCTTCCCGTTCAACCTCAGGACAAATTGCAACCTGTAGGGAACAGGAGCTTAAAGGTGCTGATTCTCCAAGTAGGGAGATTGCTAGTAAAGTAGCTGGAAAGGCGAACCCTAGCACAAGGAGATGATAAATGGGGTGCGTTTTAGAAACCTTTCAGAATCACACGGTGTACCATCTTCTGGGTTTCTCATGCATGCTTTCGATGTAGGAAGATGCCCTTGAACCTGGAGATTTGGGACCCATGGGATGGGTACCACGCAGTATTACTTTAAAGCTTCTGAGTTTGCTCTCCCAACCTCTAAGCCCCAAGAGTGTCCACCCTTATGTCTCATCCAGGTGTGGGTCTAGATATGGTCAATCCAGGTTGCATCAGAGCCCCTGAACGAATTGTGTAAGAATTTCTCTCTCTTTCACTGTCTTTGTTTTACGGGTTTTTAAAAGTAATTTATTTTTATAATGGGGTTTAGCTGCTTTTCATGGCTGTGTTTATGCGGCTTTACACCCACTTGACTCACTTCCAGACAGATATCAATACATAGGTTTTACGATTCTTACTAGTCACATATATTCTTGTGCGGTGAATAGGGGGTGTTGAGTCCAGTTCACTGAGCAAGGAGTAGGTCTTGTCTATTACATATTGGGTGTATGGAACAGTATCTGAGCGAATTTGAAACCCTTGTTTTATGCATCACCCCACCTCACCTTTCCCGTTAAGCAGCCATAGTGTGTTTTCTAAACGTGTGACTCTGTTCTGTTTTGTAATTCAGTTCAAGTGTAGCGGTTTTTACATTCCCTCTATAAGTGATAGCTTATGATAAGTGTCTTTTTCTGTGTGACTTATTTCACTTAGAATCGTCGTACCTAACTCCACTCATCTTGCTTCTACTAGCCTTATGACATTGATTTCATGTCTGAGTGATATTCCTTTGTACATAAAGACCACAACTTCTTTATCCATTTTTCTCTTTCCTGGGATATTTAAGGTGTCATGAAGTGGAGGTTCTTGTCAACATAGCAGCCCTAAAAATTGGGGTGCCTGTGTCTTGCTGATTTTTAGTTTTCCCAATTTATATGCCCATGAGTGGACGTGCCCTATGCTCCCTAAGCTGTGTTTTTTCGATGTTTCAGGACACACCGTACACTTCTCCAGAGTGGCTGTTGGCAATTTACATCCCGCCCATCAGCGTAGCAAGGCTGCCATTTCTCCATGCCCTGTCCTGCATTTCTGGTTTTGACACTTTTTGCAGCATGGCCCTTTTGACCGATGGGAAGCGAGACCTCTTTGTAGCGCTGATTTGCCTTTCCAGGTTGCTTGGTTGGCCAAAAACGGCGTATGCGTTTTTTCCTGAATATATTCAGGAAAAAACGCATACGCCCTTTTTGGCCAAGGGCATCATTGTCGATGTTTTGCCGCTTTTCATGTGCTTTAAAGGCGATTCAAATCTACCTCCTGAAATCTGTTTCCTGCAATTCTGCCTTGCTTTCAAATCCTCTTCGTTGCCTTCCCTAAATATATCTGTGGATGAGAGTTATCATTTATAACTTTGCGGGTTTGTGAATTGCAGTGTCCCTGAGCTCCATTTTTCAACTCGCTTTTTTGGGAGCTGGCCGCAAAAGCGCGGAATTGCCTCAGGCCCTATTCTGGTTCCTGGCGGCAGGCTGATCCTGTGGTTAATTCTTCTTCCTGATGGGAAAATAGAGTGACCTGGGCCTGTCCCAACACCTAGATCTAGTCTCTCATTGGTTGCCCCTCTTCCCGTTCATCCTCAGGACAAATTGCAACCTGTAGGGAACAGGAGCTTAAAGGTGCTGATTCTCCAAGTAGGGAGATTGCTAGTAAAGTAGCTGGAAAGGCGAACCCGAGCACAAGGAGATGAGAAATTGGGTGCGTTTTAGAAACCTTTCAAAATCACACGGTGTACCATCTTCTGGGTTTCTCATGCATGTTTTCGATGTAGGAAGATGCCCTTGAACCTGGAGATTTGGGACCCATGGGATGGGTACCACACAGTATTACTTTAAAGGGTCTGCGTTTGCTCACCCAACCTCACCCAAACTCTAAGCCCCAAGAGTGTCCACCCTTATGTCTCATCCAGCTGTGGGTCTAGATATGGTCAATCCAGGTTGCATCACAGCCTCTGAACGAATTTTGTAAGAATTTCTCTCTCTTTCACTGTCTTTGTTTTACGGGTTTTTAAAAGTAATTTATTTTATAATGGGGTTTAGCTGCTTTTCACGGCTGTGTTTATGTGGCTTTACACCCACTTGACTCACTTCCAGACAGATATCAATACATAGGTTTTAAGATTCTTACTAGTCACATATATTCTTGTGCGGTGAATAGGGGGTGTTGAGTCCAGTTCACTGAGCAAGGAGTAGGTCTTGTCTATTACATATTGGGTGTATGGAACGGTATCTGAGCGAATTTGAAGCCCTTGTTTTATGCATCACCCCACCTCACCTTTCCCGTTAAGCAGCCATAGTGTGTTTTCTAAACGTGTGACTCTGTTCTGTTTTGTAATTCAGTTCAAGTGTAGCGGTTTTTACATTCCCTCTATAAGTGATAGCTTATGATAAGTGTCTTTTTCTGTGTCACTTATTTCACTTAGAATCGTCATACCTAAATCCACTCATCTTGCTTCTACTAGCCTTATGACATTGATTTCATGTCTGAGTGATATTCCTTTGTACATAAGGACCACAACTTCTTTATCCATTTTTCTCTTTCCTGGGATATTTAAGGTGTCATGAAGTGGAGGTTCTTGTCAACATAGCAGCCCTAAACATTGGGGTGCCTGTGTCTTGCTGATTTTTAGTTTTCCCAATTTATACGCCCATGAGTGGACGTGCCCTATGCTCCCTAAGCTGTGTTTTTTCGATGTTTCAGGACACACCGTACACTTCTCCAGAGTGGCTTTTGGCAATTTACATCCCGCCCATCAGCGTAGCAAGGCTGCCATTTCTCCATGGCCTGTACTGCATTTCTGGTTTTGACACTTTTTGCAGCATGGCCCTTTTGACCGATGGGAAGCGAGACTTCTTTGTAGCGCTGATTTGCCTTTCCAGGTTGCTTGGTTGGCCAAAAAGGGCGTATGCGTTTTTTCCTGAATATATTCAGGAAAAAACGCATACGCCCTTTTTGGCCAAGGGCATCATTGTCGACGTTTTGCCGCTTTTCATGTGCTTTAAAGGCGATTCGAATCTACCTCCTGAAATCTGTTTCCTGCAATTCTGCCTTGCTTTCAAATCCTCTTCGTTGCCTTCCCTCAATATATCTGTGGATGAGAGTTATCATTTATAACTCTGCGGGTTTGTGAATTGCAGTGTCCCTGAGCTCCATTTTTCAACTCGCTTTTTTGGGAGCTGGCCGCAAAAGCGCGGGATTGCCTCAGGCCCTATTCTGGTTCCGGGCGGCAGGCTGAGCCTGTGGTTAATTCTTCTTCCTGATGGGAAAATAGAGTGACCTGGGCCTGTCCCAACACCTAGATCTATTCTCTCATTGGTTGCCCCTCTTCCCGTTCAACCTCAGGACAAATTGCAACCTGTAGGGAACAGGAGCTTAAAGGTGCTGATTCTCCAAGTAGGGAGATTGCTAGTAAAGTAGCTGGAAAGGCGAACCCGAGCACAAGGAGATGAGAAATTGGGTGCGTTTTAGAAACCTTTCAAAATCACACGGTGTACCATCTTCTGGGTTTCTCATGCATGTTTTCGATGTAGGAAGATGCCCTTGAACCTGGAGATTTGGGACCCATGGGATGGGTACCACACAGTATTACTTTAAAGGGTCTGCGTTTGCTCACCCAACCTCACCCAACCTCGAAGCCCCAAGAGTGTCCACCCTTATGTCTCATCCAGCTGTGGGTCTAGATATGGTCCATCCAGGTTGCATCACAGCCCCTGAACGAATTTTGTAGGAATTTCTCTCTCTTTCACTGTCTTTGTTTTACGGGTTTTTAAAAGTAATTTATTTTTATAATGGGGTTTAGCTGCTTTTCACGGCTGTGTTTATGCGGCTTTACACCCACTTGGCTCACTTCCAGAGAGATATCAATACATAGGTCTTACGATTCTTACTAGTCAGATATATTCTTGTGCGGTGAATAGGGGGTGTTGAGTCCACTTCACTGAGCAAGGAGTAGGTCTTGTCTATTACATATTGTGTGTATGGAACGGTATCTGAGCGAATTTGAAACCCTTGTTTTATGCATCACCCCACCTCACCTTTCCCGTTAAGCAGCTATAGTGTGTTTTCTAAACGTGTGACTCTGTTCTGTTTTGTAATTCAGTTCAAGTGTAGCGGTTTTTACATTCCCTCTATAAGTGATAGCTTATGATTAGTGTCTTTTTCTGTGTGACTTATTTCACTTAGAATCGTCATACCTAAATCCACTCATCTTGCTTCTACTAGCCTTATGACATTGATTTCATGTCTGAGTGATATTCCATTGTACATAAGGACCACAACTTCTTTATCCATTTTTCTCTTTCCTGGGATATTTAAGGTGTCATGAAGTGGAGGTTCTTGTCAACAGAGCAGCCCTAAACTTTGGGGTGCCTGTGTCTTGCTGATTTTTAGTTTTCCCAATTTCTACGCCCATGAGTGAACGTGCCCTATGCTCCATAAGCTGTGTTTTTTCGATGTTTCAGGACACACCGTACACTTCTCCAGAGTGGCTGTTGGCAATTTACATCCCGCCCATCAGCGTAGCAAGGCTGCCATTTCTCCATGGCCTGTCCTGCATTTCTGGTTTTGACACTTTTTGCAGCATGGCCCTTTTGACCGATGGGAAGCGAGACTTCTTTGTAGCGCTGATTTGCCTTTCCAGGTTGCTTGGTTGGCCAAAAAGGGCGTATGCGTTTTTTCCTGAATATATTCAGGAAAAAACGCATACGCCCTTTTTGGCCAAGGGCATCACTGTCGACGTTTTCCCACTTTTCATGTGTTTTAAAGGCGATTCGAATATACCTCCTGAAACCTGTTTCCTGCAATTCTGCCTTGCCTTCAAATCCTCTTCGTTGCCTTCCCTCAATATATCTGTGGATGAGAGTTATTATTTATAACTCTGCGGGTTTGTGAATTGCAGTGTCCCTGAGCTCCATTTTTCCACTCGCTTTTTTGGGAGCTGGCCGCAAAAGCGCGGGATTGCCTCAGGCCCTATTCTGGTTCCTGGCGGCAGGCTGAGCCTGTGGTTAATTCTTCTTCCTGATGGGAAAATAGAGTGACCTGGGCCTGTCCCAACACCTAGATCTAGTCCCTCATTGGTTGCCCCTCTTCCCGTTCAACCTCAGGACAAATTGCAACCTGTAGGGAACAGGAGCTTAAAGGTCCTGATTCTCCAAGTAGGGAGATTGCTAGTAAAGTAGCTGGAAAGGCGAACCCTAGCACAAGGAGATGAGAAATGGGGTGCGTTTTAGAAACCTTTCAAAATCACACGGTGTACCATCTTCTGGGTTTCTCATGCATGTTTTCGATGTAGGAAGATGCCCTTGAACCTGGAGATTTGGGACCCATGGGATGGGTACCACGCAGTATTACTTTAAAGGGTCTGAGTTTGCTCACCCAACCTCACCCAACCTCTAAGCCCCAAGAGTGTCCACCCTTATGTCTCATCCAGGTGTGGGTCTAGATATGGTCAATCCAGGTTGCATCACAGCCCCTGAACGAATTGTGTAAGAATTTCTCTCTCTTTCACTGTCTTTGTTTTACGGGTTTTTAAAAGTAATTTATTTTTATAATGGGGTTTAGCTGCTTTTCACGGCTGTGTTTATGCGGCTTTACACCCACTTGACTCACTTCCAGACAGATATCAATACATAGGTTTTAAGATTCTTACTAGTCACATATATTCTTGTGCGGTGAATAGGGGGTGTTGAGTCCAGTTCACTGAGCAAGGAGTAGGTCTTGTCTATTACATGTTGGGTGTATGGAACGGTATCTGAGCGAATTTGAAACCCTTGTTTTATGCATCACCCCACCTCACCTTTCCCGTTAAGCAGCCATAGTGTGTTTTCTAAACGTGTGACTCTGTTCTGTTTTGTAATTCAGTTCAGGTGTAGCGGTTTTTACATTCCCTCTATAAGTGATAGCTTATGATAAGTGTCTTTTTCTGTGTGACTTATTTCACTTAGAATCGTCATACCTAAATCCACTCATCTTGCTTCTACTAGCCTTATGACATTGATTTCATGTCTGAGTGATATTCCTTTGTACATAAGGACCACAACTTCTTTATCCATTTTTCTCTTTCCTGGGATATTTAAGGTGTCATGAAGTGGAGGTTCTTGTCAACATAGCAGCCCTAAACATTGGGGTGCCTGTGTCTTGCTGATTTTTAGTTTTCCCAATTTATACGCCCATGAGTGGACGTGCCCTATGCTCCCTAAGCTGTGTTTTTTCGATGTTTCAGGACACACCGTACACTTCTCCAGAGTGGCTTTTGGCAATTTACATCCCGCCCATCAGCGTAGCAAGGCTGCCATTTCTCCATGGCCTGTACTGCATTTCTGGTTTTGACACTTTTTGCAGCATGGCCCTTTTGACCGATGGGAAGCGAGACTTCTTTGTAGCGCTGATTTGCCTTTCCAGGTTGCTTGGTTGGCCAAAAAGGGCGTATGCGTTTTTTCCTGAATATATTCAGGAAAAAACGCATACGCCCTTTTTGGCCAAGGGCATCATTGTCGACGTTTTGCCGCTTTTCATGTGCTTTAAAGGCGATTCGAATCTACCTCCTGAAATCTGCTTCCTGCAATTCTGCCTTGCTTTCAAATCCTCTTCGTTGCCTTCCCTCAATATATCTGTGGATGAGAGTTATCATTTATAACTCTGCGGGTTTGTGAATTGCAGTGTCCCTGAGCTCCATTTTTCAACTCGCTTTTTTGGGAGCTGGCCACAAAAGCGCTGTATTGCCTCAGGCCCTATTCTGGTTCCTGGCGGCAGGCTGAGCCTGTGGTTAATTCTTCTTCCTGATGGGAAAATAGAGTGACCTGTGCCTGTCCCAACACCTAGATCTAGTCTCTCATTGGTTGCCCCTCTTCCCGTTCATCCTCAGGACAAATTGCAACCTGTAGGGAACAGGAGCTTAAAGGTGCTGATTCTCCAAGTAGGGTGATTGCTAGTAAAGTAGCTGGAAAGGCGAACCCTAGCACAAGGAGATGATAAATGGGGTGCGTTTTAGAAACCTTTCAAAATCACACGGTGTACCATCTTCTGGGTTTCTCATGCATGTTTTCGATGTAGGAAGATGCCCTTGAACCTGGAGATTTGGGACCCATGGGATGGGTACCACGCAGTATTATTTTAAAGGGTCTGAGTTTGCTCACCCAACCTCACCCAACCTCTAAGCCCCAAGAGTGTCCACCCTTATGTCTCATCCAGGTGTGGGTCTAGATATGGTCAATCCAGCTTGCATCACAGCCCCTGAACGAATTGTGTAAGAATTTCTCTCTCTTTCACTGTCTTTGTTTTACGGGTTTTTAAAAGTAATTTATTTTTATAATGGGGTTTAGCTGCTTTTCACGGCTGTGTTTATGCGGCTTTACACCCACTTGACTCACTTCCAGACAGATATCAATACATAGGTTTTAAGATTCTTACTAGTCACATATATTCTTGTGCGGTGAATAGGGGGTGTTGAGTCCAGTTCACTGAGCAAGGAGTAGGTCTTGTCTATTACATATTGGGTGTATGGAACGGTATCTGAGCGAATTTGAAACCCTTGTTTTATGCATCACCCCACCTCACCTTTCCCGTTAAGCAGCCATAGTGTGTTTTCTAAACGTGTGACTCTGTTCTGTTTTGTAATTCAGTTCAAGTGTAGCGGTTTTTACATTCCCTCTATAAGTGATAGCTTATGATAAGTGTCTTTTTCTGTGTGACTTATTTCACTTAGAATCGTCGTACCTTAATCCACTCATCTTGCTTCTACTAGCCTTATGACATTGATTTCATGTCTGAGTGCTATTCCATTGTACCTAAGGACCACAACTTCTTTATCCATTTTTCTCTTTCCTGGGATATTTAAGGTGTCATGAAGTGGTGGTTCTTGTCAACAGAGCAGCCCTAAACTTTGGGGTGCCTGTGTCTTGCTGATTTTTAGTTTTCCCAATTTATACGCCCATGAGTGGACGTGCCCTATGCTCCCTAAGCTGTGTTTTTTCGATGTTTCAGGACACACCGTACACTTCTCCAGAGTGGCTGTTGGCAATTTACATCCCGCCCATCAGCGTAGCAAGGCTGCCATTTCTTCATGGCCTGTCCTGCATTTCTGGTTTTGACACTTTTTGCAGCATGACCCTTTTGACCGATGGGAAGCGAAACTTCTTTGTAGCGCTGATTTGCCTTTCAAGGTTGCTTGGTTGGCCAAAAAGGGCGTATGCGTTTTTTCCTGAATATATTCAGGAAAAAACGCATACGCCCTTTTTGGCCAAGGGCATCATTGTCGACGTTTTGCCGCTTTTCATGTGCTTTAAAGGCGATTCGAATCTACCTCCTGAAATCTGTTTCCTGCAATTCTGCCTTGCTTTCAAATCCTCTTCGTTGCCTTCCCTCAATATATCTGTGTATGAGAGTTATCATTTATAACTCTGCGGGTTTGTGAATTGCAGTGTCCCTGAGCTCCATTTTTCAACTCGCTTTTTTGGGAGCTGGCCGCAAAAGCGCGGGATTGCCTCAGGCCCTATTCTGGTTCCTGGCGGCAGGCTGAGCCTGTGGTTAATTCTTCTTCCTGATGGGAAAATAGAGTGACCTGGGCCTGTCCCAACACCTAGATCTAGTCTCTCATTGGTTGCCCCTCTTCCCGTTCAACCTCAGGACAAATTGCAACCTGTAGGGAACAGGAGCTTAAAGGTGCTGATTCTCCAAGTAGGGAGATTGCTAGTAAAGTAGCTGGAAAGGCGAACCCTAGCACAAGGAGATGATAAATGGGGTGCGTTTTAGAAACCTTTCAGAATCACACGGTGTACCATCTTCTGGGTTTCTCATGCATGCTTTCGATGTAGGAAGATGCCCTTGAACCTGGAGATTTGGGACCCATGGGATGGGTACCACGCAGTATTACTTTAAAGCTTCTGAGTTTGCTCTCCCAACCTCTAAGCCCCAAGAGTGTCCACCCTTATGTCTCATCCAGGTGTGGGTCTAGATATGGTCAATCCAGGTTGCATCAGAGCCCCTGAACGAATTGTGTAAGAATTTCTCTCTCTTTCACTGTCTTTGTTTTACGGGTTTTTAAAAGTAATTTATTTTTATAATGGGGTTTAGCTGCTTTTCACGGCTGTGTTTATGCGGCTTTACACCCACTTGACTCACTTCCAGACAGATATCAATACATAGGTTTTAAGATTCTTACTAGTCACATATATTCTTGTGCGGTGAATAGGGGGTGTTGAGTCCAGTTCACTGAGCAAGGAGTAGGTCTTGTCTATTACATATTGGGTGTATGGAACGGTATCTGAGCGAATTTGAAACCCTTGTTTTATGCATCACCCCACCTCACCTTTCCCGTTAAGCAGCCATAGTGTGTTTTCTAAACGTGTGACTCTGTTCTGTTTTGTAATTCAGTTCAAGTGTAGCGGTTTTTACATTCCCTCTATAAGTGATAGCTTATGATAAGTGTCTTTTTCTGTGTGACTTATTTCACTTAGAATCGTCGTACCTTAATCCACTCATCTTGCTTCTACTAGCCTTATGACATTGATTTCATGTCTGAGTGCTATTCCATTGTACCTAAGGACCACAACTTCTTTATCCATTTTTCTCTTTCCTGGGATATTTAAGGTGTCATGAAGTGGTGGTTCTTGTCAACAGAGCAGCCCTAAACTTTGGGGTGCCTGTGTCTTGCTGATTTTTAGTTTTCCCAATTTATACGCCCATGAGTGGACGTGCCCTATGCTCCCTAAGCTGTGTTTTTTCGATGTTTCAGGACACACCGTACACTTCTCCAGAGTGGCTGTTGGCAATTTACATCCCGCCCATCAGCGTAGCAAGGCTGCCATTTCTTCATGGCCTGTCCTGCATTTCTGGTTTTGACACTTTTTGCAGCATGACCCTTTTGACCGATGGGAAGCGAAACTTCTTTGTAGCGCTGATTTGCCTTTCAAGGTTGCTTGGTTGGCCAAAAAGGGCGTATGCGTTTTTTCCTGAATATATTCAGGAAAAAACGCATACGCCCTTTTTGGCCAAGGGCATCATTGTCGACGTTTTGCCGCTTTTCATGTGCTTTAAAGGCGATTCGAATCTACCTCCTGAAATCTGTTTCCTGCAATTCTGCCTTGCTTTCAAATCCTCTTCGTTGCCTTCCCTCAATATATCTGTGTATGAGAGTTATCATTTATAACTCTGCGGGTTTGTGAATTGCAGTGTCCCTGAGCTCCATTTTTCAACTCGCTTTTTTGGGAGCTGGCCGCAAAAGCGCGGGATTGCCTCAGGCCCTATTCTGGTTCCTGGCGGCAGGCTGAGCCTGTGGTTAATTCTTCTTCCTGATGGGAAAATAGAGTGACCTGGGCCTGTCCCAACACCTAGATCTAGTCTCTCATTGGTTGCCCCTCTTCCCGTTCAACCTCAGGACAAATTGCAACCTGTAGGGAACAGGAGCTTAAAGGTGCTGATTCTCCAAGTAGGGAGATTGCTAGTAAAGTAGCTGGAAAGGCGAACCCTAGCACAAGGAGATGATAAATGGGGTGCGTTTTAGAAACCTTTCAGAATCACACGGTGTACCATCTTCTGGGTTTCTCATGCATGCTTTCGATGTAGGAAGATGCCCTTGAACCTGGAGATTTGGGACCCATGGGATGGGTACCACGCAGTATTACTTTAAAGCTTCTGAGTTTGCTCTCCCAACCTCTAAGCCCCAAGAGTGTCCACCCTTATGTCTCATCCAGGTGTGGGTCTAGATATGGTCAATCCAGGTTGCATCAGAGCCCCTGAACGAATTGTGTAAGAATTTCTCTCTCTTTCACTGTCTTTGTTTTACGGGTTTTTAAAAGTAATTTATTTTTATAATGGGGTTTAGCTGCTTTTCATGGCTGTGTTTATGCGGCTTTACACCCACTTGACTCACTTCCAGACAGATATCAATACATAGGTTTTACGATTCTTACTAGTCACATATATTCTTGTGCGGTGAATAGGGGGTGTTGAGTCCAGTTCACTGAGCAAGGAGTAGGTCTTGTCTATTACATATTGGGTGTATGGAACAGTATCTGAGCGAATTTGAAACCCTTGTTTTATGCATCACCCCACCTCACCTTTCCCGTTAAGCAGCCATAGTGTGTTTTCTAAACGTGTGACTCTGTTCTGTTTTGTAATTCAGTTCAAGTGTAGCGGTTTTTACATTCCCTCTATAAGTGATAGCTTATGATAAGTGTCTTTTTCTGTGTGACTTATTTCACTTAGAATCGTCGTACCTAACTCCACTCATCTTGCTTCTACTAGCCTTATGACATTGATTTCATGTCTGAGTGATATTCCTTTGTACATAAAGACCACAACTTCTTTATCCATTTTTCTCTTTCCTGGGATATTTAAGGTGTCATGAAGTGGAGGTTCTTGTCAACATAGCAGCCCTAAACATTGGGGTGCCTGTGTCTTGCTGATTTTTAGTTTTCCCAATTTATATGCCCATGAGTGGACGTGCCCTATGCTCCCTAAGCTGTGTTTTTTCGATGTTTCAGGACACACCGTACACTTCTCCAGAGTGGCTGTTGGCAATTTACATCCCGCCCATCAGCGTAGCAAGGCTGCCATTTCTCCATGCCCTGTCCTGCATTTCTGGTTTTGACACTTTTTGCAGCATGGCCCTTTTGACCGATGGGAAGCGAGACCTCTTTGTAGCGCTGATTTGCCTTTCCAGGTTGCTTGGTTGGCCAAAAACGGCGTATGCGTTTTTTCCTGAATATATTCAGGAAAAAACGCATACGCCCTTTTTGGCCAAGGGCATCATTGTCGATGTTTTGCCGCTTTTCATGTGCTTTAAAGGCGATTCAAATCTACCTCCTGAAATCTGTTTCCTGCAATTCTGCCTTGCTTTCAAATCCTCTTCGTTGCCTTCCCTAAATATATCTGTGGATGAGAGTTATCATTTATAACTTTGCGGGTTTGTGAATTGCAGTGTCCCTGAGCTCCATTTTTCAACTCGCTTTTTTGGGAGCTGGCCGCAAAAGCGCGGAATTGCCTCAGGCCCTATTCTGGTTCCTGGCGGCAGGCTGATCCTGTGGTTAATTCTTCTTCCTGATGGGAAAATAGAGTGACCTGGGCCTGTCCCAACACCTAGATCTAGTCTCTCATTGGTTGCCCCTCTTCCCGTTCATCCTCAGGACAAATTGCAACCTGTAGGGAACAGGAGCTTAAAGGTGCTGATTCTCCAAGTAGGGAGATTGCTAGTAAAGTAGCTGGAAAGGCGAACCCGAGCACAAGGAGATGAGAAATTGGGTGCGTTTTAGAAACCTTTCAAAATCACACGGTGTACCATCTTCTGGGTTTCTCATGCATGTTTTCGATGTAGGAAGATGCCCTTGAACCTGGAGATTTGGGACCCATGGGATGGGTACCACACAGTATTACTTTAAAGGGTCTGCGTTTGCTCACCCAACCTCACCCAAACTCTAAGCCCCAAGAGTGTCCACCCTTATGTCTCATCCAGCTGTGGGTCTAGATATGGTCAATCCAGGTTGCATCACAGCCTCTGAACGAATTTTGTAAGAATTTCTCTCTCTTTCACTGTCTTTGTTTTACGGGTTTTTAAAAGTAATTTATTTTATAATGGGGTTTAGCTGCTTTTCACGGCTGTGTTTATGTGGCTTTACACCCACTTGACTCACTTCCAGACAGATATCAATACATAGGTTTTAAGATTCTTACTAGTCACATATATTCTTGTGCGGTGAATAGGGGGTGTTGAGTCCAGTTCACTGAGCAAGGAGTAGGTCTTGTCTATTACATATTGGGTGTATGGAACGGTATCTGAGCGAATTTGAAGCCCTTGTTTTATGCATCACCCCACCTCACCTTTCCCGTTAAGCAGCCATAGTGTGTTTTCTAAACGTGTGACTCTGTTCTGTTTTGTAATTCAGTTCAAGTGTAGCGGTTTTTACATTCCCTCTATAAGTGATAGCTTATGATAAGTGTCTTTTTCTGTGTCACTTATTTCACTTAGAATCGTCATACCTAAATCCACTCATCTTGCTTCTACTAGCCTTATGACATTGATTTCATGTCTGAGTGATATTCCTTTGTACATAAGGACCACAACTTCTTTATCCATTTTTCTCTTTCCTGGGATATTTAAGGTGTCATGAAGTGGAGGTTCTTGTCAACATAGCAGCCCTAAACATTGGGGTGCCTGTGTCTTGCTGATTTTTAGTTTTCCCAATTTATACGCCCATGAGTGGACGTCCCCTATGCTCCCTAAGCTGTGTTTTTTCGATGTTTCAGGACACACCGTACACTTCTCCAGAGTGGCTGTTGGCAATTTACATCCCGCCCATCAGTGTAGCAAGGCTGCCATTTCTTCATGGCCTGTCCTGCATTTCTGGTTTTGACACTTTTTGCAGCATGACCCTTTTGACCGATGGGAAGCGAAACTTCTTTGTAGCGCTGATTTCCCTTTCCAGGTTGCTTGGTTGGCCAAAAAGGGCGTATGCGTTTTTTCCTGAATATATTCAGGAAAAAACGCATACGCCCTTTTTGGCCAAGGGCATCATTGTCGACGTTTTGCCGCTTTTCATGTGCTTTAAAGGCGATTCGAATCTACCTCCTGAAATCTGTTTCCTGCAATTCTGCCTTGCTTTCAAATCCTCTTCGTTGCCTTCCCTCAATATATCTGTGGATGAGAGTTATCATTTATAACTCTGCGGGTTTGTGAATTGCAGTGTCCCTGAGCTCCATTTTTCAACTCGCTTTTTTGGGAGCTGGCCGCAAAAGCGCGGGATTGCCTCAGGCCCTATTCTGGTTCCTGGCGGCAGGCTGAGCCTGTGGTTAATTCTTCTTCCTGATGGGAAAATAGAGTGACCTGGGCCTGTCCCAACACCTAGATCTAGTCTCTCATTGGTTGCCCCTCTTCCCGTTCATCCTCAGGACAAATTGCAACCTGTAGGGAACAGGAGCTTAAAGGTGCTGATTCTCCAAGTAGAGAGATTGCTAGTAAAGTAGCTGGAAAGGCGAACCCGAGTACAAGGAGATGAGAAATTGGGTGCGTTTTAGAAACCTTTCAAAATCACACGGTGTACCATCTTCTGAGTTTCTAATGCATGTTTTCGATGTAGGAAGATGCCCTTGAACCTGGAGATTTGGGACCCATGGGATGGGTACCACACAGTATTACTTTAAAGGGTGTGCGTTTGCTCACCCAACCTCACCCAACCTCTCAGCCCCAAGAGTGTCCACCCTTATGTCTCATCCAGCTGTGGGTCTATATATGGTCAATCCAGGTTGCATCACAGCCTCTTAACGAATTTTGTAAGAATTTCTTTCTCTTTCACTGTCTTTGTTTTACGGCTTTTTAAAAGTAATTTATTTTTATAATGGGGTATAGCTGCTTTTCACGGCTGTGTTTATGCGGCTTTACACCCACTTGACTCACTTCCCGACAGATATCAATACATAGGTTTTAAGATTCTTACTAGTCACATATATTCTTGTGCGGTGAATAGGGGGTGTTGAGTCCAGTTCACTGAGCAAGGAGTAGGTCTTGTCTATTACACATTGGGTGTATGGAACAGTATCTGAGCGAATTTGAAACCCTTGTTTTATGCATCACCCCACCTCACCTTTCCCGTTAAGCAGCCATAGTGTGTTTTCTAAACGTGTGACTCTGTTCTGTTTTGTAATTCAGTTCAAGTGTAGCGGTTTTTACATTCCCTCTATAAGTGATAGCTTATGATAAGTGTCTTTTTCTGTGTGACTTATTTCACTTAGAATCGTCGTACCTAAGTCCACTCATCTTGCTTCTACTAGGCTTATGACATTGATTTCATGTCTGAGTGATATTCCATTGTACATAAGGACCACAACTTCTTTATCCATTTTTCTCTTTCCTGGGATATTTAAGGTGTCATGAAGTGGAGGTTCTTGTCAACAGAGCAGCCCTAAACTTTGGGGTGCCTGTGTCTTGCTGATTTTTAGTTTTCCCAATTTATACGCCCATGAGTGGACGTGCCCTATGCTCCCTAAGCTGTGTTTTTTCGATGTTTCAGGACACACCGTACACTTCTCCAGAGTGGCTGTTGGCAATTAACATCCCGCCCATCAGCGTAGCAAGGCTGCCATTTCTCCATGGCCTGTCCTGCATTTCTGGTTTTGACACTTTTTGCAGCACGGCCCTTTTGACCGATGGGAAGCGAAACTCCTTTGAAGCGCTGATTTGCCTTTCCAGGTTGCTTGGTTGGCCAAAAAGGGCGTATGCGTTTTTTCCTGAATATATTCAGGAAAAAACGCATACGCCCTTTTTGGCCAAGGGCATCATTGTCGACGTTTTGCCGCTTTTCATATGCTTTAATGGCGATTCGAATCTACCTCCTGAAATCTGTTTCCTGCAATTCTGCCTTGCTTTCAAATCCTCTTCGTTGCCTTCCCTCAATATATCTGTGGATGAGAGTTATCATTTATAACTCTGCGGGTTTGTGAATTGCAGTGTCCCTGAGCTCCATTTTTCAACTCGCTTTTTTGGGACCTGGCCGCAAAAGCGCGGGATTGCCTCAGGCCCTATTCTGGTTCCTGGCGGCAGGCTGAGCCTGTGGTTAATTCTTCTTCCTGATGGGAAAATAGAGTGACCTGGGCCTGTCCCAACACCTAGATCTAGTCTCTCATTGGTTGCCCCTCTTCCCGTTCATCCTCAGGACAAATTGCAACCTGTAGGGAACAGGAGCTTAAAGGTGCTGATTCTCCAAGTAGGGAGATTGCTAGTAAAATAGCTGGAAAGGCGAACCCGAGCACAAGAAGATGAGAAATGGGGTGCGTTTTAGAAACCTTTCAAAATCACACGGTGTACCATCTTCTGGGTTTCCCATGCATGTTTTCGATGTAGGAAGATGCCCTTGAACCTGGAGATTTGGGACCCATGGGATGGGTACCTCACAGTATTACTTTAAAGGGTCTGCGTTTGCTCACCCAACCTCACCCAACCTCTCAGCCCCAAGAGTGTCCACCCTTATGTCTCATCCAGCTGTGGGTCTAGATATGGTCAATCCAGGTTGCATCAGAGCCCCTGAACGAATTTTGTAAGAATTTCTCTCTCTTTCACTGTCTTTGTTTTACGGGTTTTTAAAAGTAATTTATTTTTATAATGGGGTTTAGCTGCTTTTCACGGCTGTGTTTATGCGGCTTTACACCCACTTGGCTCACTTCCAGAGATATATCAATACATAGGTTTTACGATTCTTACTAGTCAGATATATTCTTGTGCGGTGAATAGGGGGTGTTGAGTCCAGTTCACTGAGCAAGGAGTAGGTCTTGTCTATTACATATTGGGTGTATGGAACAGTATCTGAGCGAATTTGAAACCCTTGTTTTATGCATCACCCCACCTCACCTTTCCCGTTAAGCAGCCATAGTGTGTTTTCTAAACGTGTGACTCTGTTCTGTTTTGTAATTCAGTTCAAGTGTAGCGGTTTTTACATTCCCTCTATAAGTGATAGCTTATGATAAGTGTCTTTTTCTGTGTGACTTATTTCACTTAGAATCGTCATACCTAAATCCACTCATCTTGCTTCTACTAGCCTTATGACATTGATTTCATGGCTGAGGGATATTCCTTTGTACATAAGGACCACAACTTCTTTATCCATTTTTCTCTTTCCTGGGATATTTAAGGTGTCATGAAGTGGAGGTTCTTGTCAACATAGCAGCCCTAAACATTGGGGTGCCTGTGTCTTGCTGATTTTTAGTTTTCCCAATTTATACGCCCATGAGTGGACGTGCCCTATGCTCCCTAAGCTGTGTTTTTTCGATGTTTCAGGACACAGCGTACACTTCTCCAGAGTGGCTGTTGGCAATTTACATGCCGCCCATCAGCGTAGCAAGGCTGCCATTTCTCCATGGCCTGTCCTGCATTTCTGGTTTTGACACTTTTTGCAGCATGACCCTTTTGACCGATGGGAAGCGAGACTTCTTTGTAGCGCTGATTTGCCTTTCCAGGTTGCTTGGTTGGCCAAAAAGGGCGTATGCGTTTTTTCCTGAATATATTCAGGAAAAAACGCATACGCTCTTTTTGGCCAAGGGCATCATTGTCGACGTTTTGCCGCTTTTCATGTGCTTTAAAGGCGATTCGAATCTACCTCCTGAAATCTGTTTCCTGCAATTCTGCCTTGCTTTCAAATCCTCTTCGTTGCCTTCCCTCAATATATCTGTGGATGAGAGTTATCATTTATAACTCTGCGGGTTTGTGAATTGCAGTGTCCCTGAGCTCCATTTTTCAACTCGCTTTTTTGGGAGCTGGCCGCAAAAGCGCGGGATTGCCTCAGGCCCTATTCTGGTTCCTGGCGGCAGGCTGAGCCTGTGGTTAATTCTTCTTCCTGATGGGAAAATAGAGTGACCTGGGCCTGTCCCAACACCTAGATCTAGTCTCTCATTGGTTGCCCCTCTTCCCGTTCATCCTCAGGACAAATTGCAACCTGTAGGGAACAGGAGCTTCAAGGTGCTGATTCTCCAAGTAGGGAGATTGCTAGTAAAGTAGCTGGAAAGGCGAACCCTAGCACAAGGAGATGAGAAATGTGGTGCGTTTTAGAAACCTTTCAAAATCACACGGTGTACCATCTTCTGGGTTTCTCATGCATGTTTTCGATGTAGGAAGATGCCCTTGAACCTGGAGATTTGGGACCCATGGGATGGGTACCACGCAGTATTACTTTAAAGGGTCTGAGTTTGCTCACCCAACCTCACCCAACCTCTCAGCCCCAAGAGTGTCCACCCTTATGTCTCATCCAGCTGTGGGTCTAGATATGGTCAATCCAGGTTGCATCACAGCCCCTGAACGAATTTTGTAAGAATTTCTCTCTCTTTCACTGTCTTTGTTTTACGGGTTTTTAAAAGTAATTTATTTTTATAATGGGGTTTAGCTGCTTTTCACGGCTGTGTTTATGCGGCTTTACACCCACTTGGCTCACTTCCAGAGAGATATCAATACATAGGTTTTACGATTCTTACTAGTCAGATATATTCTTGTGTGGTGAATAGGGGGTGTTGAGTCCAGTTCACTGAGCAAGGAGTAGGTCTTGTCTATTACATATTGGGTGTATTGAACAGTATCTGAGCGAATTTGAAACCCTTGTTTTATGCATCACCCCACCTCACCTTTCCCGTTAAGCAGCCATAGTGTGTTTTCTAAACGTGTGACTCTGTTCTGTTTTGTAATTCAGTTCAAGTGTAGCGGTTTTTACATTCCCTCTATAAGTGATAGCTTATGATAAGTGTCTTTTTCTGTGTGACTTATTTCACTTAGAATCGTCATACCTAAATCCACTCATCTTGCTTCTACTAGCCTTATGACATTGATTTCATGTCTGAGGGATATTCCTTTGTACATAAGGACCACAACTTCTTTATCCATTTTTCTCTTTCCTGGGATATTTAAGGTATCATGAAGTGGAGGTTCTTGTCAACATAGCAGCCCTAAACATTGGGGTGCCTGTGTCTTGCTGATTTTTAGTTTTCCCAATTTATACGCCCATGAGTGGACGTGCCCTATGCTCCCTAAGCTGTGTTTTTTCGATGTTTCAGGACACACCGTACACTTCTCCAGAGTGGCTGTTGGCAATTTACATCCCGCCCATCAGCGTAGCAAGGCTGCCATTTCTCCATGGCCTGTCCTGCATTTCTGGTTTTGACACTTTTTGCAGCATGGCCCTTTTGACCGATGGGAAGCGAGACCTCTTTGTAGCGCTGATTTGCCTTTCCAGGTTGCTTGGTTGGCCAAAAAGGGCGTATGCGTTTTTTCCTGAATATATTCAGGAAAAAACGCATACGCCCTTTTTGGCCAAGGGCATCACTGTCGACGTTTTGCCACTTTTCATGTGCTTTAAAGGCGATTCGAATCTACCTCCTGAAACCTGTTTCCTGCAATTCTGCCTTGCTTTCAAATCCTCTTCGTTGCCTTCCCTAAATATATCTGTGGATGAGAGTTATCATTTATAACTTTGCGGGTTTGTGAATTGCAGTGTCCCTGAGCTCCATTTTTCAACTCGCTTTTTTGGGAGCTGGCCGCAAAAGCGCGGAATTGCCTCAGGCCCTATTCTGGTTCCTGGCGGCAGGCTGATCCTGTGGTTAATTCTTCTTCCTGATGGGAAAATAGAGTGACCTGGGCCTGTCCCAACACCTAGATCTAGTCTCTCATTGGTTGCCCCTCTTCCCGTTCATCCTCAGGACAAATTGCAACCTGTAGGGAACAGGAGCTTAAAGGTGCTGATTCTCCAAGTAGGGAGATTGCTAGTAAAGTAGCTGGAAAGGCGAACCCGAGCACAAGGAGATGAGAAATTGGGTGCGTTTTAGAAACCTTTCAAAATCACACGGTGTACCATCTTCTGGGTTTCTCATGCATGTTTTCGATGTAGGAAGATGCCCTTGAACCTGGAGATTTGGGACCCATGGGATGGGTACCACACAGTATTACTTTAAAGGGTCTGCGTTTGCTCACCCAACCTCACCCAAACTCTAAGCCCCAAGAGTGTCCACCCTTATGTCTCATCCAGCTGTGGGTCTAGATATGGTCAATCCAGGTTGCATCACAGCCTCTGAACGAATTTTGTAAGAATTTCTCTCTCTTTCACTGTCTTTGTTTTACGGGTTTTTAAAAGTAATTTATTTTATAATGGGGTTTAGCTGCTTTTCACGGCTGTGTTTATGTGGCTTTACACCCACTTGACTCACTTCCAGACAGATATCAATACATAGGTTTTAAGATTCTTACTAGTCACATATATTCTTGTGCGGTGAATAGGGGGTGTTGAGTCCAGTTCACTGAGCAAGGAGTAGGTCTTGTCTATTACATATTGGGTGTATGGAACGGTATCTGAGCGAATTTGAAGCCCTTGTTTTATGCATCACCCCACCTCACCTTTCCCGTTAAGCAGCCATAGTGTGTTTTCTAAACGTGTGACTCTGTTCTGTTTTGTAATTCAGTTCAAGTGTAGCGGTTTTTACATTCCCTCTATAAGTGATAGCTTATGATAAGTGTCTTTTTCTGTGTCACTTATTTCACTTAGAATCGTCATACCTAAATCCACTCATCTTGCTTCTACTAGCCTTATGACATTGATTTCATGTCTGAGTGATATTCCTTTGTACATAAGGACCACAACTTCTTTATCCATTTTTCTCTTTCCTGGGATATTTAAGGTGTCATGAAGTGGAGGTTCTTGTCAACATAGCAGCCCTAAACATTGGGGTGCCTGTGTCTTGCTGATTTTTAGTTTTCCCAATTTATACGCCCATGAGTGGACGTCCCCTATGCTCCCTAAGCTGTGTTTTTTCGATGTTTCAGGACACACCGTACACTTCTCCAGAGTGGCTGTTGGCAATTTACATCCCGCCCATCAGTGTAGCAAGGCTGCCATTTCTTCATGGCCTGTCCTGCATTTCTGGTTTTGACACTTTTTGCAGCATGACCCTTTTGACCGATGGGAAGCGAAACTTCTTTGTAGCGCTGATTTCCCTTTCCAGGTTGCTTGGTTGGCCAAAAAGGGCGTATGCGTTTTTTCCTGAATATATTCAGGAAAAAACGCATACGCCCTTTTTGGCCAAGGGCATCATTGTCGACGTTTTGCCGCTTTTCATGTGCTTTAAAGGCGATTCGAATCTACCTCCTGAAATCTGTTTCCTGCAATTCTGCCTTGCTTTCAAATCCTCTTCGTTGCCTTCCCTCAATATATCTGTGGATGAGAGTTATCATTTATAACTCTGCGGGTTTGTGAATTGCAGTGTCCCTGAGCTCCATTTTTCAACTCGCTTTTTTGGGAGCTGGCCGCAAAAGCGCGGGATTGCCTCAGGCCCTATTCTGGTTCCTGGCGGCAGGCTGAGCCTGTGGTTAATTCTTCTTCCTGATGGGAAAATAGAGTGACCTGGGCCTGTCCCAACACCTAGATCTAGTCTCTCATTGGTTGCCCCTCTTCCCGTTCATCCTCAGGACAAATTGCAACCTGTAGGGAACAGGAGCTTAAAGGTGCTGATTCTCCAAGTAGAGAGATTGCTAGTAAAGTAGCTGGAAAGGCGAACCCGAGTACAAGGAGATGAGAAATTGGGTGCGTTTTAGAAACCTTTCAAAATCACACGGTGTACCATCTTCTGAGTTTCTAATGCATGTTTTCGATGTAGGAAGATGCCCTTGAACCTGGAGATTTGGGACCCATGGGATGGGTACCACACAGTATTACTTTAAAGGGTGTGCGTTTGCTCACCCAACCTCACCCAACCTCTCAGCCCCAAGAGTGTCCACCCTTATGTCTCATCCAGCTGTGGGTCTATATATGGTCAATCCAGGTTGCATCACAGCCTCTTAACGAATTTTGTAAGAATTTCTTTCTCTTTCACTGTCTTTGTTTTACGGCTTTTTAAAAGTAATTTATTTTTATAATGGGGTATAGCTGCTTTTCACGGCTGTGTTTATGCGGCTTTACACCCACTTGACTCACTTCCCGACAGATATCAATACATAGGTTTTAAGATTCTTACTAGTCACATATATTCTTGTGCGGTGAATAGGGGGTGTTGAGTCCAGTTCACTGAGCAAGGAGTAGGTCTTGTCTATTACACATTGGGTGTATGGAACAGTATCTGAGCGAATTTGAAACCCTTGTTTTATGCATCACCCCACCTCACCTTTCCCGTTAAGCAGCCATAGTGTGTTTTCTAAACGTGTGACTCTGTTCTGTTTTGTAATTCAGTTCAAGTGTAGCGGTTTTTACATTCCCTCTATAAGTGATAGCTTATGATAAGTGTCTTTTTCTGTGTGACTTATTTCACTTAGAATCGTCGTACCTAAGTCCACTCATCTTGCTTCTACTAGGCTTATGACATTGATTTCATGTCTGAGTGATATTCCATTGTACATAAGGACCACAACTTCTTTATCCATTTTTCTCTTTCCTGGGATATTTAAGGTGTCATGAAGTGGAGGTTCTTGTCAACAGAGCAGCCCTAAACTTTGGGGTGCCTGTGTCTTGCTGATTTTTAGTTTTCCCAATTTATACGCCCATGAGTGGACGTGCCCTATGCTCCCTAAGCTGTGTTTTTTCGATGTTTCAGGACACACCGTACACTTCTCCAGAGTGGCTGTTGGCAATTAACATCCCGCCCATCAGCGTAGCAAGGCTGCCATTTCTCCATGGCCTGTCCTGCATTTCTGGTTTTGACACTTTTTGCAGCACGGCCCTTTTGACCGATGGGAAGCGAAACTCCTTTGAAGCGCTGATTTGCCTTTCCAGGTTGCTTGGTTGGCCAAAAAGGGCGTATGCGTTTTTTCCTGAATATATTCAGGAAAAAACGCATACGCCCTTTTTGGCCAAGGGCATCATTGTCGACGTTTTGCCGCTTTTCATATGCTTTAATGGCGATTCGAATCTACCTCCTGAAATCTGTTTCCTGCAATTCTGCCTTGCTTTCAAATCCTCTTCGTTGCCTTCCCTCAATATATCTGTGGATGAGAGTTATCATTTATAACTCTGCGGGTTTGTGAATTGCAGTGTCCCTGAGCTCCATTTTTCAACTCGCTTTTTTGGGACCTGGCCGCAAAAGCGCGGGATTGCCTCAGGCCCTATTCTGGTTCCTGGCGGCAGGCTGAGCCTGTGGTTAATTCTTCTTCCTGATGGGAAAATAGAGTGACCTGGGCCTGTCCCAACACCTAGATCTAGTCTCTCATTGGTTGCCCCTCTTCCCGTTCATCCTCAGGACAAATTGCAACCTGTAGGGAACAGGAGCTTAAAGGTGCTGATTCTCCAAGTAGGGAGATTGCTAGTAAAATAGCTGGAAAGGCGAACCCGAGCACAAGAAGATGAGAAATGGGGTGCGTTTTAGAAACCTTTCAAAATCACACGGTGTACCATCTTCTGGGTTTCCCATGCATGTTTTCGATGTAGGAAGATGCCCTTGAACCTGGAGATTTGGGACCCATGGGATGGGTACCTCACAGTATTACTTTAAAGGGTCTGCGTTTGCTCACCCAACCTCACCCAACCTCTCAGCCCCAAGAGTGTCCACCCTTATGTCTCATCCAGCTGTGGGTCTAGATATGGTCAATCCAGGTTGCATCAGAGCCCCTGAACGAATTTTGTAAGAATTTCTCTCTCTTTCACTGTCTTTGTTTTACGGGTTTTTAAAAGTAATTTATTTTTATAATGGGGTTTAGCTGCTTTTCACGGCTGTGTTTATGCGGCTTTACACCCACTTGGCTCACTTCCAGAGATATATCAATACATAGGTTTTACGATTCTTACTAGTCAGATATATTCTTGTGCGGTGAATAGGGGGTGTTGAGTCCAGTTCACTGAGCAAGGAGTAGGTCTTGTCTATTACATATTGGGTGTATGGAACAGTATCTGAGCGAATTTGAAACCCTTGTTTTATGCATCACCCCACCTCACCTTTCCCGTTAAGCAGCCATAGTGTGTTTTCTAAACGTGTGACTCTGTTCTGTTTTGTAATTCAGTTCAAGTGTAGCGGTTTTTACATTCCCTCTATAAGTGATAGCTTATGATAAGTGTCTTTTTCTGTGTGACTTATTTCACTTAGAATCGTCATACCTAAATCCACTCATCTTGCTTCTACTAGCCTTATGACATTGATTTCATGGCTGAGGGATATTCCTTTGTACATAAGGACCACAACTTCTTTATCCATTTTTCTCTTTCCTGGGATATTTAAGGTGTCATGAAGTGGAGGTTCTTGTCAACATAGCAGCCCTAAACATTGGGGTGCCTGTGTCTTGCTGATTTTTAGTTTTCCCAATTTATACGCCCATGAGTGGACGTGCCCTATGCTCCCTAAGCTGTGTTTTTTCGATGTTTCAGGACACAGCGTACACTTCTCCAGAGTGGCTGTTGGCAATTTACATGCCGCCCATCAGCGTAGCAAGGCTGCCATTTCTCCATGGCCTGTCCTGCATTTCTGGTTTTGACACTTTTTGCAGCATGACCCTTTTGACCGATGGGAAGCGAGACCTCTTTGTAGCGCTGATTTGCCTTTCCAGGTTGCTTGGTTGGCCAAAAAGGGCGTATGCGTTTTTTCCTGAATATATTCAGGAAAAAACGCATACGCTCTTTTTGGCCAAGGGCATCATTGTCGACGTTTTGCCGCTTTTCATGTGCTTTAAAGGCGATTCGAATCTACCTCCTGAAATCTGTTTCCTGCAATTCTGCCTTGCTTTCAAATCCTCTTCGTTGCCTTCCCTCAATATATCTGTGGATGAGAGTTATCATTTATAACTCTGCGGGTTTGTGAATTGCAGTGTCCCTGAGCTCCATTTTTCAACTCGCTTTTTTGGGAGCTGGCCGCAAAAGCGCGGGATTGCCTCAGGCCCTATTCTGGTTCCTGGCGGCAGGCTGAGCCTGTGGTTAATTCTTCTTCCTGATGGGAAAATAGAGTGACCTGGGCCTGTCCCAACACCTAGATCTAGTCTCTCATTGGTTGCCCCTCTTCCCGTTCATCCTCAGGACAAATTGCAACCTGTAGGGAACAGGAGCTTCAAGGTGCTGATTCTCCAAGTAGGGAGATTGCTAGTAAAGTAGCTGGAAAGGCGAACCCTAGCACAAGGAGATGAGAAATGTGGTGCGTTTTAGAAACCTTTCAAAATCACACGGTGTACCATCTTCTGGGTTTCTCATGCATGTTTTCGATGTAGGAAGATGCCCTTGAACCTGGAGATTTGGGACCCATGGGATGGGTACCACGCAGTATTACTTTAAAGGGTCTGAGTTTGCTCACCCAACCTCACCCAACCTCTCAGCCCCAAGAGTGTCCACCCTTATGTCTCATCCAGCTGTGGGTCTAGATATGGTCAATCCAGGTTGCATCACAGCCCCTGAACGAATTTTGTAAGAATTTCTCTCTCTTTCACTGTCTTTGTTTTACGGGTTTTTAAAAGTAATTTATTTTTATAATGGGGTTTAGCTGCTTTTCACGGCTGTGTTTATGCGGCTTTACACCCACTTGGCTCACTTCCAGAGAGATATCAATACATAGGTTTTACGATTCTTACTAGTCAGATATATTCTTGTGTGGTGAATAGGGGGTGTTGAGTCCAGTTCACTGAGCAAGGAGTAGGTCTTGTCTATTACATATTGGGTGTATTGAACAGTATCTGAGCGAATTTGAAACCCTTGTTTTATGCATCACCCCACCTCACCTTTCCCGTTAAGCAGCCATAGTGTGTTTTCTAAACGTGTGACTCTGTTCTGTTTTGTAATTCAGTTCAAGTGTAGCGGTTTTTACATTCCCTCTATAAGTGATAGCTTATGATAAGTGTCTTTTTCTGTGTGACTTATTTCACTTAGAATCGTCATACCTAAATCAACTCATCTTGCTTCTACTAGCCTTATGACATTGATTTCATGTCTGAGGGATATTCCTTTGTACATAAGGACCACAACTTCTTTATCCATTTTTCTCTTTCCTGGGATATTTAAGGTATCATGAAGTGGAGGTTCTTGTCAACATAGCAGCCCTAAACATTGGGGTGCCTGTGTCTTGCTGATTTTTAGTTTTCCCAATTTATACGCCCATGAGTGGACGTGCCCTATGCTCCCTAAGCTGTGTTTTTTCGATGTTTCAGGACACACCGTACACTTCTCCAGAGTGGCTGTTGGCAATTTACATCCCGCCCATCAGCGTAGCAAGGCTGCCATTTCTCCATGGCCTGTCCTGCATTTCTGGTTTTGACACTTTTTGCAGCATGGCCCTTTTGACCGATGGGAAGCGAGACCTCTTTGTAGCGCTGATTTGCCTTTCCAGGTTGCTTGGTTGGCCAAAAAGGGCGTATGCGTTTTTTCCTGAATATATTCAGGAAAAAACGCATACGCCCTTTTTGGCCAAGGGCATCACTGTCGACGTTTTGCCACTTTTCATGTGCTTTAAAGGCGATTCGAATCTACCTCCTGAAACCTGTTTCCTGCAATTCTGCCTTGCTTTCAAATCCTCTTCATTGCCTTCCCTCAATATATCTGTGGATGAGAGTTATCATTTATAACTCTGCGGGATTGTGAATTGCAGTGTCCCTGAGCTGCATTTTTCAACTCGCTTTTTTGGGAGCTGGCCGCATAAGCGCGGGATTGCCTCAGGCCCTATTCTGGTTCCTGGCAGCAGGTTGAGCCTGTGGTTAATTCTTCTTCCTGATGGGAAAATAGAGTGACCTGGGCCTGTCCCAAAACCTAGATCTAGTCTCTCATTGGTTGCCCCTCTTCCCGTTCAACCTCAGGACAAATTGCAACCTGTAGGGAACAGGAGCTTAAAGGTGCTGATTCTCCAAGTAGGGAGATTGCTAGTAAAGTAGCTGGAAAGGCGAACCCTAGCACAAGGAGATGAGAAATTGGGTGAGTTTTAGAAACCTTTCAAAATCACACGGTGTACCATCTTCTGGGTTTCTCATGCATGTTTTCGATGTAGGAAGATGCCCTTGAACCTGGAGATTTGGGACCCATGGGATGGGTACCACGCAGTACTACTTTAAAGGGTCTGAGTTTGCTCACCCAACCTCACCCAACCTCTAAGCCCCAAGAGTGTCCACCCTTATGTCTCATCCAGCTGTGGGTCTAGATATGGTCAATCCAGGTTGCATCACAGCCCCTGAACGAATTTTGTAAGAATTTCTCTCTCTTTCACTGTCTTTGTTTTACGGGTTTTTAAAAGTAATTTATTTTTATAATGGGGTTTAGCTGCTTTTCACGGCTGTGTTTATGCGGCTTTACACCCACTTGGCTCACTTCCAGAGAGATATCAATACATAGGTTTTACGATTCTTACTAGTCAGATATATTCTTGTGCGGTGAATAGGGGGTGTTGAGTCCAGTTCACTGAGCAAGGAGTAGGTCTTGTCTATTACATATTGGGTGTATGGAACAGTATCTGAGCGAATTTGAAACCCTTGTTTTATGCATCACCCCACCTCACCTTTCCCGTTAAGCAGCCATAGTGTGTTTTCTAAACGTGTGACTCTGTTCTGTTTTGTAATTCAGTTCAAGTGTAGCGGTTTTTACATTCCCTCTATAAGTGATAGCTTATGATAACTGTCTTTTTCTGTGTGACTTATTTCACTTAGAATCGTCATACCTAAATCCACTCATCTTGCTTCTACTAGCCTTATGACATTGATTTCATGTCTGAGGGATATTCCTTTGTACATAAGGACCACAAATTCTTTATCCATTTTTCTCTTTCCTGGGATATTTAAGGTGTCATGAAGTGGAGGTTCTTGTCAACATAGCAGCCCTAAAAATTGGGGTGCCTGTGTCTTGCTGATTTTTAGTTTTCCCAATTTATACGCCCATGAGTGGACGTGCCCTATGCTCCCTAAGCTGTGTTTTTTCGATGTTTCAGGACACACCGTATACTTCTCCAGAGTGGCTGTTGGCAATTTACATCCCGCCCATCAGCGTAGCAAGGCTGCCATTTCTCCATGGCCTGTCCTGCATTTCTGGTTTTGACACTTTTTGCAGCATGGCCCTTTTGACCGATGGGAAGCGAGACCTCTTTGTAGCGCTGATTTGCCTTTCCAGGTTGCTTGGTTGGCCAAAAAGGGCGTATGCGTTTTTTCCTGAATATATTCAGGAAAAAACGCATACGCCCTTTTTGGCCAAGGGCATCATTGTCGACGTTTTGCCGCTTTTCATGTGCTTTAAAGGCGATTCGAATCTACCTCCTGAAATCTGTTTCCTGCAATTCTGCCTTGCTTTCAAATCCTCTTCGTTGCCTTCCCTCAATATATCTGTGGATGAGAGTTATCATTTATAACTCTGCGTGTTTGTGAATTGCAGTGTCCCTGAGCTCCATTTTTCAACTCGCTTTTTTGGGAGCTGGCCGCAAAAGCGCGGGATTGCCTCAGGCCCTATTCTGGTTCCTGGCGGCAGGCTGAGCCTGTGGTTAATTCTTCTTCCTGATGGGAAAATAGAGTGACCTGGGCCTGTCCCAACACCTAGATCTAGTCTCTCATTGGTTGCCCCTCTTCCCGTTCATCCTCAGGACAAATTGCAACCTGTAGGGAACAGGAGCTTAAAGGTGCTGATTCTCCAAGTAGGGAGATTGCTAGTAAAGTAGCTGGAAAGGCGAACCCGAGCACAAGGAGATGAGAAATTGGGTGCGTTTTAGAAACCTTTCAAAATCACACGTTGTACCATCTTCTGGGTTTCTCATGCATGTTTTCGATGTAGGAAGATGCCCTTGAACCTGGAGATTTGGGACCCATGGGATGGGTACCAAACAGTATTACTTTAAAGGGTCTGCGTTTGCTCACCCAACCTCACCCAACCTCGAACCCCCAAGAGTGTCCACCCTTATGTCTCATCCAGCTGTGGGTCTAGATATGGTCAATCCAGGTTGCATCACAGCCTCTGAACGAATTTTGTAAGAATGTCTCTCTCTTTCACTGTCTTTGTTTTACGGGTTTTTAAAAGTAATTTATTTTTATAATGGGGTTTAGCTGCTTTTCACGGCTGTGTTTATGCGGCTTTACACCCACTTGACTCACTTCCAGACAGATATCAATACATAGGTTTTAAGATTGTTACTAGTCATATATATTCTTGTGCGGTGAATAGGGGGTGTTGAGTCCAGTTCACTGAGCAAAGAGTAGGTCTTGTCTATTACATATTGGGTGTATGGAACAGTATCTGAGCGAATTTGAAACCCTTGTTTTATGCATCACCCCACCTCACCTTTCCCGTTAAGCAGCCATAGTGTGTTTTCTAAACGTGTGACTCTGTTCTGTTTTGTAATTCAGTTCAAGTGTAGCGGTTTTTACATTCCCTCTATAAGTGATAGCTTATGATAACTGTCTTTTTCTGTGTGACTTATTTCACTTAGAATCGTCATACCTAAATCCACTCATCTTGCTTCTACTAGCCTTATGACATTGATTTCATGTCTGAGGGATATTCCTTTGTACATAAGGACCACAAATTCTTTATCCATTTTTCTCTTTCCTGGGATATTTAAGGTGTAATGAAGTGGAGGTTCTTGTCAACATAGCAGCCCTAAAAATTGGGGTGCCTGTGTCTTGCTGATTTTTACTTTTCCCAATTTATACGCCCATGAGTGGACGTGCCCTATGCTCCCTAAGCTGTGTTTTTTCGATGTTTCAGGACACACCGTACACTTCTCCAGAGTGGCTGTTGGCAATTTACATCCCGCCCATCAGCGTAGCAAGGCTGCCATTTCTCCATGGCCTGTCCTGCATTTCTGGTTTTGACACTTTTTGCAGCATGGCCCTTTTGACCGATGGGAAGCGAGACCTCTTTGTAGCGCTGATTTGCCTTTCCAGGTTGCTTGGTTGGCCAAAAAGGGCGTATGCGTTTTTTCCTGAATATATTCAGGAAAAAACGCATACGCCCTTTTTGGCCAAGGGCATCATTGTCGACGTTTTGCCGCTTTTCATGTGCTTTAAAGGCGATTCGAATCTACCTCCTGAAATCTGTTTCCTGCAATTCTGCCTTGCTTTCAAATCCTCTTCGTTGCCTTCCCTCAATATATCTGTGGATGAGAGTTATCATTTATAACTCTGCGGGTTTGTGAATTGCAGTGTCCCTGAGCTCCATTTTTCAACTCGCTTTTTTGGGAGCTGGCCGCAAAAGCGCGGGATTGCCTCAGGCCCTATTCTGGTTCCTGGCGGCAGGCTGAGCCTGTGGTTAATTCTTCTTCCTGATGGGAAAATAGAGTGACCTGGGCCTGTCCCAACACCTAGATCTAGTCTCTCATTGGTTGCCCCTCTTCCCGTTCATCCTCAGGACAAATTGCAACCTGTAGGGAACAGGAGCTTAAAGGTGCTGATTCTCCAAGTAGGGAGATTGCTAGTAAAGTAGCTGGAAAGGCGAACCCGAGCACAAGGAGATGAGAAATTGGGTGCGTTTTAGAAACCTTTCAAAATCACACGTTGTAACATTTTCTGGGTTTCTCATGCATGTTTTCGATGTAGGAAGATGCCCTTGAACCTGGAGATTTGGGACCCATGGGATGGGTACCACGCAGTATTACTTTAAAGGGTCTGAGTTTGCTCACCCAACCTCACCCAACCTCTCAGCCCCAAGAGTGTCCACCCTTATGTCTCATCCAGGTGTGGGTCTAGATATGGTCAATCCAGGTTGCATCACAGCCCCTGAACGAATTTTGTAAGAATTTCTCTCTCTTTCACTGTCTTTGTTTTACGGGTTTTTAAAAGTAATGTATTTTTATAATGGGGTTTAGCTGCTTTTCACGGCTGTGTTTATGCGGCTTTACACCCACTTGGCTCACTTCCAGAGAGATATCAATACATAGGTTTTACGATTCTTACTAGTCAGATATATTCTTGTGTGGTGAATAGGGGGTGTTGAGTCCAGTTCACTGAGCAAGGAGTAGGTCTTGTCTATTACATATTGGGTGTATGGAACAGTATCTGAGCGAATTTGAAACCCTTGTTTTATGCATCACCCCACCTCACCTTTCCCGTTAAGCAGCCATACTGTGTTTTCTAAACGTGTGACTCTGTTCTGTTTTGTAATTCAGTTCAAGTGTAGCGGTTTTTACATTCCCTCTATAAGTGATAGCTTATGATAAGTGTCTTTTTCTGTGTGACTGATTTCACTTAGAATCGTCATACCTAAATCCACTCATCTTCCTTCTACTAGCCTTATGACATTGATTTCATGTCTGAGGGATATTCCTTTGTACATAAGGACCACAACTTCTTTATCCATTTTTCTCTTTCCTGGGATATTTAAGGTGTCATGAAGTGGAGGTTCTTGTCAACATAACAGCCCTAAACATTGGGGTGCCTGTGTCTTGCTGATTTTTAGTTTTCCCAATTTATACGCCCATGAGTGGACGTGCCCTATGCTCCCTAAGCTGTGTTTTTTCGATGTTTCAGGACATACCGTACACTTCTCCAGAGTGGCTGTTGGCAATTTACATCCCGCCCATCAGCGTAGCAAGGCTGCCATTTCTCCATGGCCTGTCCTGCATTTCTGGTTTTGACACTTTTTGCAGCATGGCCCTTTTGACCGATGGGAAGCGAGACCTCTTTGTAGCGCTGATTTGCCTTTCCAGGTTGCTTGGTTGGCCAAAAAGGGCGTATGCGTTTTTTCCTGAATATATTCAGGAAAAAACGCATACGCCCTTTTTGGCCAAGGGCATCACTGTCGACGTTTTGCCACTTTTCATGTGCTTTAAAGGCGATTCGAATCTACCTCCTGAAACCTGTTTCCTGCAATTCTGCCTTGCTTTCAAATCCTCTTCGTTGCCTTCCCTCAATATATCTGTGGATGAGAGTTATCATTTATAACTCTGCGGGTTTGTGAATTGCAGTGTCCCTGAGCTCCATTTTTCAACTCGCTTTTTTGGGAGCTGGCAGCAAAAGCGCGGGATTGCCTCAGGCCCTATTCTGGTTCCTGGCGGCAGGCTGAGCCTGTGGTTAATTCTTCTTCCTGATGGGAAAATAGAGTGACCTGGGCCTGTCCCAACACCTAGATCTAGTCTCTCATTGGTTTCCCCTCTTCCCGTTCAACCTCAGGACAAATTGCAACCTGTAGGGAACAGGAGCTTAAAGGTGCTGATTCTCCAAGTAGGGAGATTGCTAGTAAAGTAGCTGGAAAGGCGAACCCTAGCACAAGGAGATGAGAAATGGGGTGCGTTTTAGAAACCTTTCAAAATCACACGGTGTACCATCTTCTGGGTTTCTCATGCATGTTTTCGATGTAGGAAGATGTCCTTGAACCTGGAGATTTGGAACCCATGGGATGGGTACCACGCAGTATTACTTTAAAGGTTCTGAGTTTGCACACCCAACCTCACCCAACCTCTAAGCCCCAAGAGTGTCCACCCTTATGTCTCATCCAGGTGTGTGTCTAGATATGGTCAATCCAGGTTGCATCACAGCCCCTGAACGAATTGTGTAAGAATTTCTCTCTCTTTCACTGTCTTTGTTTTACGGGTTTTTAAAAGTAATTTATTTTTATAATGGGGTTTAGCTGCTTTTCACGGCTGTGTTTATGCGGCTTTACACCCACTTGACTCACTTCCAGACAGATATCAATACATAGGTTTTAAGATTCTTACTAGTCACAGATATTCTTGTGCGGTGAATAGGGGGTGTTGAGTCCAGTTCACTGAGCAAGGAGTAGGTCTTGTCTATTACATATTGGGTGTATGGAACGGTATCTGAGCGAATTTGAAACCCTTGTTTTATGCATCACCCCACCTCACCTTTCCCGTTAAGCAGCCATAGTGTGTTTTCTAAACGTGTGACTCTGTTCTGTTTTGTAATTCAGTTCAAGTGTAGCGGTTTTTACATTCCCTCTATAAGTGATAGCTTATGATAAGTGTCTTTTTCTGTGTGACTTATTTCACTTAGAATCGTCGTACCTAGATCCACTCATCTTGCTTCTACTAGCCTTATGACATTGATTTCATGTCTGAGTGATATTCCATTGTACATAAGGACCACAACTTCTTTATCCATTTTTCTCTTTCCTGGGATATTTAAGGTGTCATGAAGTGGAGGTTCTTGTCAACAGAGCAGCCCTAAACTTTGGGGTGCCTGTGTCTTGCTGATTTTTAGTTTTCCCAATTTATACGCCCATGAGTGGACGTGCCCTATGCTCCCTAAGCTGTGTTTTTTCGATGTTTCAGGACACACCGTACACTTCTCCGGAGTGGCTGTTGGCAATTTACATCCCGCCCATCAGCGTAGCAAGGCTGCCATTTCTCAATGGCCTGTCCTGCATTTCGGGTTTTGACACTTTTTGCAGAATGGCCCTTTTGACCGATGGGAAGCGAGACTTCTTTGTAGCGCTGATTTGCCTTTCCAGGTTGCTTGGTTGGCCAAAAAGGGCTTATGATTTTTTTCCCGAATATATTCAGGAAAAAACGCATACGCCCTTTTTGGCCAAGGGCATCACTGTCAACGTTTTGCCACTTTTCATGTGCTTTAAAGGCGATTCGAATCTACATCCTGAGACCTGTTTCCTGCAATTCTGCCTTGCTTTCAAATCCTCTTTGTTGCCTTCCCTCAGTATATCTGTGGATGAGAGTTATCATTTATAACTCTGCGGGTTTGTGAATTGCAGTGTCCCTTACTCCATTTTTCAACTCGCTTTTTTGGGAGCTGGCCACAAAAGCGCTGTATTGCCTCAGGCCCTATTCTGGTTCCTGGCGGCAGGCTGAGCCTGTGGTTAATTCTTCTTCCTGATGGGAAAATAGAGTGACCTGGGCCTGTCCCAACACCTAGATCTAGTCTCTCATTGGTTGCCCCTCTTCCCGTTCATCCTCAGGACAAATTGCAACCTGTAGGGAACAGGAGCTTAAAGGTGCTGATTCTCCAAGTAGAGAGATTGCTAGTAAAGTAGCTGGAAAGGCGAACCCGAGTACAAGGAGATGAGAAATTGGGTGCGTTTTAGAAACCTTTCAAAATCACACGGTGTACCATCTTCTGAGTTTCTAATGCATGTTTTCGATGTAGGAAGATGCCCTTGAACCTGGAGATTTGGGACCCATTGGATGGGTACCACACAGTATTACTTTAAAGGGTGTGCGTTTGCTCACCCAACCTCACCCAACCTCTCAGCCCCAAGAGTGTCCACCCTTATGTCTCATCCAGCTGTGGGTCTAGATATGGTCAATCCAGGTTGCATCACAGCCTCTTAACGAATTTTGTAAGAATTTCTTTCTCTTTCACTGTCTTTGTTTTACGGCTTTTTAAAAGTAATTTATTTTTATAATGGGGTTTAGCTGCTTTTCACGGCTGTGTTTATGCGGCTTTACACCCACTTGACTCACTTCCAGACAGATATCAATACATAGGTTTTAAGATTCTTACTAGTCACATATATTCTTGTGCGGTGAATAGGGGGTTTTGAGTCCAGTTCACTGAGAAAGGAGTAGGTCTTGTCTATTACATATTGGGTGTATGGAACAGTATCTGAGCGAATTTGAAACCCTTGTTTTATGCATCACCCCACCTCACCTTTCCCGTTAAGCAGCCATAGTGTGTTTTCTAAACGTGTGACTCTGTTCTGTTTTGTAATTCAGTTCAAGTGTAGCGGTTTTTACATTCCCTCTATAAGTGATAGCTTATGATAAGTGTCTTTTTCTGTGTGACTTATTTCACTTAGAATCGTCGTACCTAAGTCCACTCATCTTGCTTCTACTAGCCTTATGACATTGATTTCATGTCTGAGTGATATTCCATTGTACATAAGGACCACAACTTCTTTATCCATTTTTCTCTTTCCTGGGATATTTAAGTTGTCATGAAGTGGAGGTTCTTGTCAACAGAGCAGCCCTAAACTTTGGGGTGCCTGTGTCTTGCTGATTTTTAGTTTTCCCAATTTATACGCCCATGAGTGGACGTGCCCTATGCTCCCTAAGCTGTGTTTTTTCGATGTTTCAGGACACACCGTACACGTCTCCAGAGTGGATGTTGGCAATTTACATCCCGCCCATCAGCGTAGCAAGGCTGCCATTTCTCCATGGCCTGTCCTGCATTTCTGGTTTTGACACTTTTTGCAGCATGACCCTTTTGACCGATGGAAAGCGAAACTTCTTTGAAGCGCTGATTTGCCTTTCCAGGTTGTCTTGGTTGGCCAAAAAGGGCGTATGCGTTTTTTCCTGAATATATTCAGGAAAAAACACATACGCCCTTTTTGGCCAAGGGCATCATTGTCGACGTTTTGCCGCTTTTCATGTGCTTTAAAGGCGATTCGAATCTACCTCCTGAAATCTGTTTCCTGCAATTCTGCCTTGCTTTCAAATCCTCTTCGTTGCCTTCCCTCAATATATCTGTGGATGAGAGTTATCATTTATAACTCTGCGGGTTTGTGAATTGCAGTGTCCCTGAGCTCCATTTTTCAACTCGCTTTTTTGGTAGCTGGCCGCAAAAGCGCGGGATTGCCTCAGGCCCTATTCTGGTTCCTGGCGGCAGGCTGAGCCTGTGGTTAATTCTTCTTCCTGATGGGAAAATAGAGTGACCTGGGCCTGTCCCAACACCTAGATCTAGTCTCTCATTGGTTGCCCCTCTTCCCGTTCATCCTCAGGACAAATTGCAACCTGTAGGGAACAGGAGCTTAAAGGTGCTGATTCTCCAAGTAGGGAGATTGCTAGTAAAATAGCTGGAAAGGTGAACCCTAGCACAAGAAGATGAGAAATGGGGTGCGTTTTAGAAACCTTTCAAAATCACACGGTGTACCATCTTCTGGGTTTCTCATGCATGTTTTCGATGTAGGAAGATGCCCTTGAACCTGGAGATTTGGGACCCATGGGATGGGTACCACACAGTATTACTTTAAAGGGTCTGCGTTTGCTCACCCAACCTCACCCAACCTCGAAGCCCCAAGAGTGTCCACCCATATGTCTCATCCAGCTGTGGGTCTAGATATGGTCAATCCAGGTTGCATCACAGCCCCTGAACGAATTTTGTAAGAATTTCTCTCTCTTTCACTGTCTTTGTTTTACGGGTTTTTAAAAGTAATTTATTTTTATAATGGGGTTTAGCTGCTTTTCACGGCTGTGTTTATGCGGCTTTACACCCACTTGGCTCACTTCCAGAGATATATCAATACATAGGTTTTACGATTCTTACTAGTCAGATATATTCATGTGCGGTGAATAGGGGGTGTTGAGTCCAGTTCACTGAGAAAGGAGTAGGTCTTGTCTATTACATATTGGGTGTATGGAACGGTATCTGAGCGAATTTGAAACCCTTGTTTTATGCATCACCCCACCTCACCTTTCCCGTTAAGCAGCCATAGTGTGTTTTCTAAACGTGTGACTCTGTTCTGTTTTGTAATTCAGTTCAAGTGTAGCGGTTTTTACATTCCCTCTATAAGTGATAGCTTATGATAAGTGTCTTTTTCTGTGTGACTTATTTCACTTAGAATCGTCATACCTAAATCCACTCATCTTGCTTCTCCTAGCCTTATGACATTGATTTCATGTCTGAGGGATATTCCTTTGTACATAAGGACCACAACTTCTTTATCCATTTTTCTCTTTCCTGGGATATTTAAGGTGTCATGAAGTGGAGGTTTTTGTCAACATAGCAGCCCTAAACATTGGGGTGCCTGTGTCTTGCTGATTTTTAGTTTTCCCAATTTATACGCCCATGAGTGGACGTGCCCTATGCTCCCTAAGCTGTGTTTTTTCGATGTTTCAGGACACACCGTACACTTCTCCAGAGTGGCTGTTGGCAATTTACATCCCGCCCATCAGCGTAGCAAGGCTGCCATTTCTCCATGGCCTGTTCTGCATTTCTGGTTTTGACACTTTTTGCAGCATGGCCCTTTTGACCGATGGGAAGCGAGACCTCTTTGTAGCGCTGATTTGCCTTTCCAGGTTTCGTGGTTGGCCAAAAAGGGCGTATGCGTTTTTTCCTGAATATATTCAGGAAAAAACGCATACGCCCTTTTTGGCCAAGGGCATCACTGTCGACGTTTTGCCACTTTTCATGTGCTTTAAAGGCGATTCGAATCTACCTCCTGAAACCTGTTTCCTGCAATTCTGCCTTGCTTTCAAATCCTCTTCATTGCCTTCCCTCAATATATCTGTGGATGAGAGTTATCATTTATAACTCTGCGGGTTTGTGAATTGCAGTGTCCCTGAGATCCATTTTTCAACTCGCTTTTTTGGGAGCTGGCCGCAAAAGCGCGGGATTGCCTCAGGCCCTATTCTGGTTCCTGGCAGCAGGTTGAGCCTGTGGTTAATTCTTCTTACTGATGGGAAAATAGAGTGACCTGGGCCTGTCCCAACACCTAGATCTAGTCTCTCATTGGTTGCCCCTCTTCCCGTTCAACCTCAGGACAAATTGCAACCTGTAGGGAACAGGAGCTTAAAGGTGCTGATTCTCCAAGTAGGGAGATTGCTAGTAAAGTAGCTGGAAAGGCGAACCCTAGCACAAGGAGATGAGAAATTGGGTGCGTTTTAGAAACCTTTCAAAATCACACGGTGTACCATCTTCTGGGTTTCTCATGCATGTTTTCGATGTAGGAAGATGCCCTTGAACCTGGAGATTTGGGACCCATGGGATGGGTACCACGTAGTACTACTTTAAAGGGTCTGAGTTTGCTCACCCAACCTCACCCAACCTCTAAGCCCCAAGAGTGTCCACCCTTATGTCTCATCCAGCTGTGGGTCTAGATATGGTCAATCCAGGTTGCATCACAGCCCCTGAACGAATTTTGTAAGAATTTCTCTCTCTTTCACTGTCTTTGTTTTACGGGTTTTTAAAAGTAATTTATTTTTATAATGGGGTTTAGCTGCTTTTCACGGCTGTGTTTATGCGGCTTTACACCCACTTGGCTCACTTCCAGAGAGATATCAATACATAGGTTTTACGATTCTTACTAGTCAGATATATTCTTGTGCGGTGAATAGGGGGTGTTGAGTCCAGTTCACTGAGCAAGGAGTAGGTCTTGTCTATTACATATTGGGTGTATGGAACAGTATCTGAGCGAATTTGAAACCCTTGTTTTATGCATCACCCCACCTCACCTTTCCCGTTAAGCAGCCATAGTGTGTTTTCTAAACGTGTGACTCTGTTCTGTTTTGTAATTCAGTTCAAGTGTAGCGGTTTTTACATTCCCTCTATAAGTGATAGCTTATGATAAGTGTCTTTTTCTGTGTGACTTATTTCACTTAGAATCGTCATACCTAAATCCACTCATCTTGCTTCTACTAGCCTTATGACATTGATTTCATGTCTGAGGGATATTCCTTTGTACATAAGGATCACAAATTCTTTATCCATTTTTCTCTTTCCTGGGATATTTAAGGTGTCATGAAGTGGAGGTTCTTGTCAACATAGCAGCCCTAAAAATTGGGGTGCCTGTGTCTTGCTGATTTTTAGTTTTCCCAATTTATACGCCCATGAGTGGACGTGCCCTATGCTCCCTAAGCTGTGTTTTTTCGATGTTTCAGGACACACCGTACACTTCTCCAGAGTGGCTGTTGGCAATTTACATCCCGCCCATCAGCGTAGCAAGGCTGCCATTTCTCCATGGCCTGTCCTGCATTTCTGGTTTTGACACTTTTTGCAGCATGGCCCTTTTGACCGATGGGAAGCGAGACCACTTTGTAGCGCTGATTTGCCTTTCCAGGTTGCTTGGTTGGCCAAAAAGGGCGTATGCGTTTTTTCCTGAATATATTCAGGAAAAAACGCATACGCCCTTTTTGGCCAAGGGCATCTTTGTCGACGTTTTGCCGCTTTTCATGTGCTTTAAAGGCGATTCGAATCTACCTCCTGAAATCTGTTTCCTGCAATTCTGCCTTGCTTTCAAATCCTCTTCGTTGCCTTCCCTCAATATATCTGTGGATGAGAGTTATCATTTATAACTCTGCGGGTTTGTGAATTGCAGTGTCCCTGAGCTCCATTTTTCAACTCGCTTTTTTGAGAGCTGGCCGCAAAAGCGCGGGATTGCCTCAGGCCCTATTCTGGTTCCTGGCGGCAGGCTGAGCCTGTGGTTAATTCTTCTTCCTGATGGGAAAATAGAGTGACCTGTGCCTGTCCCAACACCTAGATCTAGTCTCTCATTGGTTGCCCCTCTTCCCGTTCATCCTCAGGACAAATTGCAACCTGTAGGGAACAGGAGCTTAAAGGTGCTGATTCTCCAAGTAGGGAGATTGCTAGTAAAGTAGCTGGAAAGGCGAACCCGAGCACAAGGAGATGAGAAATTGGGTGCGTTTTAGAAACCTTTCAAAATCACACGGTGTACCATCTTCTGGGTTTCTCATGCATGTTTTCGATGTAGGAAGATGCCCTTGAACCTGGAGATTTGGGACCCATGGGATGGGTACCACACAGTATTACTTTAAAGGGTCTGCGTTTGCTCACCCAACCTCACCCAACCTCGAAGCCCCAAGAGTGTCCACCCTTATGTCTCATCCAGCTGTGGGTCTAGATATGGTCAATCCAGGTTGCATCACAGCCTCTGAACGAATTTTGTAAGAATTTCTCTCTCTTTCACTGTCTTTGTTTTACGGGTTTTTAAAAGTAATTTATTTTTATAATGGGGTTTAGCTGCTTTTCACGGCTGTGTTTATGCGGCTTTACACCCACTTGACTCACTTCCAGACAGATATCAATACATAGGTTTTAAGATTCTTACTAGTCACATATATTCTTGTGCGGTGAATAGGGGGTGTTGAGTCCAGTTCACTGAGCAAGGAGTAGGTCTTGCCTATTACATATTGGGTGTATGGAACGGTATCTGAGCGAATTTGAAGCCCTTGTTTTATGCATCACCCAACCTCACCTTTCCCGTTAAGCAGCCATAGTGTGTTTTCTAAACGTGTGACTCTGTTCTGTTTTGTAATTCAGTTCAGGTGTAGCGGTTTTTACATTCCCTCTATAAGTGATAGCTTATGATAAGTGTCTTTTTCTGTGTGACTTATTTCACTTAGAATCGTCATACCTAAATCCACTCATCTTCCTTCTACTAGCCTTATGACATTGATTTCATGTCTGAGGGATATTCCTTTGTACATAAGGACCACAACTTCTTTATCCATTTTTCTCTTTCCTGGGATATTTAAGGTGTCATGAAGTGGAGGTTCTTGTCAACATAGCAGCCCTAAACATTGGGGTGCCTGTGTCTTGCTGATTTTTAGTTTTCCCAATTTATACGCCCATGAGTGGACGTGCCCTATGCTCCCTAAGCTGTGTTTTTTCGATGTTTCAGGACACACCGTACACTTCTCCAGAGTGGCTGTTGGCAATTTACATCCCGCCCATCAGCGTAGCAAGGCTGCCATTTCTCCATGGCCTGTCCTGCATTTCTGGTTTTGACACTTTTTGCAGGATGGCCCTTTTGACCGATGGGAAGCGAGACCTCTTTGTAGCGCTGATTTGCCTTTCCAGGTTGCTTGGTTGGCCAAAAAGGGCGTATGCGTTTTTTCCTGAATATATTCAGGAAAAAACGCATACGCCCTTTTTGGCCAAGGGCATCACTGTGGACGTTTTGCCACTTTTCATGTGCTTTAAAGGCGATTCGAATCTACCTCCTGAAACCTGTTTCCTGCAATTCTGCCTTGCTTTCAAATCCTCTTCATTGCCTTCCCTCAATATATCTGTGGATGAGAGTTATCATTTATAACTCTGCGGGTTTGTGAATTGCAGTGTCCCTGAGCTCCATTTTTCAACTCGCTTTTTTGGGAGCTGGCCGCAAAAGCGCGGGATTGCCTCAGGCCCTATTCTGGTTCCTGGCAGCAGGCTGAGCCTGTGGTTAATTCTTCTTCCTGATGGGAAAATAGAGTGACCTGGGCCTGTCCCAACACCTAGATCTAGTCTCTCATTGGTTGCCCCTCTTCCCGTTCAACCTCAGGACAAATTGCAACCTGTAGGGAACAGGAGCTTAAAGGTGCTGATTCTCCAAGTAGGGAGATTGCTAGTAAAGTAGCTGGAATGGCGAACCCGAGCACAAGGAGATGAGAAATGGGGTGCGTTTTAGAAACCTTTCAAAATCACACGGTGTACGATCTTCTGGGTTTCTCATGCATGTTTTCGATGTAGGAAGATGCCCTTGAACCTGGAGATTTGGGACCCATGGGATGGGTACCACACACTATTACTTTAAAGGGTCTGTGTTTGCTCACCCACCCTCACCCAACCTCTAAGCCCAAAGAGTGTCCCCCCTTATGTCTCATCCAGGTGTGGGTCTAGATATGGTCCATCCAGGTTGCATCACAGCCCCTGAACGAATTTTGTAGGAATTTCTCTCTCTTTCACTGTCTTTGTTTTACGGGTTTTTAAAAGTAATTTATTTTTATAATGGGGTTTAGCTGCTTTTCACGGCTGTGTTTATGCGGCTTTACACCCACTTGGCTCACTTCCAGAGAGATATCAATACATAGGTCTTACGATTCTTACTAGTCAGATATATTCTTGTGCGGTGAATAGGGGGTGTTGAGTCCACTTCACTGAGCAAGGAGTAGGTCTTGTCTATTACATATTGTGTGTATGGAACGGTATCTGAGCGAATTTGAAACCCTTGTTTTATGCATCACCCCACCTCAACTTTCCCGTTAAGCAGCTATAGTGTGTTTTCTAAACGTGTGACTCTGTTCTGTTTTGTAATTCAGTTCAAGTGTAGCGGTTTTTACATTCCCTCTATAAGTGATAGCTTATGATTAGTGTCTTTTTCTGTGTGACTTATTTCACTTAGAATCGTCATACCTAAATCCACTCATCTTGCTTCTACTAGCCTTATGACATTGATTTCATGTCTGAGTGATATTCCATTGTACATAAGGACCACAACTTCTTTATCCATTTTTCTCTTTCCTGGGATATTTAAGGTGTCATGAAGTGGAGGTTCTTGTCAACAGAGCAGCCCTAAACTTTGGGGTGCCTGTGTCTTGCTGATTTTTAGTTTTCCCAATTTCTACGCCCATGAGTGAACGTGCCCTATGCTCCATAAGGTGTGTTTTTTCGATGTTTCAGGACACACCGTACACTTCTCCAGTGTGGCTGTTGGCAATTTACATCCCGCCCATCAGCGTAGCAAGGCTGCCATTTCTCCATGGCCTGTCCTGCATTTCTGGTTTTGACACTTTTTGCAGCATGGCCCTTTTGACCGATGGGAAGCGAGACTTCTTTGTAGCGCTGATTTGCCTTTCCAGGTTGCTTGGTTGGCCAAAAAGGGCGTATGCGTTTTTTCCTGAATATATTCAGGAAAAAACGCATACGCCCTTTTTGGCCAAGGGCATCACTGTCGACGTTTTCCCACTTTTCATGTGCTTTAAAGGCGATTCGAATCTACCTCCTGAAACCTGTTTCCTGCAATTCTGCCTTGCTTTCAAATCCTCTTCGTTGCCTTCCCTCAATATATCTGTGGATGAGAGTTATCATTTATAACTCTGCGGGTTTGTGAATTGCAGTGTCCCTGAGCTCCATTTTTCAACTCGCTTATTTGGGAGCTGGCCGCAAAAGCGCGGGATTGCCTCAGGCCCTATTCTGGTTCCTGGCGGCAGGCTGGGCCTGTGGTTAATTCTTCTTCCTGATGGGAAAATAGAGTGACCTGGGCCTGTCCCAACACCTAGATCTAGTCCCTCATTGGTTGCCCCTCTTCCCGTTCAACCTCAGGACAAATTGCAACCTGTAGGGAACAGGAGCTTAAAGGTGCTGATTCTCCAAGTAGGGAGATTGCTAGTAAAGTAGCTGGAAAGGCGAACCCTAGCACAAGGAGATGAGAAATGGAGTGCGTTTTAGAAAACTTTCAAAATCACACGGTGTACCATCTTCTGGGTTTCTCATGCATGTTTTCGATGTAGGAAGATGCCCTTGAACCTGGAGATTTGGGACCCATGGGATGGGTACCACGCAGTATTACTTTAAAGCTTCTGAGTTTGCTCACCCAACCTCACCCAACCTCTAAGCCCCAAGAGTGTCCACCCTTATGTCTCATCCAGGTGTGGGTCTAGATATGGTCAATCCAGGTTGCATCACAGCCCCTGAACGAATTGTGTAAGAATTTCTCTCTCTTTCACTGTCTTTGTTTTACGGGTTTTTAAAAGTAATTTATTTTTATAATTTGGTTTAGCTGCTTTTCACGGCTGTGTTTATGCGGCTTTACACCCACTTGACTCACTTCCAGACAGATATCAATACATAGGTTTTAAGATTCTTACTAGTCACATATATTCTTGTGCGGTGAATAGGGGGTGTTGAGTCCAGTTCACTGAGCAAGGAGTAGGTCTTGTCTATTACATATTGGGTGTATGGAACGGTATCTGAGCGAATTTGAAACCCTTGTTTTATGCATCACCCCACCTCACCTTTCCCGTTAAGCAGCCATAGTGTGTTTTCTAAACGTGTGACTCTGTTCTGTTTTGTAATTCAGTTCAGGTGTAGCGGTTTTTACATTCCCTCTATAAGTGATAGCTTATGATAAGTGTCTTTTTCTGTGTCACTTATTTCACTTAGAATCGTCATACCTAAATCCACTCATCTTGCTTCTACTAGCCTTATGACATTGATTTCATGTCTGAGTGATATTCCTTTGTACATAAGGACCACAACTTCTTTATCCATTTTTCTCTTTCCTGGGCTATTTAAGGTGTCATGAAGTGGAGGTTCTTGTCAACATAGCAGCCCTAAACATTGGGGTGCCTGTGTCTTGCTGATTTTTAGTTTTCCCAATTTATACGCCCATGAGTGGACGTGCCCTATGCTCCCTAAGCTGTGTTTTTTCGATGTTTCAGGACACACCGTACACTTCTCCCGAGTGGCTGTTGGCAATTTACATCCCGCCCATCAGCGTAGCAAGGCTGCCATTTCTCAATGGCCTGTCCTGCATTTCGGGTTTTGACACTTTTTGCAGCATGGCCCTTTTGACCGATGGGAAGCGAGACTTCTTTGTAGCGCTGATTTGCCTTTCCAGGTTGCTTGGTTGGCCAAAAAGGGCTTATGATTTTTTTCCCGAATATATTCAGGAAAAAACGCATACGCCCTTTTTGGCCAAGGGCATCACTGTCAACGTTTTGCCACTTTTCATGTGCTTTAAAGGCGATTCGAATCTACATCCTGAGACCTGTTTCCTGCAATTCTGCCTTGCTTTCAAATCCTCTTTGTTGCCTTCCCTCAGTATATCTGTGGATGAGAGTTATCATTTATAACTCTGCGGGTTTGTGAATTGCAGTGTCCCTTACTCCATTTTTCAACTCGCTTTTTTGGGAGCTGGCCACAAAAGCGCTGTATTGCCTCAGGCCCTATTCTGGTTCCTGGCGGCAGGCTGAGCCTGTGGTTAATTCTTCTTCCTGATGGGAAAATAGAGTGACCTGGGCCTGTCCCAACACCTAGATCTAGTCTCTCATTGGTTGCCCCTCTTCCCGTTCATCCTCAGGACAAATTGCAACCTGTAGGGAACAGGAGCTTAAAGGTGCTGATTCTCCAAGTAGAGAGATTGCTAGTAAAGTAGCTGGAAAGGCGAACCCGAGTACAAGGAGATGAGAAATTGGGTGCGTTTTAGAAACCTTTCAAAATCACACGGTGTACCATCTTCTGAGTTTCTAATGCATGTTTTCGATGTAGGAAGATGCCCTTGAACCTGGAGATTTGGGACCCATTGGATGGGTACCACACAGTATTACTTTAAAGGGTGTGCGTTTGCTCACCCAACCTCACCCAACCTCGAAGCCCCAAGAGTGTCCACCCTTATGTCTCATCCAGCTGTGGGTCTAGATATGGTCAATCCAGGTTGCATCACAGCCCCTGAACGAATTTTGTAAGAATTTCTCTCTCTTTCACTGTCTTTGTTTTACGGGTTTTTAAAAGTAATTTATTTTTATAATGGGGTTTAGCTGCTTTTCACGGCTGTGTTTATGCGGCTTTACACCCACTTGGCTCACTTCCAGAGATATATCAATACATAGGTTTTACGATTCTTACTAGTCAGATATATTCATGTGCGGTGAATAGGGGGTGTTGAGTCCAGTTCACTGAGAAAGGAGTAGGTCTTGTCTATTACATATTGGGTGTATGGAACAGTATCTGAGCGAATTTGAAACCCTTGTTTTATGCATCACCCCACCTCACCTTTCCCGTTAAGCAGCCATAGTGTGTTTTCTAAACGTGTGACTCTGTTCTGTTTTGTAATTCAGTTCAAGTGTAGCGGTTTTTACATTCCCTCTATAAGTGATAGCTTATGATAAGTGTCTTTTTCTGTGTGACTTATTTCACTTAGAATCGTCATACCTAAATCCACTCATCTTGCTTCTCCTAGCCTTATGACATTGATTTCATGTCTGAGGGATATTCCTTTGTACATAAGGACCACAACTTCTTTATCCATTTTTCTCTTTCCTGGGATATTTAAGGTGTCATGAAGTGGAGGTTTTTGTCAACATAGCAGCCCTAAACATTGGGGTGCCTGTGTCTTGCTGATTTTTAGTTTTCCCAATTTATACGCCCATGAGTGGACGTGCCCTATGCTCCCTAAGCTGTGTTTTTTCGATGTTTCAGGACACACCGTACACTTCTCCAGAGTGGCTGTTGGCAATTTACATCCCGCCCATCAGCGTAGCAAGGCTGCCATTTCTCCATGGCCTGTCCTGCATTTCTGGTTTTGACACTTTTTGCAGCATGGCCCTTTTGACCGATGGGAAGCGAGACCTCTTTGTAGCGCTGATTTGCCTTTCCAGGTTTCGTGGTTGGCCAAAAAGGGCGTATGCGTTTTTTCCTGAATATATTCAGGAAAAAACGCATACGCCCTTTTTGGCCAAGGGCATCACTGTCGACGTTTTGCCACTTTTCATGTGCTTTAAAGGCGATTCGAATCTACCTCCTGAAACCTGTTTCCTGCAATTCTGCCTTGCTTTCAAATCCTCTTCATTGCCTTCCCTCAATATATCTGTGGATGAGAGTTATCATTTATAACTCTGCGGGTTTGTGAATTGCAGTGTCCCTGAGATCCATTTTTCAACTCGCTTTTTTGGGAGCTGGCCGCAAAAGCGCGGGATTGCCTCAGGCCCTATTCTGGTTCCTGGCAGCAGGTTGAGCCTGTGGTTAATTCTTCTTCCTGATGGGAAAATAGAGTGACCTGGGCCTGTCCCAACACCTAGATCTAGTCTCTCATTGGTTGCCCCTCTTCCCGTTCAACCTCAGGACAAATTGCAACCTGTAGGGAACAGGAGCTTAAAGGTGCTGATTCTCCAAGTAGGGAGATTGCTAGTAAAGTAGCTGGAAAGGCGAACCCTAGCACAAGGAGATGAGAAATTGGGTGCGTTTTAGAAACCTTTCAAAATCACACGGTGTACCATCTTCTGGGTTTCTCATGCATGTTTTCGATGTAGGAAGATGCCCTTGAACCTGGAGATTTGGGACCCATGGGATGGGTACCACGTAGTACTACTTTAAAGGGTCTGAGTTTGCTCACCCAACCTCACCCAACCTCTAAGCCCCAAGAGTGTCCACCCTTATGTCTCATCCAGCTGTGGGTCTAGATATGGTCAATCCAGGTTGCATCACAGCCCCTGAACGAATTTTGTAAGAATTTCTCTCTCTTTCACTGTCTTTGTTTTACGGGTTTTTAAAAGTAATTTATTTTTATAATGGGGTTTAGCTGCTTTTCACGGCTGTGTTTATGCGGCTTTACACCCACTTGGCTCACTTCCAGAGAGATATCAATACATAGGTTTTACGATTCTTACTAGTCAGATATATTCTTGTGCGGTGAATAGGGGGTGTTGAGTCCAGTTCACTGAGCAAGGAGTAGGTCTTGTCTATTACATATTGGGTGTATGGAACAGTATCTGAGCGAATTTGAAACCCTTGTTTTATGCATCACCCCACCTCACCTTTCCGTTAAGCAGCCATAGTGTGTTTTCTAAACGTGTGACTCTGTTCTGTTTTGTAATTCAGTTCAAGTGTAGCGGTTTTTACATTCCCTCTATAAGTGATAGCTTATGATAAGTGTCTTTTTCTGTGTGACTTATTTCACTTAGAATCGTCATACCTAAATCCACTCATCTTGCTTCTACTAGCCTTATGACATTGATTTCATGTCTGAGGGATATTCCTTTGTACATAAGGATCACAAATTCTTTATCCATTTTTCTCTTTCCTGGGATATTTAAGGTGTCATGAAGTGGAGGTTCTTGTCAACATAGCAGCCCTAAAAATTGGGGTGCCTGTGTCTTGCTGATTTTTAGTTTTCCCAATTTATACGCCCATGAGTGGACGTGCCCTATGCTCCCTAAGCTGTGTTTTTTCGATGTTTCAGGACACACCGTACACTTCTCCAGAGTGGCTGTTGGCAATTTACATCCCGCCCATCAGCGTAGCAAGGCTGCCATTTCTCCATGGCCTGTCCTGCATTTCTGGTTTTGACACTTTTTGCAGCATGGCCCTTTTGACCGATGGGAAGCGAGACCACTTTGTAGCGCTGATTTGCCTTTCCAGGTTGCTTGGTTGGCCAAAAAGGGCGTATGCGTTTTTTCCTGAATATATTCAGGAAAAAACGCATACGCCCTTTTTGGCCAAGGGCATCTTTGTCGACGTTTTGCCGCTTTTCATGTGCTTTAAAGGCGATTCGAATCTACCTCCTGAAATCTGTTTCCTGCAATTCTGCCTTGCTTTCAAATCCTCTTCGTTGCCTTCCCTCAATATATCTGTGGATGAGAGTTATCATTTATAACTCTGCGGGTTTGTGAATTGCAGTGTCCCTGAGCTCCATTTTTCAACTCGCTTTTTTGAGAGCTGGCCGCAAAAGCGCGGGATTGCCTCAGGCCCTATTCTGGTTCCTGGCGGCAGGCTGAGCCTGTGGTTAATTCTTCTTCCTGATGGGAAAATAGAGTGACCTGTGCCTGTCCCAACACCTAGATCTAGTCTCTCATTGGTTGCCCCTCTTCCCGTTCATCCTCAGGACAAATTGCAACCTGTAGGGAACAGGAGCTTAAAGGTGCTGATTCTCCAAGTAGGGAGATTGCTAGTAAAGTAGCTGGAAAGGCGAACCCGAGCACAAGGAGATGAGAAATTGGGTGCGTTTTAGAAACCTTTCAAAATCACACGGTGTACCATCTTCTGGGTTTCTCATGCATGTTTTCGATGTAGGAAGATGCCCTTGAACCTGGAGATTTGGGACCCATGGGATGGGTACCACACAGTATTACTTTAAAGGGTCTGCGTTTGCTCACCCAACCTCAACCAACCTCGAAGCCCCAAGAGTGTCCACCCTTATGTCTCATCCAGCTGTGGGTCTAGATATGGTCAATCCAGGTTGCATCACAGCCTCTGAACGAATTTTGTAAGAATTTCTCTCTCTTTCACTGTCTTTGTTTTACGGGTTTTTAAAAGTAATTTATTTTTATAATGGGGTTTAGCTGCTTTTCACGGCTGTGTTTATGCGGCTTTACACCCACTTGACTCACTTCCAGACAGATATCAATACATAGGTTTTAAGATTCTTACTAGTCACATATATTCTTGTGCGGTGAATAGGGGGTGTTGAGTCCAGTTCACTGAGCAAGGAGTAGGTCTTGCCTATTACATATTGGGTGTATGGAACGGTATCTGAGCGAATTTGAAGCCCTTGTTTTATGCATCACCCAACCTCACCTTTCCCGTTAAGCAGCCATAGTGTGTTTTCTAAACGTGTGACTCTGTTCTGTTTTGTAATTCAGTTCAGGTGTAGCGGTTTTTACATTCCCTCTATAAGTGATAGCTTATGATAAGTGTCTTTTTCTGTGTGACTTATTTCACTTAGAATCGTCATACCTAAATCCACTCATCTTCCTTCTACTAGCCTTATGACATTGATTTCATGTCTGAGGGATATTCCTTTGTACATAAGGACCACAACTTCTTTATCCATTTTTCTCTTTCCTGGGATATTTAAGGTGTCATGAAGTGGAGGTTCTTGTCAACATAGCAGCCCTAAACATTGGGGTGCCTGTGTCTTGCTGATTTTTAGTTTTCCCAATTTATACGCCCATGAGTGGACGTGCCCTATGCTCCCTAAGCTGTGTTTTTTCGATGTTTCAGGACACACCGTACACTTCTCCAGAGTGGCTGTTGGCAATTTACATCCCGCCCATCAGCGTAGCAAGGCTGCCATTTCTCCATGGCCTGTCCTGCATTTCTGGTTTTGACACTTTTTGCAGGATGGCCCTTTTGACCGATGGGAAGCGAGACCTCTTTGTAGCGCTGATTTGCCTTTCCAGGTTGCTTGGTTGGCCAAAAAGGGCGTATGCGTTTTTTCCTGAATATATTCAGGAAAAAACGCATACGCCCTTTTTGGCCAAGGGCATCACTGTGGACGTTTTGCCACTTTTCATGTGCTTTAAAGGCGATTCGAATCTACCTCCTGAAACCTGTTTCCTGCAATTCTGCCTTGCTTTCAAATCCTCTTCATTGCCTTCCCTCAATATATCTGTGGATGAGAGTTATCATTTATAACTCTGCGGGTTTGTGAATTGCAGTGTCCCTGAGCTCCATTTTTCAACTCGCTTTTTTGGGAGCTGGCCGCAAAAGCGCGGGATTGCCTCAGGCCCTATTCTGGTTCCTGGCAGCAGGCTGAGCCTGTGGTTAATTCTTCTTCCTGATGGGAAAATAGAGTGACCTGGGCCTGTCCCAACACCTAGATCTAGTCTCTCATTGGTTGCCCCTCTTCCCGTTCAACCTCAGGACAAATTGCAACCTGTAGGGAACAGGAGCTTAAAGGTGCTGATTCTCCAAGTAGGGAGATTGCTAGTAAAGTAGCTGGAATGGCGAACCCGAGCACAAGGAGATGAGAAATGGGGTGCGTTTTAGAAACCTTTCAAAATCACACGGTGTACGATCTTCTGGGTTTCTCATGCATGTTTTCGATGTAGGAAGATGCCCTTGAACCTGGAGATTTGGGACCCATGGGATGGGTACCACACACTATTACTTTAAAGGGTCTGTGTTTGCTCACCCACCCTCACCCAACCTCTAAGCCCAAAGAGTGTCCCCCCTTATGTCTCATCCAGGTGTGGGTCTAGATATGGTCCATCCAGGTTGCATCACAGCCCCTGAACGAATTTTGTAGGAATTTCTCTCTCTTTCACTGTCTTTGTTTTACGGGTTTTTAAAAGTAATTTATTTTTATAATGGGGTTTAGCTGCTTTTCACGGCTGTGTTTATGCGGCTTTACACCCACTTGGCTCACTTCCAGAGAGATATCAATACATAGGTCTTACGATTCTTACTAGTCAGATATATTCTTGTGCGGTGAATAGGGGGTGTTGAGTCCACTTCACTGAGCAAGGAGTAGGTCTTGTCTATTACATATTGTGTGTATGGAACGGTATCTGAGCGAATTTGAAACCCTTGTTTTATGCATCACCCCACCTCAACTTTCCCGTTAAGCAGCTATAGTGTGTTTTCTAAACGTGTGACTCTGTTCTGTTTTGTAATTCAGTTCAAGTGTAGCGGTTTTTACATTCCCTCTATAAGTGATAGCTTATGATTAGTGTCTTTTTCTGTGTGACTTATTTCACTTAGAATCGTCATACCTAAATCCACTCATCTTGCTTCTACTAGCCTTATGACATTGATTTCATGTCTGAGTGATATTCCATTGTACATAAGGACCACAACTTCTTTATCCATTTTTCTCTTTCCTGGGATATTTAAGGTGTCATGAAGTGGAGGTTCTTGTCAACAGAGCAGCCCTAAACTTTGGGGTGCCTGTGTCTTGCTGATTTTTAGTTTTCCCAATTTCTACGCCCATGAGTGAACGTGCCCTATGCTCCATAAGCTGTGTTTTTTCGATGTTTCAGGACACACCGTACACTTCTCCAGTGTGGCTGTTGGCAATTTACATCCCGCCCATCAGCGTAGCAAGGCTGCCATTTCTCCATGGCCTGTCCTGCATTTCTGGTTTTGACACTTTTTGCAGCATGGCCCTTTTGACCGATGGGAAGCGAGACTTCTTTGTAGCGCTGATTTGCCTTTCCAGGTTGCTTGGTTGGCCAAAAAGGGCGTATGCGTTTTTTCCTGAATATATTCAGGAAAAAACGCATACGCCCTTTTTGGCCAAGGGCATCACTGTCGACGTTTTCCCACTTTTCATGTGCTTTAAAGGCGATTCGAATCTACCTCCTGAAACCTGTTTCCTGCAATTCTGCCTTGCTTTCAAATCCTCTTCGTTGCCTTCCCTCAATATAACTGTGGATGAGAGTTATCATTTATAACTCTGCGGGTTTGTGAATTGCAGTGTCCCTGAGCTCCATTTTTCAACTCGCTTATTTGGGAGCTGGCCGCAAAAGCGCGGGATTGCCTCAGGCCCTATTCTGGTTCCTGGCGGCAGGCTGGGCCTGTGGTTAATTCTTCTTCCTGATGGGAAAATAGAGTGACCTGGGCCTGTCCCAACACCTAGATCTAGTCCCTCATTGGTTGCCCCTCTTCCCGTTCAACCTCAGGACAAATTGCAACCTGTAGGGAACAGGAGCTTAAAGGTGCTGATTCTCCAAGTAGGGAGATTGCTAGTAAAGTAGCTGGAAAGGCGAACCCTAGCACAAGGAGATGAGAAATGGAGTGCGTTTTAGAAAACTTTCAAAATCACACGGTGTACCATCTTCTGGGTTTCTCATGCATGTTTTCGATGTAGGAAGATGCCCTTGAACCTGGAGATTTGGGACCCATGGGATGGGTACCACGCAGTATTACTTTAAAGCTTCTGAGTTTGCTCACCCAACCTCACCCAACCTCTAAGCCCCAAGAGTGTCCACCCTTATGTCTCATCCAGGTGTGGGTCTAGATATGGTCAATCCAGGTTGCATCACAGCCCCTGAACGAATTGTGTAAGAATTTCTCTCTCTTTCACTGTCTTTGTTTTACGGGTTTTTAAAAGTAATTTATTTTTATAATTTGGTTTAGCTGCTTTTCACGGCTGTGTTTATGCGGCTTTACACCCACTTGACTCACTTCCAGACAGATATCAATACATAGGTTTTAAGATTCTTACTAGTCACATATATTCTTGTGCGGTGAATAGGGGGTGTTGAGTCCAGTTCACTGAGCAAGGAGTAGGTCTTGTCTATTACATATTGGGTGTATGGAACGGTATCTGAGCGAATTTGAAACCCTTGTTTTATGCATCACCCCACCTCACCTTTCCCGTTAAGCAGCCATAGTGTGTTTTCTAAACGTGTGACTCTGTTCTGTTTTGTAATTCAGTTCAGGTGTAGCGGTTTTTACATTCCCTCTATAAGTGATAGCTTATGATAAGTGTCTTTTTCTGTGTCACTTATTTCACTTAGAATCGTCATACCTAAATCCACTCATCTTGCTTCTACTAGCCTTATGATATTGATTTCATGTCTGAGTGATATTCCTTTGTACATAAGGACCACAACTTCTTTATCCATTTTTCTCTTTCCTGGGCTATTTAAGGTGTCATGAAGTGGAGGTTCTTGTCAACATAGCAGCCCTAAACATTGGGGTGCCTGTGTCTTGCTGATTTTTAGTTTTCCCAATTTATACGCCCATGAGTGGACGTGCCCTATGCTCCCTAAGCTGTGTTTTTTCGATGTTTCAGGACACACCGTACACTTCTCCCGAGTGGCTGTTGGCAATTTACATCCCGCCCATCAGCGTAGCAAGGCTGCCATTTCTCAATGGCCTGTCCTGCATTTCGGGTTTTGACACTTTTTGCAGCATGGCCCTTTTGACCGATGGGAAGCGAGACTTCTTTGTAGCGCTGATTTGCCTTTCCAGGTTGCTTGGTTGGCCAAAAAGGGCTTATGATTTTTTTCCCGAATATATTCAGGAAAAAACGCATACGCCCTTTTTGGCCAAGGGCATCACTGTCAACGTTTTGCCACTTTTCATGTGCTTTAAAGGCGATTCGAATCTACATCCTGAGACCTGTTTCCTGCAATTCTGCCTTGCTTTCAAATCCTCTTTGTTGCCTTCCCTCAGTATATCTGTGGATGAGAGTTATCATTTATAACTCTGCGGGTTTGTGAATTGCAGTGTCCCTTACTCCATTTTTCAACTCGCTTTTTTGGGAGCTGGCCACAAAAGCGCTGTATTGCCTCAGGCCCTATTCTGGTTCCTGGCGGCAGGCTGAGCCTGTGGTTAATTCTTCTTCCTGATGGGAAAATAGAGTGACCTGGGCCTGTCCCAACACCTAGATCTAGTCTCTCATTGGTTGCCCCTCTTCCCGTTCATCCTCAGGACAAATTGCAACCTGTAGGGAACAGGAGCTTAAAGGTGCTGATTCTCCAAGTAGAGAGATTGCTAGTAAAGTAGCTGGAAAGGCGAACCCGAGTACAAGGAGATGAGAAATTGGGTGCGTTTTAGAAACCTTTCAAAATCACACGGTGTACCATCTTCTGAGTTTCTAATGCATGTTTTCGATGTAGGAAGATGCCCTTGAACCTGGAGATTTGGGACCCATTGGATGGGTGCCACACAGTATTACTTTAAAGGGTGTGCGTTTGCTCACCCAACCTCACCCAACCTCTCAGCCCCAAGAGTGTCCACCCTTATGTCTCATCCAGCTGTGGGTCTAGATATGGTCAATCCAGGTTGCATCACAGCCTCTTAACGAATTTTGTAAGAATTTCTTTCTCTTTCACTGTCTTTGTTTTACGGCTTTTTAAAAGTAATTTATTTTTATAATGGGGTTTAGCTGCTTTTCACGGCTGTGTTTATGCGGCTTTACACCCACTTGACTCACTTCCAGACAGATATCAATACATAGGTTTTAAGATTCTTACTAGTCACATATATTCTTGTGCGGTGAATAGGGGGTTTTGAGTCCAGTTCACTGAGAAAGGAGTAGGTCTTGTCTATTACATATTGGGTGTATGGAACAGTATCTGAGCGAATTTGAAACCCTTGTTTTATGCATCACCCCACCTCACCTTTCCCGTTAAGCAGCCATAGTGTGTTTTCTAAACGTGTGACTCTGTTCTGTTTTGTAATTCAGTTCAAGTGTAGCGGTTTTTACATTCCCTCTATAAGTGATAGCTTATGATAAGTGTCTTTTTCTGTGTGACTTATTTCACTTAGAATCGTCGTACCTAAGTCCACTCATCTTGCTTCTACTAGCCTTATGACATTGATTTCATGTCTGAGTGATATTCCATTGTACATAAGGACCACAACTTCTTTATCCATTTTTCTCTTTCCTGGGATATTTAAGTTGTCATGAAGTGGAGGTTCTTGTCAACAGAGCAGCCCTAAACTTTGGGGTGCCTGTGTCTTGCTGATTTTTAGTTTTCCCAATTTATACGCCCATGAGTGGACGTGCCCTATGCTCCCTAAGCTGTGTTTTTTCGATGTTTCAGGACACACCGTACACGTCTCCAGAGTGGATGTTGGCAATTTACATCCCGCCCATCAGCGTAGCAAGGCTGCCATTTCTCCATGGCCTGTCCTGCATTTCTGGTTTTGACACTTTTTGCAGCATGACCCTTTTGACCGATGGAAAGCGAAACTTCTTTGAAGCGCTGATTTGCCTTTCCAGGTTGTCTTGGTTGGCCAAAAAGGGCGTATGCGTTTTTTCCTGAATATATTCAGGAAAAAACACATACGCCCTTTTTGGCCAAGGGCATCATTGTCGACGTTTTGCCGCTTTTCATGTGCTTTAAAGGCGATTCGAATCTACCTCCTGAAATCTGTTTCCTGCAATTCTGCCTTGCTTTCAAATCCTCTTCGTTGCCTTCCCTCAATATATCTGTGGATGAGAGTTATCATTTATAACTCTGCGGGTTTGTGAATTGCAGTGTCCCTGAGCTCCATTTTTCAACTCGCTTTTTTGGTAGCTGGCCGCAAAAGCGCGGGATTGCCTCAGGCCCTATTCTGGTTCCTGGCGGCAGGCTGAGCCTGTGGTTAATTCTTCTTCCTGATGGGAAAATAGAGTGACCTGGGCCTGTCCCAACACCTAGATCTAGTCTCTCATTGGTTGCCCCTCTTCCCGTTCATCCTCAGGACAAATTGCAACCTGTAGGGAACAGGAGCTTAAAGGTGCTGATTCTCCAAGTAGGGAGATTGCTAGTAAAATAGCTGGAAAGGTGAACCCTAGCACAAGAAGATGAGAAATGGGGTGCGTTTTAGAAACCTTTCAAAATCACACGGTGTACCATCTTCTGGGTTTCTCATGCATGTTTTCGATGTAGGAAGATGCCCTTGAACCTGGAGATTTGGGACCCATGGGATGGGTACCACACAGTATTACTTTAAAGGGTCTGCGTTTGCTCACCCAACCTCACCCAACCTCGAAGCCCCAAGAGTGTCCACCCTTATGTCTCATCCAGCTGTGGGTCTAGATATGGTCAATCCAGGTTGCATCACAGCCCCTGAACGAATTTTGTAAGAATTTCTCTGTCTTTCACTGTCTTTGTTTTACGGGTTTTTAAAAGTAATTTATTTTTATAATGGGGTTTAGCTGCTTTTCACGGCTGTGTTTATGCGGCTTTACACCCACTTGGCTCACTTCCAGAGATATATCAATACATAGGTTTTACGATTCTTACTAGTCAGATATATTCTTGTGCGGTGAATAGGGGGTGTTGAGTCCAGTTCACTGAGAAAGGAGTAGGTCTTGTCTATTACATATTGGGTGTATGGAACAGTATCTGAGCGAATTTGAAACCCTTGTTTTATGCATCACCCCACCTCACCTTTCCCGTTAAGCAGCCATAGTGTGTTTTCTAAACGTGTGACTCTGTTCTGTTTTGTAATTCAGTTCAAGTGTAGCGGTTTTTACATTCCCTCTATAAGTGATAGCTTATGATAAGTGTCTTTTTCTGTGTGACTTATTTCACTTAGAATCGTCATACCTAAATCCACTCATCTTGCTTCTCCTAGCCTTATGACATTGATTTCATGTCTGAGGGATATTCCTTTGTACATAAGGACCACAACTTCTTTATCCATTTTTCTCTTTCCTGGGATATTTAAGGTGTCATGAAGTGGAGGTTTTTGTCAACATAGCAGCCCTAAACATTGGGGTGCCTGTGTCTTGCTGATTTTTAGTTTTCCCAATTTATACGCCCATGAGTGGACGTGCCCTATGCTCCCTAAGCTGTGTTTTTTCGATGTTTCAGGACACACCGTACACTTCTCCAGAGTGGCTGTTGGCAATTTACATCCCGCCCATCAGCGTAGCAAGGCTGCCATTTCTCCATGGCCTGTCCTGCATTTCTGGTTTTGACACTTTTTGCAGCATGGCCCTTTTGACCGATGGGAAGCGAGACCTCTTTGTAGCGCTGATTTGCCTTTCCAGGTTTCGTGGTTGGCCAAAAAGGGCGTATGCGTTTTTTCCTGAATATATTCAGGAAAAAACGCATACGCCCTTTTTGGCCAAGGGCATCACTGTCGACGTTTTGCCACTTTTCATGTGCTTTAAAGGCGATTCGAATCTACCTCCTGAAACCTGTTTCCTGCAATTCTGCCTTGCTTTCAAATCCTCTTCATTGCCTTCCCTCAATATATCTGTGGATGAGAGTTATCATTTATAACTCTGCGGGTTTGTGAATTGCAGTGTCCCTGAGATCCATTTTTCAACTCGCTTTTTTGGGAGCTGGCCGCAAAAGCGCGGGATTGCCTCAGGCCCTATTCTGGTTCCTGGCAGCAGGTTGAGCCTGTGGTTAATTCTTCTTCCTGATGGGAAAATAGAGTGACCTGGGCCTGTCCCAACACCTAGATCTAGTCTCTCATTGGTTGCCCCTCTTCCCGTTCAACCTCAGGACAAATTGCAACCTGTAGGGAACAGGAGCTTAAAGGTGCTGATTCTCCAAGTAGGGAGATTGCTAGTAAAGTAGCTGGAAAGGCGAACCCTAGCACAAGGAGATGAGAAATTGGGTGCGTTTTAGAAACCTTTCAAAATCACACGGTGTACCATCTTCTGGGTTTCTCATGCATGTTTTCGATGTAGGAAGATGCCCTTGAACCTGGAGATTTGGGACCCATGGGATGGGTACCACGTAGTACTACTTTAAAGGGTCTGAGTTTGCTCACCCAACCTCACCCAACCTCTAAGCCCCAAGAGTGTCCACCCTTATGTCTCATCCAGCTGTGGGTCTAGATATGGTCAATCCAGGTTGCATCACAGCCCCTGAACGAATTTTGTAAGAATTTCTCTCTCTTTCACTGTCTTTGTTTTACGGGTTTTTAAAAGTAATTTATTTTTATAATGGGGTTTAGCTGCTTTTCACGGCTGTGTTTATGCGGCTTTACACCCACTTGGCTCACTTCCAGAGAGATATCAATACATAGGTTTTACGATTCTTACTAGTCAGATATATTCTTGTGCGGTGAATAGGGGGTGTTGAGTCCAGTTCACTGAGCAAGGAGTAGGTCTTGTCTATTACATATTGGGTGTATGGAACAGTATCTGAGCGAATTTGAAACCCTTGTTTTATGCATCACCCCACCTCACCTTTCCCGTTAAGCAGCCATAGTGTGTTTTCTAAACGTGTGACTCTGTTCTGTTTTGTAATTCAGTTCAAGTGTAGCGGTTTTTACATTCCCTCTATAAGTGATAGCTTATGATAAGTGTCTTTTTCTGTGTGACTTATTTCACTTAGAATCGTCATACCTAAATCCACTCATCTTGCTTCTACTAGCCTTATGACATTGATTTCATGTCTGAGGGATATTCCTTTGTACATAAGGATCACAAATTCTTTATCCATTTTTCTCTTTCCTGGGATATTTAAGGTGTCATGAAGTGGAGGTTCTTGTCAACATAGCAGCCCTAAAAATTGGGGTGCCTGTGTCTTGCTGATTTTTAGTTTTCCCAATTTATACGCCCATGAGTGGACGTGCCCTATGCTCCCTAAGCTGTGTTTTTTCGATGTTTCAGGACACACCGTACACTTCTCCAGAGTGGCTGTTGGCAATTTACATCCCGCCCATCAGCGTAGCAAGGCTGCCATTTCTCCATGGCCTGTCCTGCATTTCTGGTTTTGACACTTTTTGCAGCATGGCCCTTTTGACCGATGGGAAGCGAGACCACTTTGTAGCGCTGATTTGCCTTTCCAGGTTGCTTGGTTGGCCAAAAAGGGCGTATGCGTTTTTTCCTGAATATATTCAGGAAAAAACGCATACGCCCTTTTTGGCCAAGGGCATCTTTGTCGACGTTTTGCCGCTTTTCATGTGCTTTAAAGGCGATTCGAATCTACCTCCTGAAATCTGTTTCCTGCAATTCTGCCTTGCTTTCAAATCCTCTTCGTTGCCTTCCCTCAATATATCTGTGGATGAGAGTTATCATTTATAACTCTGCGGGTTTGTGAATTGCAGTGTCCCTGAGCTCCATTTTTCAACTCGCTTTTTTGAGAGCTGGCCGCAAAAGCGCGGGATTGCCTCAGGCCCTATTCTGGTTCCTGGCGGCAGGCTGAGCCTGTGGTTAATTCTTCTTCCTGATGGGAAAATAGAGTGACCTGTGCCTGTCCCAACACCTAGATCTAGTCTCTCATTGGTTGCCCCTCTTCCCGTTCATCCTCAGGACAAATTGCAACCTGTAGGGAACAGGAGCTTAAAGGTGCTGATTCTCCAAGTAGGGAGATTGCTAGTAAAGTAGCTGGAAAGGCGAACCCGAGCACAAGGAGATGAGAAATTGGGTGCGTTTTAGAAACCTTTCAAAATCACACGGTGTACCATCTTCTGGGTTTCTCATGCATGTTTTCGATGTAGGAAGATGCCCTTGAACCTGGAGATTTGGGACCCATGGGATGGGTACCACACAGTATTACTTTAAAGGGTCTGCGTTTGCTCACCCAACCTCACCCAACCTCGAAGCCCCAAGAGTGTCCACCCTTATGTCTCATCCAGCTGTGGGTCTAGATATGGTCAATCCAGGTTGCATCACAGCCTCTGAACGAATTTTGTAAGAATTTCTCTCTCTTTCACTGTCTTTGTTTTACGGGTTTTTAAAAGTAATTTATTTTTATAATGGGGTTTAGCTGCTTTTCACGGCTGTGTTTATGCGGCTTTACACCCACTTGACTCACTTCCAGACAGATATCAATACATAGGTTTTAAGATTCTTACTAGTCACATATATTCTTGTGCGGTGAATAGGGGGTGTTGAGTCCAGTTCACTGAGCAAGGAGTAGGTCTTGCCTATTACATATTGGGTGTATGGAACGGTATCTGAGCGAATTTGAAGCCCTTGTTTTATGCATCACCCAACCTCACCTTTCCCGTTAAGCAGCCATAGTGTGTTTTCTAAACGTGTGACTCTGTTCTGTTTTGTAATTCAGTTCAGGTGTAGCGGTTTTTACATTCCCTCTATAAGTGATAGCTTATGATAAGTGTCTTTTTCTGTGTGACTTATTTCACTTAGAATCGTCATACCTAAATCCACTCATCTTCCTTCTACTAGCCTTATGACATTGATTTCATGTCTGAGGGATATTCCTTTGTACATAAGGACCACAACTTCTTTATCCATTTTTCTCTTTCCTGGGATATTTAAGGTGTCATGAAGTGGAGGTTCTTGTCAACATAGCAGCCCTAAACATTGGGGTGCCTGTGTCTTGCTGATTTTTAGTTTTCCCAATTTATACGCCCATGAGTGGACGTGCCCTATGCTCCCTAAGCTGTGTTTTTTCGATGTTTCAGGACACACCGTACACTTCTCCAGAGTGGCTGTTGGCAATTTACATCCCGCCCATCAGCGTAGCAAGGCTGCCATTTCTCCATGGCCTGTCCTGCATTTCTGGTTTTGACACTTTTTGCAGGATGGCCCTTTTGACCGATGGGAAGCGAGACCTCTTTGTAGCGCTGATTTGCCTTTCCAGGTTGCTTGGTTGGCCAAAAAGGGCGTATGCGTTTTTTCCTGAATATATTCAGGAAAAAACGCATACGCCCTTTTTGGCCAAGGGCATCACTGTGGACGTTTTGCCACTTTTCATGTGCTTTAAAGGCGATTCGAATCTACCTCCTGAAACCTGTTTCCTGCAATTCTGCCTTGCTTTCAAATCCTCTTCATTGCCTTCCCTCAATATATCTGTGGATGAGAGTTATCATTTATAACTCTGCGGGTTTGTGAATTGCAGTGTCCCTGAGCTCCATTTTTCAACTCGCTTTTTTGGGAGCTGGCCGCAAAAGCGCGGGATTGCCTCAGGCCCTATTCTGGTTCCTGGCAGCAGGCTGAGCCTGTGGTTAATTCTTCTTCCTGATGGGAAAATAGAGTGACCTGGGCCTGTCCCAACACCTAGATCTAGTCTCTCATTGGTTGCCCCTCTTCCCGTTCAACCTCAGGACAAATTGCAACCTGTAGGGAACAGGAGCTTAAAGGTGCTGATTCTCCAAGTAGGGAGATTGCTAGTAAAGTAGCTGGAATGGCGAACCCGAGCACAAGGAGATGAGAAATGGGGTGCGTTTTAGAAACCTTTCAAAATCACACGGTGTACGATCTTCTGGGTTTCTCATGCATGTTTTCGATGTAGGAAGATGCCCTTGAACCTGGAGATTTGGGACCCATGGGATGGGTACCACACACTATTACTTTAAAGGGTCTGTGTTTGCTCACCCACCCTCACCCAACCTCTAAGCCCAAAGAGTGTCCCCCCCTTATGTCTCATCCAGGTGTGGGTCTAGATATGGTCCATCCAGGTTGCATCACAGCCCCTGAACGAATTTTGTAGGAATTTCTCTCTCTTTCACTGTCTTTGTTTTACGGGTTTTTAAAAGTAATTTATTTTTATAATGGGGTTTAGCTGCTTTTCACGGCTGTGTTTATGCGGCTTTACACCCACTTGGCTCACTTCCAGAGAGATATCAATACATAGGTCTTACGATTCTTACTAGTCAGATATATTCTTGTGCGGTGAATAGGGGGTGTTGAGTCCACTTCACTGAGCAAGGAGTAGGTCTTGTCTATTACATATTGTGTGTATGGAACGGTATCTGAGCGAATTTGAAACCCTTGTTTTATGCATCACCCCACCTCAACTTTCCCGTTAAGCAGCTATAGTGTATTTTCTAAACGTGTGACTCTGTTCTGTTTTGTAATTCAGTTCAAGTGTAGCGGTTTTTACATTCCCTCTATAAGTGATAGCTTATGATTAGTGTCTTTTTCTGTGTGACTTATTTCACTTAGAATCGTCATACCTAAATCCACTCATCTTGCTTCTACTAGCCTTATGACATTGATTTCATGTCTGAGTGATATTCCATTGTACATAAGGACCACAACTTCTTTATCCATTTTTCTCTTTCCTGGGATATTTAAGGTGTCATGAAGTGGAGGTTCTTGTCAACAGAGCAGCCCTAAACTTTGGGGTGCCTGTGTCTTGCTGATTTTTAGTTTTCCCAATTTCTACGCCCATGAGTGAACGTGCCCTATGCTCCATAAGCTGTGTTTTTTCAATGTTTCAGGACACACCGTACACTTCTCCAGTGTGGCTGTTGGCAATTTACATCCCGCCCATCAGCGTAGCAAGGCTGCCATTTCTCCATGTCCTGTCCTGCATTTCTGGTTTTGACACTTTTTGCAGCATGGCCCTTTTGACCGATGGGAAGCGAGACTTCTTTGTAGCGCTGATTTGCCTTTCCAGGTTGCTTGGTTGGCCAAAAAGGGCGTATGCGTTTTTTCCTGAATATATTCAGGAAAAAACGCATACGCCCTTTTTGGCCAAGGGCATCACTGTCGACGTTTTCCCACTTTTCATGTGCTTTAAAGGCGATTCGAATCTACCTCCTGAAACCTGTTTCCTGCAATTCTGCCTTGCTTTCAAATCCTCTTCGTTGCCTTCCCTCAATATATCTGTGGATGAGAGTTATCATTTATAACTCTGCGGGTTTGTGAATTGCAGTGTCCCTGAGCTCCATTTTTCAACTCGCTTATTTGGGAGCTGGCCGCAAAAGCGCGGGATTGCCTCAGGCCCTATTCTGGTTCCTGGCGGCAGGCTGGGCCTGTGGTTAATTCTTCTTCCTGATGGGAAAATAGAGTGACCTGGGCCTGTCCCAACACCTAGATCTAGTCCCTCATTGGTTGCCCCTCTTCCCGTTCAACCTCAGGACAAATTGCAACCTGTAGGGAACAGGAGCTTAAAGGTGCTGATTCTCCAAGTAGGGAGATTGCTAGTAAAGTAGCTGGAAAGGCGAACCCTAGCACAAGGAGATGAGAAATGGAGTGCGTTTTAGAAAACTTTCAAAATCACACGGTGTACCATCTTCTGGGTTTCTCATGCATGTTTTCGATGTAGGAAGATGCCCTTGAACCTGGAGATTTGGGACCCATGGGATGGGTACCACGCAGTATTATTTTAAAGCTTCTGAGTTTGCTCACCCAACCTCACCCAACCTCTAAGCCCCAAGAGTGTCCACCCTTATGTCTCATCCAGGTGTGGGTCTAGATATGGTCAATCCAGGTTGCATCACAGCCCCTGAACGAATTGTGTAAGAATTTCTCTCTCTTTCACTGTCTTTGTTTTACGGGTTTTTAAAAGTAATTTATTTTTATAATTTGGTTTAGCTGCTTTTCACGGCTGTGTTTATGCGGCTTTACACCCACTTGACTCACTTCCAGACAGATATCAATACATAGGTTTTAAGATTCTTACTAGTCACATATATTCTTGTGCGGTGAATAGGGGGTGTTGAGTCCAGTTCACTGAGCAAGGAGTAGGTCTTGTCTATTACATATTGGGTGTATGGAACGGTATCTGAGCGAATTTGAAGCCCTTGTTTTATGCATCACCCCACCTCACCTTTCCCGTTAAGCAGCCATAGTGTGTTTTCTAAACGTGTGACTCTGTTCTGTTTTGTAATTCAGTTCAGGTGTAGCGGTTTTTACATTCCCTCTATAAGTGATAGCTTATGATAAGTGTCTTTTTCTGTGTCACTTATTTCACTTAGAATCGTCATACCTAAATCCACTCATCTTGCTTCTACTAGCCTTATGACATTGATTTCATGTCTGAGTGATATTCCTTTGTACATAAGGACCACAACTTCTTTATCCATTTTTCTCTTTCCTGGGCTATTTAAGGTGTCATGAAGTGGAGGTTCTTGTCAACATAGCAGCCCTAAACATTGGGGTGCCTGTGTCTTGCTGATTTTTAGTTTTCCCAATTTATACGCCCATGAGTGGACGTGCCCTATGCTCCCTAAGCTGTGTTTTTTCGATGTTTCAGGACACACCGTACACTTCTCCCGAGTGGCTGTTGGCAATTTACATCCCGCCCATCAGCGTAGCAAGGCTGCCATTTCTCAATGGCCTGTCCTGCATTTCGGGTTTTGACACTTTTTGCAGCATGGCCCTTTTGACCGATGGGAAGCGAGACTTCTTTGTAGCGCTGATTTGCCTTTCCAGGTTGCTTGGTTGGCCAAAAAGGGCTTATGATTTTTTTCCCGAATATATTCAGGAAAAAACGCATACGCCCTTTTTGGCCAAGGGCATCACTGTCAACGTTTTGCCACTTTTCATGTGCTTTAAAGGCGATTCGAATCTACATCCTGAGACCTGTTTCCTGCAATTCTGCCTTGCTTTAAAATCCTCTTCGTTGCCTTCCCTCAATATATTTGTGGACGAGAGTTATCATTTATAACTCAGCAGGTTTGTGAATTGCAGTGCCCCTGAGCTCCATTTTTCAACTGTCTTTTTTGGGAGCTGGCCGCAAAAGCACGGGATTGCCTCAGGCCCTATTCTGGTTCCCGGCGGCAGGCTGAGCCTGTGTTTAATTCTTCTTCCTGATGGGGAAATAGAGTGAACTGTGCATGTCCCAAAACCTAGATGTAGTCTCTCATTGGTTGCCCCTCTTCCCGTTCATCCTCAGGACAAATTGCAACCTGTAGGGAACAGGAGCTTAAAGGTGCTGATTCTCCAAGTAGGGAGATTGCTAGTAAAGTAGCTGGAAATGCGAACCCGAGCAGAAGGAGATGAGAAATGGGGTGCGTTTTAGAAACCTTTCAAAATCACACGGTGTACGATCTTCTGGGTTTCTCATGCATGTTTTCGATGTAGGAAGATGCCCTTGAACCTGGAGATTTGGGACCCATGGGATGGGTACCACACACTATTACTTTAAAGGGTCTGTGTTTGCTCACCCACCCTCACCCAACCTCTAAGCCCAAAGTGTGTCCCCCCTTATGTCTCATCCAGGTGTGGGTCTAGATATGGTCCATCCAGGTTGCATCACAGCCCCTGAACGAATTTTGTAGGAATTTCTCTCTCTTTCACTGTCTTTGTTTTACGGGTTTTTAAAAGTAATTTATTTTTATAATGGGGTTTAGCTGCTTTTCACGGCTGTGTTTATGCGGCTGTACACCCACTTGGCTCACTTCCAGAGAGATATCAATACATAGGTTTTACGATTCTTACTAGTCAGATATATTCTTGTGCGGTGAATAGGGGGTGTTGAGTCCACTTCACTGAGCAAGGAGTAGGTCTTGTCTATTACATATTGTGTGTATGGAACGGTATCTGAGCGAATTTGAAACCCTTGTTTTATGCATCACCCCACCTCACCTTTCCCGTTAAGCAGCTATAGTGTGTTTTCTAAACGTGTGACTCTGTTCTGTTTTGTAATTCAGTTCAAGTGTAGCGGTTTTTACATTCCCTCTATAAGTGATAGCTTATGATTAGTGTCTTTTTCTGTGTGACTTATTTCACTTAGAATCGTCATACCTAAATCCACTCATCTTGCTTCTACTAGCCTTATGACATTGATTTCATGTCTGAGTGATATTCCATTGTACATAAGGACCACAACTTCTTTATCCATTTTTCTCTTTCCTGGGATATTTAAGGTGTCATGAAGTGGAGGTTCTTGTCAACAGAGCAGCCCTAAACTTTGGGGTGCCTGTGTCTTGCTGATTTTTAGTTTTCCCAATTTCTACGCCCATGAGTGAACGTGCCCTATGCTCAATAAGCTGTGTTTTTTCGATGTTTCAGGACACACCGTACACTTCTCCAGTGTGGCTGTTGGCAATTTACATCCCGCCCATCAGCGTAGCAAGGCTGCCATTTCTCCATGGCCTGTCCTGCATTTCTGGTTTTGACACTTTTTGCAGCATGGCCCTTTTGACCGATGGGAAGCGAGACTTCTTTGTAGCGCTGATTTGCCTTTCCAGGTTGCTTGGTTGGCCAAAAAGGGCGTATGCGTTTTTTCCTGAATATATTCAGGAAAAAACGCATACGCCCTTTTTGGCCAAGGGCATCACTGTCGACGTTTTCCCACTTTTCATGTGCTTTAAAGGCGATTCGAATCTACCTCCTGAAACCTGTTTCCTGCAATTCTGCCTTGCTTTCAAATCCTCTTCGTTGCCTTCCCTCAATATATCTGTGGATGAGAGTTATCATTTATAACTCTGCGGGTTTGTGAATTGCAGTGTCCCTGAGCTCCATTTTTCAACTCGCTTTTTTGGGAGCTGGCCGCAAAAGCGCGGGATTGCCTCAGGCCCTATTCTGGTTCCTGGCGGCAGGCTGAGCCTGTGGTTAATTCTTCTTCCTGATGGGAAAATAGAGTGACCTGGGCCTGTCCCAACACCTAGATCTAGTCTCTCATTGGTTGCCCCTCTTCCCGTTCAACCTCAGGACAAATTGCAACCTGTAGGGAACAGGAGCTTAAAGGTGCTGATTCTCCAAGTAGGGAGATTGCTAGTAAAGTAGCTGGAAAGGCGAACCCTAGCACAAGGAGATGAGAAATGGGGTGCGTTTTAGAAAACTTTCAAAATCACACGGTGTACCATCTTCTGGGTTTCTCATGCATGTTTTCGATGTAGGAAGATGCCCTTGAACCTGGAGATTTGGGACCCATGGGATGGGTACCACGCAGTATTACTTTAAAGCTTCTGAGTTTGCTCACCCAACCTCACCCAACCTCTAAGCCCCAAGAGTGTCCACCCTTATGTCTCATCCAGGTGTGGGTCTAGATATGGTCAATCCAGGTTGCATCACAGCCCCTGAACGAATTGTGTAAGAATTTCTCTCTCTTTCACTGTCTTTGTTTTACGGGTTTTTAAAAGTAATTTATTTTTATAATGGGGTTTAGCTGCTTTTCACGGCTGTGTTTATGCGGCTTTACACCCACTTGACTCACTTCCAGACAGATATCAATACATAGGTTTTAAGATTCTTACTAGTCACAGATATTCTTGTGCGGTGAATAGGGGGTGTTGAGTCCAGTTCACTGAGCAAGGAGTAGGTCTTGTCTATTACATATTGGGTGTATGGAACGGTATCTGAGCGAATTTGAAACCCTTGTTTTATGCATCACCCCACCTCACCTTTCCCGTTAATCAGCCATAGTGTGTTTTCTAAACGTGTGACTCTGTTCTGTTTTGTAATTCAGTTCAAGTGTAGCGGTTTTTACATTCCCTCTATAAGTGATAGCTTATGATAAGTGTCTTTTTCTGTGTCACTTATTTCACTTAGAATCGTCATACCTAAATCCACTCATCTTGCTTCTACTAGCCTTATGACATTGATTTCATGTCTGAGTGATATTCCTTTGTACATAAGGACCACAACTTCTTTATCCATTTTTCTCTTTCCTGGGATATTTAAGGTGTCATGAAGTGGAGGTTCTTGTCAACATAGCAGCCCTAAACATTGGGGTGCCTGTGTCTTGCTGATTTTTAGTTTTCCCAATTTATACGCCCATGAGTGGACGTGCCCTATGCTCCCTAAGCTGTGTTTTTTCGATGTTTCAGGACACACCGTACACTTCTCCAGAGTGGCTTTTGGCAATTTACATCCCGCCCATCAGCGAAGCAAGGCTGCCATTTCTCCATGGCCTGTCCTGCATTTCTCGTTTTGACACTTTTTGCAGCATGGCCCTTTTCACCGATGGGAAGCGAGACTTCTTTGTAGCGCTGATTTGCCTTTCCAGGTTGCTTGGTTGGCCAAAAAGGGCGTATGCGTTTTTTCCTGAATATATTCAGGATAAACGCATACGCCCTTTTTGGCCAAGGGCATCATTGTCGACGTTTTGCCGCTTTTCATGTGCTTTAAAGGCGATTCGAATCTACCTCCTGAAATCTGTTTCCTGCAATTCTGCCTTGCTTTCAAATCCTCTTCGTTGCCTTCCCTCAATATATCTGTGGATGAGAGTTATCATTTATAACTCTGCGGGTTTGTGAATTGCAGTGTCCCTGAGCTCCATTTTTCAACTCGCTTTTTTGGTAGCTGGCCGCAAAAGCGCGGGATTGCCTCAGGCCCTATTCTGGTTCCTGGCGGCAGGCTGAGCCTGTGGTTAATTCTTCTTCCTGATGGGAAAATAGAGTGACCTGTGCCTGTCCCAACACCTAGATCTAGTCTCTCATTGGTTGCCCCTCTTCCCGTTCATCCTCAGGACAAATTGCAACCTGTAGGGAACAGGAGCTTAAAGGTGCTGATTCTCCAAGTAGGGAGATTGCTAGTAAAATAGCTGGAAAGGTGAACCCGAGCACAAGAAGATGAGAAATGGGGTGCGTTTTAGAAACCTTTCAAAATCACACGGTGTACCATCTTCTGGGTTTCTCATGCATGTTTTCGATGTAGGAAGATGCCCTTGAACCTGGAGATTTGGGACCCATGGGATGGGTACCACACAGTATTACTTTAAAGGGTCTGCGTTTGCTCACCCAACCTCACCCAACCTCGAAGCCCCAAGAGTGTCCACCCTTATGTCTCATCCAGCTGTGGGTCTAGATATGGTCAATCCAGGTTGCATCACAGCCCCTGAACGAATTTTGTAAGAATTTCTCTCTCTTTCACTGTCTTTGTTTTACGGGTTTTTAAAAGTAATTTATTTTTATAATGGGGTTTAGCTGCTTTTCACGGCTGTGTTTATGCGGCTTTACACCCACTTGGCTCACTTCCAGAGATATATCAATACATAGGTTTTACGATTCTTACTAGTCAGATATATTCTTGTGCGGTGAATAGGCGGTGTTGAGTCCAGTTCACTGAGCAAGGAGTAGGTCTTGTCTATTACATATTGGGTGTATGGAACAGTATCTGAGCGAATTTGAAACCCTTGTTTTATGCATCACCCCACCTCACCTTTCCCGTTAAGCAGCCATAGTGTGTTTTCTAAACGTGTGACTCTGTTCTGTTTTGTAATTCAGTTCAAGTGTAGCGGTTTTTACATTCCCTCTATAAGTGATAGCTTATGATAAGTGTCTTTTTCTGTGTGACTTATTTCACTTAGAATCGTCATACCTAAATCCACTCATCTTGCTTCTACTAGCCTTATGACATTGATTTCATGTCTGAGGGATATTCCTTTGTACATAAGGACCACAACTTCTTTATCCATTTTTCTCTTTCCTGGGATATTTAAGGTGTCATGAAGTGGAGGTTTTTGTCAACATAGCAGCCCTAAACATTGGGGTGCCTGTGTCTTGCTGATTTTTAGTTTTCCCAATTTATACGCCCATGAGTGTACGTGCCCTATGCTCCCTAAGCTGTGTTTTTTCGATGTTTCAGGACACACCGTACACTTCTCCAGAGTGGCTGTTGGCAATTTACATCCCGCCCATCAGCGTAGCAAGGCTGCCATTTCTCCATGGCCTGTCCTGCATTTCTGGTTTTGACACTTTTTGCAGCATGGCCCTTTTGACCGATGGGAAGCGAGACCTCTTTGTAGCGCTGATTTGCCTTTCCAGGTTGCTTGGTTGGCCAAAAAGGGCGTATGCGTTTTTTCCTGAATATATTCAGGAAAAAACGCATACGCCCTTTTTGGCCAAGGGCATCACTGTCGACGTTTTGCCACTTTTCATGTGCTTTAAAGGCGATTCGAATCTACCTCCTGAAACCTGTTTCCTGCAATTCTGCCTTGCTTTCAAATCCTCTTCATTGCCTTCCCTCAATATATCTGTGGATGAGAGTTATCATTTATAACTCTGCGGGTTTGTGAATTGCAGTGTCCCTGAGATCCATTTTTCAACTCGCTTTTTTGGGAGCTGGCCGCAAAAGCGCGGGATTGCCTCAGGCCCTATTCTGGTTCCTGGCAGCAGGTTGAGCCTGTGGTTAATTCTTCTTCCTGATGGGAAAATAGAGTGACCTGGGCCTGTCCCAACACCTAGATCTAGTCTCTCATTGGTTGCCCCTCTTCCCGTTCAACCTCAGGACAAATTGCAACCTGTAGGGAACAGGAGCTTAAAGGTGCTGATTCTCCAAGTAGGGAGATTGCTAGTAAAGTAGCTGGAAAGGCGAACCCTAGCACAAGGAGATGAGAAATTGGGTGCGTTTTAGAAACCTTTCAAAATCACACGGTGTACCATCTTCTGGGTTTCTCATGCATGTTTTCGATGTAGGAAGATGCCCTTGAACCTGGAGATTTGGGACCCATGGGATGGGTACCACGCAGTACTACTTTAAAGGGTCTGAGTTTGCTCACCCAACCTCACCCAACCTCTAAGCCCCAAGAGTGTCCACCCTTATGTCTCATCCAGCTGTGGGTCTAGATATGGTCAATCCAGGTTGCATCACAGCCCCTGAACGAATTTTGTAAGAATTTCTCTCTCTTTCACTGTCTTTGTTTTACGGGTTTTTAAAAGTAATTTATTTTTATAATGGGGTTTAGCTGCTTTTCACGGCTGTGTTTATGCGGCTTTACACCCACTTGGCTCACTTCCAGAGAGATATCAATACATAGGTTTTACGATTCTTACTAGTCAGATATATTCTTGTGCGGTGAATAGGGGGTGTTGAGTCCAGTTCACTGAGCAAGGAGTAGGTCTTGTCTATTACATATTGGGTGTATGGAACAGTATCTGAGCGAATTTGAAACCCTTGTTTTATGCATCACCCCACCTCACCTTTCCCGTTAAGCAGCCATAGTGTGTTTTCTAAACGTGTGACTCTGTTCTGTTTTGTAATTCAGTTCAAGTGTAGCGGTTTTTACATTCCCTCTATAAGTGATAGCTTATGATAACTGTCTTTTTCTGTGTGACTTATTTCACTTAGAATCGTCATACCTAAATCCACTCATCTTGCTTCTACTAGCCTTATGACATTGATTTCATGTCTGAGGGATATTCCTTTGTACATAAGGATCACAAATTCTTTATCCATTTTTCTCTTTCCTGGGATATTTAAGGTGCCATGAAGTGGAGGTTCTTGTCAACATAGCAGCCCTAAAAATTGGGGTGCCTGTGTCTTGCTGATTTTTAGTTTTCCCAATTTATACGCCCATGAGTGGACGTGCCCTATGCTCCCTAAGCTGTGTTTTTTCGATGTTTCAGGACACACCGTACACTTCTCCAGAGTGGCTGTTGGCAATTTACATCCCGCCCATCAGCGTAGCAAGGCTGCCATTTCTCCATGGCCTGTCCTGCATTTCTGGTTTTGACACTTTTTGCAGCATGGCCCTTTTGACCGATGGGAAGCGAGACCTCTTTGTAGCGCTGATTTGCCTTTCCAGGTTGCTTGGTTGGCCAAAAAGGGCGTATGCGTTTTTTCCTGAATATATTCAGGAAAAAACGCATACGCCCTTTTTGGCCAAGGGCATCTTTGTCGACGTTTTGCCGCTTTTCATGTGCTTTAAAGGCGATTCGAATCTACCTCCTGAAATCTGTTTCCTGCAATTCTGCCTTGCTTTCAAATCCTCTTCGTTGCCTTCCCTCAATATATCTGTGGATGAGAGTTATCATTTATAACTCTGCGGGTTTGTGAATTGCAGTGTCCCTGAGCTCCATTTTTCAACTCGCTTTTTTGGGAGCTGGCCGCAAAAGCGCGGGATTGCCTCAGGCCCTATTCTGGTTCCTGGCGGCAGGCTGAGCCTGTGGTTAATTCTTCTTCCTGATGGGAAAATAGAGTGACCTGGGCCTGTCCCAACACCTAGATCTAGTCTCTCATTGGTTGCCCCTCTTCCCGTTCATCCTCAGGACAAATTGCAACCTGTAGGGAACAGGAGCTTAAAGGTGCTGATTCTCCAAGTAGGGAGATTGCTAGTAAAGTAGCTGGAAAGGCGAACCCGAGCACAAGGAGATGAGAAATTGGGTGCGTTTTAGAAACCTTTCAAAATCACACGGTGTACCATCTTCTGGGTTTCTCATGCATGTTTTCGATGTAGGAAGATGCCCTTGAACCTGGAGATTTGGGACCCATGGGATGGGTACCACACAGTATTACTTTAAAGGGTCTGCGTTTGCTCACCCAACCTCACCCAACCTCGAAGCCCCAAAAGTGTCCACCCTTATGTCTCATCCAGCTGTGGGTCTAGATATGGTCAATCCAGGTTGCATCACAGCCTCTGAACGAATTTTGTAAGAATTTCTCTCTCTTTCACTGTCTTTGTTTTACGGGTTTTTAAAAGTAATTTATTTTTATAATGGGGTTTAGCTGCTTTTCACGGCTGTGTTTATGCGGCTTTACACCCACTTGACTCACTTCCAGACAGATATCAATACATAGGTTTTAAGATTCTTACTAGTCACATATATTCTTGTGCGGTGAATAGGGGGTGTTGAGTCCAGTTCACTGAGCAAGGAGTAGGTCTTGTCTATTACATATTGGGTGTATGGAACGGTATCTGAGCGAATTTGAAGCCCTTGTTTTATGCATCACCCAACCTCACCTTTCCCGTTAAGCAGCCATAGTGTGTTTCTAAACGTGTGACTCTGTTCTGTTTTGTAATTCAGTTCAGGTGTAGCGGTTTTTACATTCCCTCTATAAGTGATAGCTTATGATAAGTGTCTTTTTCTGTGTGACTTATTTCACTTAGAATCGTCATACCTAAATCCACTCATCTTCCTTCTACTAGCCTTATGACATTGATTTCATGTCGGAGGGATATTCCTTTGTACATAAGGACCACAACTTCTTTATCCATTTTTCTCTTTCCTGGGATATTTAAGGTGTCATGAAGTGGAGGTTCTTGTCAACATAGCAGCCCTAAACATTGGGGTGCCTGTGTCTTGCTGATTTTTAGTTTTCCCAATTTATACGCCCATGAGTGGACGTGCCCTATGCTCCCTAAGCTGTGTTTTTTCGATGTTTCAGGACACACCGTACACTTCTCCAGAGTGGCTGTTGGCAATTTACATCCCGCCCATCAGCGTAGCAAGGCTGCCATTTCTCCATGGCCTGTCCTGCATTTCTGGTTTTGACACTTTTTGCAGGATGACCCTTTTGACCGATGCGAAGCGAGACCTCTTTGTAGCGCTGATTTGCCTTTCCAGGTTGCTTGGTTGGCCAAAAAGGGCGTATGCGTTTTTTCCTGAATATATTCAGGAAAAAACGCATACGCCCTTTTTGGCCAAGGGCATCACTGTGGACGTTTTGCCACTTTTCATGTGCTTTAAAGGCGATTCGAATCTACCTCCTGAAACCTGTTTCCTGCAATTCTGCCTTGCTTTCAAATCCTCTTCATTGCCTTCCCTCAATATATCTGTGGATGAGAGTTATCATTTATAACTCTGCGGGTTTGTGAATTGCAGTGTCCCTGAGCTCCATTTTTCAACTCGCTTTTTTGGGAGCTGGCCGCAAAAGCGCGGGATTGCCTCAGGCCCTATTCTGGTTCCTGGCAGCAGGCTGAGCCTGTGGTTAATTCTTCTTCCTGATGGGAAAATAGAGTGACCTGGGCCTGTCCCAACACCTAGATCTAGTCTCTCATTGGTTGCCCCTCTTCCCGTTCAACCTCAGGACAAATTGCAACCTGTAGGGAACAGGAGCTTAAAGGTGCTGATTCTCCAAGTAGGGAGATTGTTAGTAAAGTAGCTGGAAAGGCGAACCCTAGCACAAGGAGATGAGAAATTGGGTGCGTTTTAGAAACCTTTCAAAATCACACGGTGTACCATCTTCTGGGTTTCTCATGCATGTTTTCGATGTAGGAAGATGCCCTTGAACCTGTAGATTTGGGACCCATGGGATGGGTACCACGCAGTACTACTTTAAAGGGTCTGAGTTTGCTCACCCAACCTCACCCAACCTCTAAGCCCCAAGAGTGTCCACCCTTATGTCTCATCCAGGTGTGGGTCTAGATATGGTCAATCCAGGTTGCATCACAGCCCCTGAACGAATTGTGTAAGAATTTCTCTCTCTTTCACTGTCTTTGTTTTACGGGTTTTTAAAAGTAATTTATTTTTATAATGGGGTTTATCTGCTTTTCACGGCTGTGTTTATGCGGCTTTACACCCACTTGACTCACTTCCAGACAGATATCAATTCATAGGTTTTAAGAATCTTACTAGTCACATATATTCTTGTGCGGTGAATAGGGGGTGTTGAGTCCAGTTCACTGAGCAAGGAGTAGGTCTTGTCTATTACATATTGGGTGTATGGAACGGTATCTGAGCGAATTTGAAACCCTTGATTTATGCATCACCCCACCTCACCTTTCCCGTTAAGCAGCCATAGTGTGTTTTCTAAACGTGTGACTCTGTTCTGTTTTGTAATTCAGTTCAAGTGTAGCGGTTTTTACATTCCCTCTATAAGTGATAGCTTATGATAAGTGTCTTTTTCTGTGTGACTTATTTCACTTAGAATCGTCATACCTAAATCCACTCATCTTGCTTCTACTAGCCTTATGACATTGATTTCATGTCTGAGTGATATTCCTTTGTACATAAGGACCACAACTTCTTTATCCATTTTTCTCTTTCCTGGGCTATTTAAGGTGTCATGAAGTGGAGGTTCTTGTCAACATAGCAGCCCTAAACATTGGGGTGCCTGTGTCTTGCTGATTTTTAGTTTTCCCAATTTATACGCCCATGAGTGGACGTGCCCTATGCTCCCTAAGCTGTGTTTTTTCGATGTTTCAGGACACACCGTACACTTCTCCCGAGTGGCTGTTGGCAATTTACATCCCGCCCATCAGCGTAGCAAGGCTGCGATTTCTCAATGGCCTGTCCTGCATTTCGGGTTTTGACACTTTTTGCAGCATGGCCCTTTTGACCGATGGGAAGCGAGACTTCTTTGTAGCGCTGATTTGCCTTTCCAGGTTGCTTGGTTGGCCAAAAAGGGCTTATGATTTTTTTCCCGAATATATTCAGGAAAAAACGCATACGCCCTTTTTGGCCAAGGGCATCACTGTCAACGTTTTGCCACTTTTCATGTGCTTTAAAGGCGATTCGAATCTACATCCTGAGACCTGTTTCCTGCAATTCTACCTTGCTTTAAAATCCTCTTCGTTGCCTTCCCTCAATATATTTGTGGACGAGAGTTATCATTTATAACTCAGCAGGTTTGTGAATTGCAGTGCCCCTGAGCTCCATTTTTCAACTGTCTTTTTTGGGAGCTGGCCGCAAAAGCGCGGGATTGCCTCAGGCCCTATTCTGGTTCCCGGCGGCAGGCTGAGCCTGTGTTTAATTCTTCTTCCTGATGGGGAAATAGAGTGAACTGTGCATGTCCCAAAACCTAGATGTAGTCTCTCATTGGTTGCCCCTCTTCCCGTTCATCCTCAGGACAAATTGCAACCTGTAGGGAACAGGAGCTTAAAGGTGCTGATTCTCCAAGTAGGGAGATTGCTAGTAAAGTAGCTGGAAATGCGAACCCGAGCAGAAGGAGATGAGAAATGGGGTGCGTTTTAGAAACCTTTCAAAATCACACGGTGTACGATCTTCTGGGTTTCTCATGCATGTTTTCGATGTAGGAAGATGCCCTTGAACCTGGAGATTTGGGACCCATGGGATGGGTACCACACACTATTACTTTAAAGGGTCTGTGTTTGCTCACCCACCCTCACCCAACCTCTAAGCCCAAAGTGTGTCCCCCCTTATGTCTCATCCAGGTGTGGGTCTAGATATGGTCCATCCAGGTTGCATCACAGCCCCTGAACGAATTTTGTAGGAATTTCTCTCTCTTTCACTGTCTTTGTTTTACGGGTTTTTAAAAGTAATTTATTTTTATAATGGGGTTTAGCTGCTTTTCACGGCTGTGTTTATGCGGCTGTACACCCACTTGGCTCACTTCCAGAGAGATATCAATACATAGGTTTTACGATTCTTACTAGTCAGATATATTCTTGTGCGGTGAATAGGGGGTGTTGAGTCCACTTCACTGAGCAAGGAGTAGGTCTTGTCTATTACATATTGTGTGTATGGAACGGTATCTGAGCGAATTTGAAACCCTTGTTTTATGCATCACCCCACCTCACCTTTCCCGTTAAGCAGCTATAGTGTGTTTTCTAAACGTGTGACTCTGTTCTGTTTTGTAATTCAGTTCAAGTGTAGCGGTTTTTACATTCCCTCTATAAGTGATAGCTTATGATTAGTGTCTTTTTCTGTGTGACTTATTTCACTTAGAATCGTCATACCTAAATCCACTCATCTTGCTTCTACTAGCCTTATGACATTGATTTCATGTCTGAGTGATATTCCATTGTACATAAGGACCACAACTTCTTTATCCATTTTTCTCTTTCCTGGGATATTTAAGGTGTCATGAAGTGGAGGTTCTTGTCAACAGAGCAGCCCTAAACTTTGGGGTGCCTGTGTCTTGCTGATTTTTACTTTTCCCAATTTCTACGCCCATGAGTGAACGTGCCCTATGCTCCATAAGCTGTGTTTTTTCGATGTTTCAGGACACACCGTGCACTTCTCCAGTGTGGCTGTTGGCAATTTACATCCCGCCCATCAGCGTAGCAAGGCTGCCATTTCTCCATGGCCTGTCCTGCATTTCTGGTTTTGACACTTTTTGCAGCATGGCCCTTTTGACCGATGGGAAGCGAGACTTCTTTGTAGCGCTGATTTGCCTTTCCAGGTTGCTTGGTTGGCCAAAAAGGGCGTATGCGTTTTTTCCTGAATATATTCAGGAAAAAACGCATACGCCCTTTTTGGCCAAGGGCATCACTGTCGACGTTTTCCCACTTTTCATGTGCTTTAAAGGCGATTCGAATCTACCTCCTGAAACCTGTTTCCTGCAATTCTGCCTTGCTTTCAAATCCTCTTCGTTGCCTTCCCTCAATATATCTGTGGATGAGAGTTATCATTTATAACTCTGCGGGTTTGTGAATTGCAGTGTCCCTGAGCTCCATTTTTCAACTCGCTTTTTTGGGAGCTGGCCGCAAAAGCGCGGGATTGCCTCAGGCCCTATTCTGGTTCCTGGCGGCAGGCTGAGCCTGTGGTTAATTCTTCTTCCTGATGGGAAAATAGAGTGACCTGGGCCTGTCCCAACACCTAGATCTAGTCTCTCATTGGTTGCCCCTCTTCCCGTTCAACCTCAGGACAAATTGCAACCTGTAGGGAACAGGAGCTTAAAGGTGCTGATTCTCCAAGTAGGGAGATTGCTAGTAAAGTAGCTGGAAAGGCGAACCCTAGCACAAGGAGATGAGAAATGGGGTGCGTTTTAGAAAACTTTCAAAATCACACGGTGTACCATCTTCTGGGTTTCTCATGCATGTTTTCGATGTAGGAAGATGCCCTTGAACCTGGAGATTTGGGACCCATGGGAAGGGTACCACGCAGTATTACTTTAAAGCTTCTGAGTTTGCTCACCCAACCTCACCCAACCTCTAAGCCCCAAGAGTGTCCACCCTTATGTCTCATCCAGGTGTGGGTCTAGATATGGTCAATCCAGGTTGCATCACAGCCCCTGAACGAATTGTGTAAGAATTTCTCTCTCTTTCACTGTCTTTGTTTTACGGGTTTTTAAAAGTAATTTATTTTTATAATGGGGTTTAGCTGCTTTTCACGGCTGTGTTTATGCGGCTTTACACCCACTTGACTCACTTCCAGACAGATATCAATACATAGGTTTTAAGATTCTTACTAGTCACAGATATTCTTGTGCGGTGAATAGGGGGTGTTGAGTCCAGTTCACTGAGCAAGGAGTAGGTCTTGTCTATTACATATTGGGTGTATGGAACGGTATCTGAGCGAATTTGAAACCCTTGTTTTATGCATCACCCCACCTCACCTTTCCCGTTAATCAGCCATAGTGTGTTTTCTAAACGTGTGACTCTGTTCTGTTTTGTAATTCAGTTCAAGTGTAGCGGTTTTTACATTCCCTCTATAAGTGATAGCTTATGATAAGTGTCTTTTTCTGTGTCACTTATTTCACTTAGAATCGTCATACCTAAATCCACTCATCTTGCTTCTACTAGCCTTATGACATTGATTTCATGTCTGAGTGATATTCCTTTGTACATAAGGACCACAACTTCTTTATCCATTTTTCTCTTTCCTGGGATATTTAAGGTGTCATGAAGTGGAGGTTCTTGTCAACATAGCAGCCCTAAACATTGGGGTGCCTGTGTCTTGCTGATTTTTAGTTTTCCCAATTTATACGCCCATGAGTGGACGTGCCCTATGCTCCCTAAGCTGTGTTTTTTCGATGTTTCAGGACACACCGTACACTTCTCCAGAGTGGCTTTTGGCAATTTACATCCCGCCCATCAGCGAAGCAAGGCTGCCATTTCTCCATGGCCTGTCCTGCATTTCTCGTTTTGACACTTTTTGCAGCATGGCCCTTTTCACCGATGGGAAGCGAGACTTCTTTGTAGCGCTGATTTGCCTTTCCAGGTTGCTTGGTTGGCCAAAAAGGGCGTATGCGTTTTTTCCTGAATATATTCAGGATAAACGCATACGCCCTTTTTGGCCAAGGGCATCATTGTCGACGTTTTGCCGCTTTTCATGTGCTTTAAAGGCGATTCGAATCTACCTCCTGAAATCTGTTTCCTGCAATTCTGCCTTGCTTTCAAATCCTCTTCGTTGCCTTCCCTCAATATATCTGTGGATGAGAGTTATCATTTATAACTCTGCGGGTTTGTGAATTGCAGTGTCCCTGAGCTCCATTTTTCAACTCGCTTTTTTGGTAGCTGGCCGCAAAAGCGCGGGATTGCCTCAGGCCCTATTCTGGTTCCTGGCGGCAGGCTGAGCCTGTGGTTAATTCTTCTTCCTGATGGGAAAATAGAGTGACCTGGGCCTGTCCCAACACCTAGATCTAGTCTCTCATTGGTTGCCCCTCTTCCCGTTCATCCTCAGGACAAATTGCAACCTGTAGGGAACAGGAGCTTAAAGGTGCTGATTCTCCAAGTAGGGAGATTGCTAGTAAAATAGCTGGAAAGGTGAACCCGAGCACAAGAAGATGAGAAATGGGGTGCGTTTTAGAAACCTTTCAAAATCACACGGTGTACCATCTTCTGGGTTTCTCATGCATGTTTTCGATGTAGGAAGATGCCCTTGAACCTGGAGATTTGGGACCCATGGGATGGGTACCACACAGTATTACTTTAAAGGGTCTGCGTTTGCTCACCCAACCTCACCCAACCTCGAAGCCCCAAGAGTGTCCACCCTTATGTCTCATCCAGCTGTGGGTCTAGATATGGTCAATCCAGGTTGCATCACAGCCCCTGAACGAATTTTGTAAGAATTTCTCTCTCTTTCACTGTCTTTGTTTTACGGGTTTTTAAAAGTAATTTATTTTTATAATGGGGTTTAGCTGCTTTTCACGGCTGTGTTTATGCGGCTTTACACCCACTTGGCTCACTTCCAGAGATATATCAATACATAGGTTTTACGATTCTTACTAGTCAGATATATTCTTGTGCGGTGAATAGGCGGTGTTGAGTCCAGTTCACTGAGCAAGGAGTAGGTCTTGTCTATTACATATTGGGTGTATGGAACAGTATCTGAGCGAATTTGAAACCCTTGTTTTATGCATCACCCCACCTCACCTTTCCCGTTAAGCAGCCATAGTGTGTTTTCTAAACGTGTGACTCTGTTCTGTTTTGTAATTCAGTTCAAGTGTAGCGGTTTTTACATTCCCTCTATAAGTGATAGCTTATGATAAGTGTCTTTTTCTGTGTGACTTATTTCACTTAGAATCGTCATACCTAAATCCACTCATCTTGCTTCTACTAGCCTTATGACATTGATTTCATGTCTGAGGGATATTCCTTTGTACATAAGGACCACAACTTCTTTATCCATTTTTCTCTTTCCTGGGATATTTAAGGTGTCATGAAGTGGAGGTTTTTGTCAACATAGCAGCCCTAAACATTGGGGTGCCTGTGTCTTGCTGATTTTTAGTTTTCCCAATTTATACGCCCATGAGTGGACGTGCCCTATGCTCCCTAAGCTGTGTTTTTTCGATGTTTCAGGACACACCGTACACTTCTCCAGAGTGGCTGTTGGCAATTTACATCCCGCCCATCAGCGTAGCAAGGCTGCCATTTCTCCATGGCCTGTCCTGCATTTCTGGTTTTGACACTTTTTGCAGCATGGCCCTTTTGACCGATGGGAAGCGAGACCTCTTTGTAGCGCTGATTTGCCTTTCCAGGTTGCTTGGTTGGCCAAAAAGGGCGTATGCGTTTTTTCCTGAATATATTCAGGAAAAAACGCATACGCCCTTTTTGGCCAAGGGCATCACTGTCGACGTTTTGCCACTTTTCATGTGCTTTAAAGGCGATTCGAATCTACCTCCTGAAACCTGTTTCCTGCAATTCTGCCTTGCTTTCAAATCCTCTTCATTGCCTTCCCTCAATATATCTGTGGATGAGAGTTATCATTTATAACTCTGCGGGTTTGTGAATTGCAGTGTCCCTGAGATCCATTTTTCAACTCGCTTTTTTGGGAGCTGGCCGCAAAAGCGCGGGATTGCCTCAGGCCCTATTCTGGTTCCTGGCAGCAGGTTGAGCCTGTGGTTAATTCTTCTTCCTGATGGGAAAATAGAGTGACCTGGGCCTGTCCCAACACCTAGATCTAGTCTCTCATTGGTTGCCCCTCTTCCCGTTCAACCTCAGGACAAATTGCAACCTGTAGGGAACAGGAGCTTAAAGGTGCTGATTCTCCAAGTAGGGAGATTGCTAGTAAAGTAGCTGGAAAGGCGAACCCTAGCACAAGGAGATGAGAAATTGGGTGCGTTTTAGAAACCTTTCAAAATCACACGGTGTACCATCTTCTGGGTTTCTCATGCATGTTTTCGATGTAGGAATATGCCCTTGAACCTGGAGATTTGGGACCCATGGGATGGGTACCACGCAGTACTACTTTAAAGGGTCTGAGTTTGCTCACCCAACCTCACCCAACCTCTAAGCCCCAAGAGTGTCCACCCTTATGTCTCATCCAGCTGTGGGTCTAGATATGGTCAATCCAGGTTGCATCACAGCCCCTGAACGAATTTTGTAAGAATTTCTCTCTCTTTCACTGTCTTTGTTTTACGGGTTTTTAAAAGTAATTTATTTTTATAATGGGGTTTAGCTGCTTTTCACGGCTGTGTTTATGCGGCTTTACACCCACTTGGCTCACTTCCAGAGAGATATCAATACATAGGTTTTACGATTCTTACTAGTCAGATATATTCTTGTGCGGTGAATAGGGGGTGTTGAGTCCAGTTCACTGAGCAAGGAGTAGGTCTTGTCTATTACATATTGGGTGTATGGAACAGTATCTGAGCGAATTTGAAACCCTTGTTTTATGCATCACCCCACCTCACCTTTCCCGTTAAGCAGCCATAGTGTGTTTTCTAAACGTGTGACTCTGTTCTGTTTTGTAATTCAGTTCAAGTGTAGCGGTTTTTACATTCCCTCTATAAGTGATAGCTTATGATAACTGTCTTTTTCTGTGTGACTTATTTCACTTAGAATCGTCATACCTAAATCCACTCATCTTGCTTCTACTAGCCTTATGACATTGATTTCATGTCTGAGGGATATTCCTTTGTACATAAGGATCACAAATTCTTTATCCATTTTTCTCTTTCCTGGGATATTTAAGGTGCCATGAAGTGGAGGTTCTTGTCAACATAGCAGCCCTAAAAATTGGGGTGCCTGTGTCTTGCTGATTTTTAGTTTTCCCAATTTATACGCCCATGAGTGGACGTGCCCTATGCTCCCTAAGCTGTGTTTTTTCGATGTTTCAGGACACACCGTACACTTCTCCAGAGTGGCTGTTGGCAATTTACATCCCGCCCATCAGCGTAGCAAGGCTGCCATTTCTCCATGGCCTGTCCTGCATTTCTGGTTTTGACACTTTTTGCAGCATGGCCCTTTTGACCGATGGGAAGCGAGACCTCTTTGTAGCGCTGATTTGCCTTTCCAGGTTGCTTGGTTGGCCAAAAAGGGCGTATGCGTTTTTTCCTGAATATATTCAGGAAAAAACGCATACGCCCTTTTTGGCCAAGGGCATCTTTGTCGACGTTTTGCCGCTTTTCATGTGCTTTAAAGGCGATTCGAATCTACCTCCTGAAATCTGTTTCCTGCAATTCTGCCTTGCTTTCAAATCCTCTTCGTTGCCTTCCCTCAATATATCTGTGGATGAGAGTTATCATTTATAACTCTGCGGGTTTGTGAATTGCAGTGTCCCTGAGCTCCATTTTTCAACTCGCTTTTTTGGGAGCTGGCCGCAAAAGCGCGGGATTGCCTCAGGCCCTATTCTGGTTCCTGGCGGCAGGCTGAGCCTGTGGTTAATTCTTCTTCCTGATGGGAAAATAGAGTGACCTGTGCCTGTCCCAACACCTAGATCTAGTCTCTCATTGGTTGCCCCTCTTCCCGTTCATCCTCAGGACAAATTGCAACCTGTAGGGAACAGGAGCTTAAAGGTGCTGATTCTCCAAGTAGGGAGATTGCTAGTAAAGTAGCTGGAAAGGCGAACCCGAGCACAAGGAGATGAGAAATTGGGTGCGTTTTAGAAACCTTTCAAAATCACACGGTGTACCATCTTCTGGGTTTCTCATGCATGTTTTCGATGTAGGAAGATGCCCTTGAACCTGGAGATTTGGGACCCATGGGATGGGTACCACACAGTATTACTTTAAAGGGTCTGCGTTTGCTCACCCAACCTCACCCAACCTCGAAGCCCCAAAAGTGTCCACCCTTATGTCTCATCCAGCTGTGGGTCTAGATATGGTCAATCCAGGTTGCATCACAGCCTCTGAACGAATTTTGTAAGAATTTCTCTCTCTTTCACTGTCTTTGTTTTACGGGTTTTTAAAAGTAATTTATTTTTATAATGGGGTTTAGCTGCTTTTCACGGCTGTGTTTATGCGGCTTTACACCCACTTGACTCACTTCCAGACAGATATCAATACATAGGTTTTAAGATTCTTACTAGTCACATATATTCTTGTGCGGTGAATAGGGGGTGTTGAGTCCAGTTCACTGAGCAAGGAGTAGGTCTTGTCTATTACATATTGGGTGTATGGAACGGTATCTGAGCGAATTTGAAGCCCTTGTTTTATGCATCACCCAACCTCACCTTTCCCGTTAAGCAGCCATAGTGTGTTTCTAAACGTGTGACTCTGTTCTGTTTTGTAATTCAGTTCAGGTGTAGCGGTTTTTACATTCCCTCTATAAGTGATAGCTTATGATAAGTGTCTTTTTCTGTGTGACTTATTTCACTTAGAATCGTCATACCTAAATCCACTCATCTTCCTTCTACTAGCCTTATGACATTGATTTCATGTCTGAGGGATATTCCTTTGTACATAAGGACCACAACTTCTTTATCCATTTTTCTCTTTCCTGGGATATTTAAGGTGTCATGAAGTGGAGGTTCTTGTCAACATAGCAGCCCTAAACATTGGGGTGCCTGTGTCTTGCTGATTTTTAGTTTTCCCAATTTATACGCCCATGAGTGGACGTGCCCTATGCTCCCTAAGCTGTGTTTTTTCGATGTTTCAGGACACACCGTACACTTCTCCAGAGTGGCTGTTGGCAATTTACATCCCGCCCATCAGCGTAGCAAGGCTGCCATTTCTCCATGGCCTGTCCTGCATTTCTGGTTTTGACACTTTTTGCAGGATGACCCTTTTGACCGATGCGAAGCGAGACCTCTTTGTAGCGCTGATTTGCCTTTCCAGGTTGCTTGGTTGGCCAAAAAGGGCGTATGCGTTTTTTCCTGAATATATTCAGGAAAAAACGCATACGCCCTTTTTGGCCAAGGGCATCACTGTGGACGTTTTGCCACTTTTCATGTGCTTTAAAGGCGATTCGAATCTACCTCCTGAAACCTGTTTCCTGCAATTCTGCCTTGCTTTCAAATCCTCTTCATTGCCTTCCCTCAATATATCTGTGGATGAGAGTTATCATTTATAACTCTGCGGGTTTGTGAATTGCAGTGTCCCTGAGCTCCATTTTTCAACTCGCTTTTTTGGGAGCTGGCCGCAAAAGCGCGGGATTGCCTCAGGCCCTATTCTGGTTCCTGGCAGCAGGCTGAGCCTGTGGTTAATTCTTCTTCCTGATGGGAAAATAGAGTGACCTGGGCCTGTCCCAACACCTAGATCTAGTCTCTCATTGGTTGCCCCTCTTCCCGTTCAACCTCAGGACAAATTGCAACCTGTAGGGAACAGGAGCTTAAAGGTGCTGATTCTCCAAGTAGGGAGATTGTTAGTAAAGTAGCTGGAAAGGCGAACCCTAGCACAAGGAGATGAGAAATTGGGTGCGTTTTAGAAACCTTTCAAAATCACACGGTGTACCATCTTCTGGGTTTCTCATGCATGTTTTCGATGTAGGAAGATGCCCTTGAACCTGTAGATTTGGGACCCATGGGATGGGTACCACGCAGTACTACTTTAAAGGGTCTGAGTTTGCTCACCCAACCTCACCCAACCTCTAAGCCCCAAGAGTGTCCACCCTTATGTCTCATCCAGGTGTGGGTCTAGATATGGTCAATCCAGGTTGCATCACAGCCCCTGAACGAATTGTGTAAGAATTTCTCTCTCTTTCACTGTCTTTGTTTTACGGGTTTTTAAAAGTAATTTATTTTTATAATGGGGTTTATCTGCTTTTCACGGCTGTGTTTATGCGGCTTTACACCCACTTGACTCACTTCCAGACAGATATCAATTCATAGGTTTTAAGAATCTTACTAGTCACATATATTCTTGTGCGGTGAATAGGGGGTGTTGAGTCCAGTTCACTGAGCAAGGAGTAGGTCTTGTCTATTACATATTGGGTGTATGGAACGGTATCTGAGCGAATTTGAAACCCTTGATTTATGCATCACCCCACCTCACCTTTCCCGTTAAGCAGCCATAGTGTGTTTTCTAAACGTGTGACTCTGTTCTGTTTTGTAATTCAGTTCAAGTGTAGCGGTTTTTACATTCCCTCTATAAGTGATAGCTTATGATAAGTGTCTTTTTCTGTGTGAATTATTTCACTTAGAATCGTCATACCTAAATCCACTCATCTTGCTTCTACTAGCCTTATGACATTGATTTCATGTCTGAGTGATATTCCTTTGTACATAAGGACCACAACTTCTTTATCCATTTTTCTCTTTCCTGGGATATTTAAGGTGTCATGAAGTGGAGGTTCTTGTCAACATAGCAGCCCTAAACATTAGGGTGCCTGTGTCTTGCTGATTTTTAGTTTTCCCAATTTATACGCCCATGAGTGGACGTGCCCTATGCTCCCTAAGCTGTGTTTTTTCGATGTTTCAGGACACACCGTACACTTCTCCAGAGTGGCTTTTGGCAATTTACATACCGCCCATCAGCGTAGCAAGGCTGCCATTTCTCCATGGCCTGTCCTGCATTTCTGGTTTTGACACTTTTTGCAGCATGGCCCTTTTGACCGATGGGAAGCGAGACCTCTTTGTAGCGCTGATTTGCCTTTCCAGGTTGCTTGGTTGGCCAAAAAGGGCGTATGCGTTTTTTCCTGAATATATTCAGGAAAAAACGCATACGCCCTTTTTGGCCAAGGGCATCATTGTCGACGTTTTGCCGCTTTTCATGTGCTTTAAAGGCGATTCGAATCTACCTCCTGAAACCTGTTTCCTGCAATTCTGCCTTGCTTTCAAATCCTCTTCGTTGCCTTCCCTCAATATATTTGTGGACGAGAGTTATCATTTATAACTCAGCAGGTTTGTGAATTGCAGTGTCCCTGAGCTCCATTTTTCAACTCGCTTTTTTGGGAGCTGGCCGCAAAAGCACGGGATTGCCTCAGGCCCTATTCTGGTTCCCGGCGGCAGGCTGAGCCTGTGTTTAATTCTTCTTCCTGATGGGGAAATAGAGTGAACTGTGCATGTCCCAACACCTAGATGTAGTCTCTCATTGGTTGCCCCTCTTCCCGTTCATCCTCAGGACAAATTGCAACCTGTAGGGAACAGGAGGTTAAAGGTGCTGATTCTCCAAGTAGGGAGATTGCTAGTAAAGTAGCTGGAAATGCGAACCCGAGCACAAGGAGATGAGAAATGGGGTGCGTTTTAGAAACCTTTCAAAATCACACGGTGTACGATCTTCTGGGTTTCTCATGCATGTTTTCGATGTAGGAAGACGCCCTTGAACCTGGAGATTTGGGACCCATGGGATGGGTACCACACACTATTACTTTAAAGGGTCTGTGTTTGCTCACCCACCCTCACCCAACCTCTAAGCCCAAAGAGTGTCCCCCCTTATGTCTCATCCAGGTGTGGGTCTAGATATGGTCCATCCAGGTTGCATCACAGCCCCTGAACGAATTTTGTAGGAATTTCTCTCTCTTTCACTGTCTTTGTTTTACGGGTTTTTAAAAGTAATTTATTTTTATAATGGGGTTTAGCTGCTTTTCACGGCTGTGTTTATGCGGCTTTACACCCACTTGGCTCACTTCCAGAGAGATATCAATACATAGGTCTTACGATTCTTACTAGTCAGATATATTCTTGTGCGGTGAATAGGGGGTGTTGAGTCCACTTCACTGAGCAAGGAGTAGGTCTTGTCTATTACATATTGGGTGTATGGAACAGTATCTGAGCGAATTTGAAACCCTTGTTTTATGCATCACCCCACCTCACCTTTCCCGTTAAGCAGCCATAGTGTGTTTTCTAAACGTGTGACTCTGTTCTGTTTTGTAATTCAGTTCAAGTGTAGCGGTTTTTACATTCCCTCTATAAGTGATAGCTTATGATAACTGTCTTTTTCTGTGTGACTTATTTCACTTAGAATCGTCATACCTAAATCCACTCATCTTGCTTCTACTAGCCTTATGACATTGATTTCATGTCTGAGGGATATTCCTTTGTACATAAGGATCACAAATTCTTTATCCATTTTTCTCTTTCCTGGGATATTTAAGGTGCCATGAAGTGGAGGTTCTTGTCAACATAGCAGCCCTAAAAATTGGGGTGCCTGTGTCTTGCTGATTTTTAGTTTTCCCAATTTATACGCCCATGAGTGGACGTGCCCTATGCTCCCTAAGCTGTGTTTTTTCGATGTTTCAGGACACACCGTACACTTCTCCAGAGTGGCTGTTGGCAATTTACATCCCGCCCATCAGCGTAGCAAGGCTGCCATTTCTCCATGGCCTGTCCTGCATTTCTGGTTTTGACACTTTTTGCAGCATGGCCCTTTTGACCGATGGGAAGCGAGACCTCTTTGTAGCGCTGATTTGCCTTTCCAGGTTGCTTGGTTGGCCAAAAAGGGCGTATGCGTTTTTTCCTGAATATATTCAGGAAAAAACGCATACGCCCTTTTTGGCCAAGGGCATCTTTGTCGACGTTTTGCCGCTTTTCATGTGCTTTAAAGGCGATTCGAATCTACCTCCTGAAATCTGTTTCCTGCAATTCTGCCTTGCTTTCAAATCCTCTTCGTTGCCTTCCCTCAATATATCTGTGGATGAGAGTTATCATTTATAACTCTGCGGGTTTGTGAATTGCAGTGTCCCTGAGCTCCATTTTTCAACTCGCTTTTTTGGGAGCTGGCCGCAAAAGCGCGGGATTGCCTCAGGCCCTATTCTGGTTCCTGGCGGCAGGCTGAGCCTGTGGTTAATTCTTCTTCCTGATGGGAAAATAGAGTGACCTGTGCCTGTCCCAACACCTAGATCTAGTCTCTCATTGGTTGCCCCTCTTCCCGTTCATCCTCAGGACAAATTGCAACCTGTAGGGAACAGGAGCTTAAAGGTGCTGATTCTCCAAGTAGGGAGATTGCTAGTAAAGTAGCTGGAAAGGCGAACCCGAGCACAAGGAGATGAGAAATTGGGTGCGTTTTAGAAACCTTTCAAAATCACACGGTGTACCATCTTCTGGGTTTCTCATGCATGTTTTCGATGTAGGAAGATGCCCTTGAACCTGGAGATTTGGGACCCATGGGATGGGTACCACACAGTATTACTTTAAAGGGTCTGCGTTTGCTCACCCAACCTCACCCAACCTCGAAGCCCCAAAAGTGTCCACCCTTATGTCTCATCCAGCTGTGGGTCTAGATATGGTCAATCCAGGTTGCATCACAGCCTCTGAACGAATTTTGTAAGAATTTCTCTCTCTTTCACTGTCTTTGTTTTACGGGTTTTTAAAAGTAATTTATTTTTATAATGGGGTTTAGCTGCTTTTCACGGCTGTGTTTATGCGGCTTTACACCCACTTGACTCACTTCCAGACAGATATCAATACATAGGTTTTAAGATTCTTACTAGTCACATATATTCTTGTGCGGTGAATAGGGGGTGTTGAGTCCAGTTCACTGAGCAAGGAGTAGGTCTTGTCTATTACATATTGGGTGTATGGAACGGTATCTGAGCGAATTTGAAGCCCTTGTTTTATGCATCACCCAACCTCACCTTTCCCGTTAAGCAGCCATAGTGTGTTTCTAAACGTGTGACTCTGTTCTGTTTTGTAATTCAGTTCAGGTGTAGCGGTTTTTACATTCCCTCTATAAGTGATAGCTTATGATAAGTGTCTTTTTCTGTGTGACTTATTTCACTTAGAATCGTCATACCTAAATCCACTCATCTTCCTTCTACTAGCCTTATGACATTGATTTCATGTCTGAGGGATATTCCTTTGTACATAAGGACCACAACTTCTTTATCCATTTTTCTCTTTCCTGGGATATTTAAGGTGTCATGAAGTGGAGGTTCTTGTCAACATAGCAGCCCTAAACATTGGGGTGCCTGTGTCTTGCTGATTTTTAGTTTTCCCAATTTATACGCCCATGAGTGGACGTGCCCTATGCTCCCTAAGCTGTGTTTTTTCGATGTTTCAGGACACACCGTACACTTCTCCAGAGTGGCTGTTGGCAATTTACATCCCGCCCATCAGCGTAGCAAGGCTGCCATTTCTCCATGGCCTGTCCTGCATTTCTGGTTTTGACACTTTTTGCAGGATGACCCTTTTGACCGATGCGAAGCGAGACCTCTTTGTAGCGCTGATTTGCCTTTCCAGGTTGCTTGGTTGGCCAAAAAGGGCGTATGCGTTTTTTCCTGAATATATTCAGGAAAAAACGCATACGCCCTTTTTGGCCAAGGGCATCACTGTGGACGTTTTGCCACTTTTCATGTGCTTTAAAGGCGATTCGAATCTACCTCCTGAAACCTGTTTCCTGCAATTCTGCCTTGCTTTCAAATCCTCTTCATTGCCTTCCCTCAATATATCTGTGGATGAGAGTTATCATTTATAACTCTGCGGGTTTGTGAATTGCAGTGTCCCTGAGCTCCATTTTTCAACTCGCTTTTTTGGGAGCTGGCCGCAAAAGCGCGGGATTGCCTCAGGCCCTATTCTGGTTCCTGGCAGCAGGCTGAGCCTGTGGTTAATTCTTCTTCCTGATGGGAAAATAGAGTGACCTGGGCCTGTCCCAACACCTAGATCTAGTCTCTCATTGGTTGCCCCTCTTCCCGTTCAACCTCAGGACAAATTGCAACCTGTAGGGAACAGGAGCTTAAAGGTGCTGATTCTCCAAGTAGGGAGATTGTTAGTAAAGTAGCTGGAAAGGCGAACCCTAGCACAAGGAGATGAGAAATTGGGTGCGTTTTAGAAACCTTTCAAAATCACACGGTGTACCATCTTCTGGGTTTCTCATGCATGTTTTCGATGTAGGAAGATGCCCTTGAACCTGTAGATTTGGGACCCATGGGATGGGTACCACGCAGTACTACTTTAAAGGGTCTGAGTTTGCTCACCCAACCTCACCCAACCTCTAAGCCCCAAGAGTGTCCACCCTTATGTCTCATCCAGGTGTGGGTCTAGATATGGTCAATCCAGGTTGCATCACAGCCCCTGAACGAATTGTGTAAGAATTTCTCTCTCTTTCACTGTCTTTGTTTTACGGGTTTTTAAAAGTAATTTATTTTTATAATGGGGTTTATCTGCTTTTCACGGCTGTGTTTATGCGGCTTTACACCCACTTGACTCACTTCCAGACAGATATCAATTCATAGGTTTTAAGAATCTTACTAGTCACATATATTCTTGTGCGGTGAATAGGGGGTGTTGAGTCCAGTTCACTGAGCAAGGAGTAGGTCTTGTCTATTACATATTGGGTGTATGGAACGGTATCTGAGCGAATTTGAAACCCTTGATTTATGCATCACCCCACCTCACCTTTCCCGTTAAGCAGCCATAGTGTGTTTTCTAAACGTGTGACTCTGTTCTGTTTTGTAATTCAGTTCAAGTGTAGCGGTTTTTACATTCCCTCTATAAGTGATAGCTTATGATAAGTGTCTTTTTCTGTGTGACTTATTTCACTTAGAATCGTCATACCTAAATCCACTCATCTTGCTTCTACTAGCCTTATGACATTGATTTCATGTCTGAGTGATATTCCTTTGTACATAAGGACCACAACTTCTTTATCCATTTTTCTCTTTCCTGGGATATTTAAGGTGTCATGAAGTGGAGGTTCTTGTCAACATAGCAGCCCTAAACATTGGGGTGCCTGTGTCTTGCTGATTTTTAGTTTTCCCAATTTATACGCCCATGAGTGGACGTGCCCTATGCTCCCTAAGCTGTGTTTTTTCGATGTTTCAGGACACACCGTACACTTCTCCAGAGTGGCTTTTGGCAATTTACATACCGCCCATCAGCGTAGCAAGGCTGCCATTTCTCCATGGCCTGTCCTGCATTTCTGGTTTTGACACTTTTTGCAGCATGGCCCTTTTGACCGATGGGAAGCGAGACCTCTTTGTAGCGCTGATTTGCCTTTCCAGGTTGCTTGGTTGGCCAAAAAGGGCGTATGCGTTTTTTCCTGAATATATTCAGGAAAAAACGCATACGCCCTTTTTGGCCAAGGGCATCATTGTCGACGTTTTGCCGCTTTTCATGTGCTTTAAAGGCGATTCGAATCTACCTCCTGAAACCTGTTTCCTGCAATTCTGCCTTGCTTTCAAATCCTCTTCGTTGCCTTCCCTCAATATATTTGTGGACGAGAGTTATCATTTATAACTCAGCAGGTTTGTGAATTGCAGTGTCCCTGAGCTCCATTTTTCAACTCGCTTTTTTGGGAGCTGGCCGCAAAAGCACGGGATTGCCTCAGGCCCTATTCTGGTTCCCGGCGGCAGGCTGAGCCTGTGTTTAATTCTTCTTCCTGATGGGGAAATAGAGTGAACTGTGCATGTCCCAACACCTAGATGTAGTCTCTCATTGGTTGCCCCTCTTCCCGTTCATCCTCAGGACAAATTGCAACCTGTAGGGAACAGGAGGTTAAAGGTGCTGATTCTCCAAGTAGGGAGATTGCTAGTAAAGTAGCTGGAAATGCGAACCCGAGCACAAGGAGATGAGAAATGGGGTGCGTTTTAGAAACCTTTCAAAATCACACGGTGTACGATCTTCTGGGTTTCTCATGCATGTTTTCGATGTAGGAAGACGCCCTTGAACCTGGAGATTTGGGACCCATGGGATGGGTACCACACACTATTACTTTAAAGGGTCTGTGTTTGCTCACCCACCCTCACCCAACCTCTAAGCCCAAAGAGTGTCCCCCCTTATGTCTCATCCAGGTGTGGGTCTAGATATGGTCCATCCAGGTTGCATCACAGCCCCTGAACGAATTTTGTAGGAATTTCTCTCTCTTTCACTGTCTTTGTTTTACGGGTTTTTAAAAGTAATTTATTTTTATAATGGGGTTTAGCTGCTTTTCACGGCTGTGTTTATGCGGCTTTACACCCACTTGGCTCACTTCCAGAGAGATATCAATACATAGGTCTTACGATTCTTACTAGTCAGATATATTCTTGTGCGGTGAATAGGGGGTGTTGAGTCCACGTCACTGAGCAAGGAGTAGGTCTTGTCTATTACATATTGTGTGTATGGAACGGTATCTGAGCGAATTTGAAACCCTTGTTTTATGCATCAACCCACCTCACCTTTCCCGTTAAGCAGCTATAGTGTGTTTTCTAAACGTGTGACTCTGTTCTGTTTTGTAATTCAGTTCAAGTGTAGTGGTTTTTACATTCCCTCTATAAGTGATAGCTTATGATTAGTGTATTTTTCTGTGTGACTTATTTCACTTAGAATCGTCATACCTAAATCCACTCATCTTGCTTCTACTAGCCTTATGACATTGATTTCATGTCTGAGTGATATTCCATTGTACATAAGGACCACAACTTCTTTATCCATTTTTCTCTTTCCTGGGATATTTAAGGTGTCATGAAGTGGAGGTTCTTGTCAACAGAGCAGCCCTAAACTTTGGGGTGCCTGTGTCTTGCTGATTTTTAGTTTTCCCAATTTCTACGCCCATGAGTGAACGTGCCCTATGCTCCATCAGCTGTGTTTTTTCGATGTTTCAGGACACACCGTACACTTCTCCAGTGTGGCTGTTGGCAATTTACATCCCGCCCATCAGCGTAGCAAGGCTGCCATTTCTCCATGGCCTGTCCTGCATTTCTGGTTTTGACACTTTTTGCAGCATGGCCCTTTTGACCGATGGGAAGCGAGACTTCTTTGTAGCGCTGATTTGCCTTTCCAGGTTGCTTGGTTGGCCAAAAAGGGCGTATGCGTTTTTTCCTGAATATATTCAAGAAAAAACGCATACGCACTTTTTGGCCAAGGGCATCACTGTCGACGTTTTCCCACTTTTCATGTGCTTTAAAGGCGATTCGAATCTACCTCCTGAAACCTGTTTCCTGCAATTCTGCCTTGCTTTCAAATCCTCTTCGTTGCCTTCCCTCAATATATCTGTGGATGAGAGTTATCATTTATAACTCTGCGGGTTTGTGAATTGCAGTGTCCCTGAGCTCCATTTTTCAACTCGCTTATTTGGGAGCTGGCCGCAAAAGCGCGGGATTGCCTCAGGCCCTATTCTGGTTCCTGGCGGCAGGCTGGGCCTGTGGTTAATTCTTCTTCCTGATGGGAAAATAGAGTGACCTGGGCCTGTCCCAACACCTAGATCTAGTACCTCATTGGTTGCCCCTCTTCCCGTTCAACCTCAGGACAAATTGCAACCTGTAGGGAACAGGAGCTTAAAGGTGCTGATTCTCCAAGTAGGGAGATTGCTAGTAAAGTAGCTGGAAAGGCGAACCCTAGCACAAGGAGATGAGAAATGGGGTGCGTTTTAGAAAACTTTCAAAATCACACGGTGTACCATCTTCTGGGTTTCTCATGCATGTTTTCGATGTAGGAAGATGCCCTTGAACCTGGAGATTTGGGACCCATGGGATGGGTACCACGCAGTATTACTTTAAAGCTTCTGAGTTTGCTCACCCAACCTCACCCAACCTCTAAGCCCCAAGAGTGTCCACCCTTATGTCTCATCCAGGTGTGGGTCTAGATATGGTCAATCCAGGTTGCATCACAGCCCCTGAACGAATTGTGTAAGAATTTCTCTCTCTTTCACTGTCTTTGTTTTACGGGTTTTTAAAAGTAATTTATTTTTATAATTTGGTTTAGCTGCTTTTCACGGCTGTGTTTATGCGGCTTTACACCCACTTGACTCACTTCCAGACAGATATCAATACATAGGTTTTAAGATTCTTACTAGTCACATATATTCTTGTGCGGTGAATAGGGGGTGTTGAGTCCAGTTCACTGAGCAAGGAGTAGGTCTTGTCTATTACATATTGGGTGTATGGAACGGTATCTGAGCGAATTTGAAACCCTTGTTTTATGCATCACCCCACCTCACCTTTCCCGTTAAGCAGCCATAGTGTGTTTTCTAAACGTGTGACTCTGTTCTGTTTTGTAATTCAGTTCAGGTGTAGCGGTTTTTACATTCCCTCTATAAGTGATAGCTTATGATAAGTGTCTTTTTCTGTGTCACTTATTTCACTTAGAATCGTCATACCTAAATCCACTCATCTTGCTTCTACTAGCCTTATGACATTGATTTCATGTCTGAGTGATATTCCTTTGTACATAAGGACCACAACTTCTTTATCCATTTTTCTCTTTCCTGGGATATTTAAGGTGTCATGAAGTGGAGGTTCTTGTCAACATAGCAGCCCTAAACATTGGGGTGCCTGTGTCTTGCTGATTTTTAGTTTTCCCAATTTATACGCCCATGAGTGGACGTGCCCTATGCTCCCTAAGCTGTGTTTTTTCGATGTTTCAGGACACACCGTACACTTCTCCAGAGTGGCTTTTGGCAATTTACATCCCGCCCATCAGCGTAGCAAGGCTGCCATTTCTCAATGGCCTGTCCTGCATTTCGGGTTTTGACACTTTTTGCAGCATGGCCCTTTTGACCGATGGGAAGCGAGACTTCTTTGTAGCGCTGATTTGCCTTTCCAGGTTGCTTGGTTGGCCAAAAAGGGCTTATGATTTTTTTCCCGAATATATTCAGGAAAAAACGCATACGCCCTTTTTGGCCAAGGGCATCACTGTCAACGTTTTGCCACTTTTCATGTGCTTTAAAGGCGATTCGAATCTACATCCTGAGACCTGTTTCCTGCAATTCTGCCTTGCTTTAAAATCCTCTTCGTTGCCTTCCCTCAATATATTTGTGGACGAGAGTTATCATTTATAACTCAGCAGGTTTGTGAATTGCAGTGCCCCTGAGCTCCATTTTTCAACTGTCTTTTTTGGGAGCTGGCCGCAAAAGCACGGGATTGCCTCAGGCCCTATTCTGGTTCCCGGCGGCAGGCTGAGCCTGTGTTTAATTCTTCTTCCTGATGGGGAAATAGAGTGAACTGTGCATGTCCCAAAACCTAGATGTAGTCTCTCATTGGTTGCCCCTCTTCCCGTTCATCCTCAGGACAAATTGCAACCTGTAGGGAACAGGAGCTTAAAGGTGCTGATTCTCCAAGTAGGGAGATTGCTAGTAAAGTAGCTGGAAATGCGAACCCGAGCACAAGGAGATGAGAAATGGGGTGCGTTTTAGAAACCTTTCAAAATCACACGGTGTACGATCTTCTGGGTTTCTCATGCATGTTTTCGATGTAGGAAGATGCCCTTGAACCTGGAGATTTGGGACCCATGGGATGGGTACCACACACTATTACTTTAAAGGGTCTGTGTTTGCTCACCCACCCTCACCCAACCTCTAAGCCCAAAGTGTGTCCCCCCTTATGTCTCATCCAGGTGTGGGTCTAGATATGGTCCATCCAGGTTGCATCACAGCCCCTGAACGAATTTTGTAGGAATTTCTCTCTCTTTCACTGTCTTTGTTTTACGGGTTTTTAAAAGTAATTTATTTTTATAATGGGGTTTAGCTGCTTTTCACGGCTGTGTTTATGCGGCTTTACACCCACTTGGCTCACTTCCAGAGAGATATCAATACATAGGTCTTACGATTCTTACTAGTCAGATATATTCTTGTGCGGTGAATAGGGGGTGTTGAGTCCACTTCACTGAGCAAGGAGTAGGTCTTGTCTATTACATATTGTGTGTATGGAACGGTATCTGAGCGAATTTGAAACCCTTGTTTTATGCATCAACCCACCTCACCTTTCCCGTTAAGCAGCTATAGTGTGTTTTCTAAACGTGTGACTCTGTTCTGTTTTGTAATTCAGTTCAAGTGTAGTGGTTTTTACATTCCCTCTATAAGTGATAGCTTATGATTAGTGTCTTTTTCTGTGTGACTTATTTCACTTAGAATCGTCATACCTAAATCCACTCATCTTGCTTCTACTAGCCTTATGACATTGATTTCATGTCTGAGTGATATTCCATTGTACATAAGGACCACAACTTCTTTATCCATTTTTCTCTTTCCTGGGATATTTAAGGTGTCATGAAGTGGAGGTTCTTGTCAACAGAGCAGCCCTAAACTTTGGGGTGCCTGTGTCTTGCTGATTTTTAGTTTTCCCAATTTCTACGCCCATGAGTGAACGTGCCCTATGCTCCATAAGCTGTGTTTTTTCGATGTTTCAGGACACACCGTACAATTCTCCAGTGTGGCTGTTGGCAATTTACATCCCGCCCATCAGCGTAGCAAGGCTGCCATTTCTCCATGGCCTGTCCTGCATTTCTGGTTTTGACACTTTTTGCAGCATGGCCCTTTTGACCGATGGGAAGCGAGACTTCTTTGTAGCGCTGATTTGCCTTTCCAGGTTGCTTGGTTGGCCAAAAAGGGCGTATGCGTTTTTTCCTGAATATATTCAGGAAAAAAGGCATACGCCCTTTTTGGCCAAGGGCATCATTGTCGACGTTTTCCCACTTTTCATGTGCTTTAAAGGCGATTCGAATCTACCTCCTGAAACCTGTTTCCTGCAATTCTGCCTTGCTTTCAAATCCTCTTCGTTGCCTTCCCTCAATATATCTGTGGATGAGAGTTATCATTTATAACTCTGCGGGTTTGTGAATTGCAGTGTCCCTGAGCTCCATTTTTCAACTCGCTTATTTGGGAGCTGGCCGCAAAAGCGCGGGATTGCCTCAGGCCCTATTCTGGTTCCTGGCGGCAGGCTGGGCCTGTGGTTAATTCTTCTTCCTGATGGGAAAATAGAGTGACCTGGGCCTGTCCCAACACCTAGATCTAGTCCCTCATTGGTTGCCCCTCTTCCCGTTCAACCTCAGGACAAATTGCAACCTGTAGGGAACAGGAGCTTAAAGGTGCTGATTCTCCAAGTAGGGAGATTGCTAGTAAAGTAGCTGGAAAGGCGAACCCTAGCACAAGGAGATGAGAAATGGGGTGCGTTTTAGAAAACTTTCAAAATCACACGGTGTACCATCTTCTGGGTTTCTCATGCATGTTTTCGATGTAGGAAGATGCCCTTGAACCTGGAGATTTGGGACCCATGGGATGGGTACCACGCAGTATTACTTTAAAGCTTCTGAGTTTGCTCACCCAACCTCACCCAACCTCTAAGCCCCAAGAGTGTCCACCCTTATGTCTCATCCAGGTGTGGGTCTAGATATGGTCAATCCAGGTTGCATCACAGCCCCTGAACGAATTGTGTAAGAATTTCTCTCTCTTTCACTGTCTTTGTTTTACGGGTTTTTAAAAGTAATTTATTTTTATAATTTGGTTTAGCTGCTTTTCACGGCTGTGTTTATGCGGCTTTACACCCACTTGACTCACTTCCAGACAGATATCAATACATAGGTTTTAAGATTCTTACTAGTCACATATATTCTTGTGCGGTGAATAGGGGGTGTTGAGTCCAGTTCACTGAGCAAGGAGTAGGTCTTGTCTATTACATATTGGGTGTATGGAACGGTATCTGAGCGAATTTGAAACCCTTGTTTTATGCATCACCCCACCTCACCTTTCCCGTTAAGCAGCCATAGTGTGTTTTCTAAACGTGTGACTCTGTTCTGTTTTGTAATTCAGTTCAGGTGTAGCGGTTTTTACATTCCCTCTATAAGTGATAGCTTATGATAAGTGTCTTTTTCTGTGTCACTTATTTCACTTAGAATCGTCATACCTAAATCCACTCATCTTGCTTCTACTAGCCTTATGACATTGATTTCATGTCTGAGTGATATTCCTTTGTACATAAGGACCACAACTTCTTTATCCATTTTTCTCTTTCCTGGGATATTTAAGGTGTCATGAAGTGGAGGTTCTTGTCAACATAGCAGCCCTAAACATTGGGGTGCCTGTGTCTTGCTGATTTTTAGTTTTCCCAATTTATACGCCCATGAGTGGACGTGCCCTATGCTCCCTAAGCTGTGTTTTTTCGATGTTTCAGGACACACCGTACACTTCTCCAGAGTGGCTTTTGGCAATTTACATCCCGCCCATCAGCGTAGCAAGGCTGCCATTTCTCAATGGCCTGTCCTGCATTTCGGGTTTTGACACTTTTTGCAGCATGGCCCTTTTGACCGATGGGAAGCGAGACTTCTTTGTAGCGCTGATTTGCCTTTCCAGGTTGCTTGGTTGGCCAAAAAGGGCTTATGATTTTTTTCCCGAATATATTCAGGAAAAAACGCATACGCCCTTTTTGGCCAAGGGCATCACTGTCAACGTTTTGCCACTTTTCATGTGCTTTAAAGGCGATTCGAATCTACATCCTGAGACCTGTTTCCTGCAATTCTGCCTTGCTTTAAAATCCTCTTCGTTGCCTTCCCTCAATATATTTGTGGACGAGAGTTATCATTTATAACTCAGCAGGTTTGTGAATTGCAGTGCCCCTGAGCTCCATTTTTCAACTGTCTTTTTTGGGAGCTGGCCGCAAAAGCACGGGATTGCCTCAGGCCCTATTCTGGTTCCCGGCGGCAGGCTGAGCCTGTGTTTAATTCTTCTTCCTGATGGGGAAATAGAGTGAACTGTGCATGTCCCAAAACCTAGATGTAGTCTCTCATTGGTTGCCCCTCTTCCCGTTCATCCTCAGGACAAATTGCAACCTGTAGGGAACAGGAGCTTAAAGGTGCTGATTCTCCAAGTAGGGAGATTGCTAGTAAAGTAGCTGGAAATGCGAACCCGAGCACAAGGAGATGAGAAATGGGGTGCGTTTTAGAAACCTTTCAAAATCACACGGTGTACGATCTTCTGGGTTTCTCATGCATGTTTTCGATGTAGGAAGATGCCCTTGAACCTGGAGATTTGGGACCCATGGGATGGGTACCACACACTATTACTTTAAAGGGTCTGTGTTTGCTCACCCACCCTCACCCAACCTCTAAGCCCAAAGTGTGTCCCCCCTTATGTCTCATCCAGGTGTGGGTCTAGATATGGTCCATCCAGGTTGCATCACAGCCCCTGAACGAATTTTGTAGGAATTTCTCTCTCTTTCACTGTCTTTGTTTTACGGGTTTTTAAAAGTAATTTATTTTTATAATGGGGTTTAGCTGCTTTTCACGGCTGTGTTTATGCGGCTTTACACCCACTTGGCTCACTTCCAGAGAGATATCAATACATAGGTCTTACGATTCTTACTAGTCAGATATATTCTTGTGCGGTGAATAGGGGGTGTTGAGTCCACTTCACTGAGCAAGGAGTAGGTCTTGTCTATTACATATTGTGTGTATGGAACGGTATCTGAGCGAATTTGAAACCCTTGTTTTATGCATCAACCCACCTCACCTTTCCCGTTAAGCAGCTATAGTGTGTTTTCTAAACGTGTGACTCTGTTCTGTTTTGTAATTCAGTTCAAGTGTAGTGGTTTTTACATTCCCTCTATAAGTGATAGCTTATGATTAGTGTCTTTTTCTGTGTGACTTATTTCACTTAGAATCGTCATACCTAAATCCACTCATCTTGCTTCTACTAGCCTTATGACATTGATTTCATGTCTGAGTGATATTCCATTGTACATAAGGACCACAACTTCTTTATCCATTTTTCTCTTTCCTGGGATATTTAAGGTGTCATGAAGTGGAGGTTCTTGTCAACAGAGCAGCCCTAAACTTTGGGGTGCCTGTGTCTTGCTGATTTTTAGTTTTCCCAATTTCTACGCCCATGAGTGAACGTGCCCTATGCTCCATAAGCTGTGTTTTTTCGATGTTTCAGGACACACCGTACAATTCTCCAGTGTGGCTGTTGGCAATTTACATCCCGCCCATCAGCGTAGCAAGGCTGCCATTTCTCCATGGCCTGTCCTGCATTTCTGGTTTTGACACTTTTTGCAGCATGGCCCTTTTGACCGATGGGAAGCGAGACTTCTTTGTAGCGCTGATTTGCCTTTCCAGGTTGCTTGGTTGGCCAAAAAGGGCGTATGCGTTTTTTCCTGAATATATTCAGGAAAAAAGGCATACGCCCTTTTTGGCCAAGGGCATCATTGTCGACGTTTTGCCACTTTTCATGTGCTTTAAAGGCGATTCGAATCTACCTCCTGAAACCTGTTTCCTGCAATTCTGCCTTGCTTTCAAATCCTCTTCGTTGCCTTCCCTCAATATATTTGTTGACGAGAGTTACCATTTATAACTCTGCGGGTTTGTGAATGGCAGTGCCCCTGAGCTCCATTTTTCAACTGTCTTTTTTGGGAGCTGGCCGCAAAAGCACGGGATTGCCTCAGGCCCTATTCAGGTTCCGGGGGGTAGGCTGAGCCTGTGGTTAATTCTTCTTCCTGATGGGAAAATAGAGTGACCTGGGCCTGTCCCAACACCTAGATCTATTCCCTCATTGGTTGCCCCTCTTCCCGTTCAACCTCAGGACAAATTGCAACCTGTAGGGAACAGGAGCTTAAAGGTGCTGATTCTCCAAGTAGGGAGATTGCTAGTAAAGTAGCTGGAAAGGCGAACCCTAGCACAAGGAGATGAGAAATGGGGTGCGTTTTAGAAAACTTTCAAAATCACACGGTGTACCATCTTCTGGGTTTCTCATGCATGTTTTCGATGTAGGAAGATGCCCTTGAACCTGGAGATTTGGGACCCATGGGATGGGTACCACGCAGTATTACTTTAAAGCTTCTGAGTTTGCTCACCCAACCTCACCCAACCTCTAAGCCCCAAGAGTGTCCACCCTTATGTCTCATCCAGGTGTGGGTCTAGATATGGTCAATCCAGGTTGCATCACAGCCCCTGAACGAATTGTGTAAGAATTTCTCTCTCTTTCACTGTCTTTGTTTTACGGGTTTTTAAAAGTAATTTATTTTTATAATTTGGTTTAGCTGCTTTTCACGGCTGTGTTTATGCGGCTTTACACCCACTTGACTCACTTCCAGACAGATATCAATACATAGGTTTTAAGATTCTTACTAGTCACATATATTCTTGTGCGGTGAATAGGGGGTGTTGAGTCCAGTTCACTGAGCAAGGAGTAGGTCTTGTCTATTACATATTGGGTGTATGGAACGGTATCTGAGCGAATTTGAAACCCTTGTTTTATGCATCACCCCACCTCACCTTTCCCGTTAAGCAGCCATAGTGTGTTTTCTAAACGTGTGACTCTGTTCTGTTTTGTAATTCAGTTCAGGTGTAGCGGTTTTTACATTCCCTCTATAAGTGATAGCTTATGATAAGTGTCTTTTTCTGTGTCACTTATTTCACTTAGAATCGTCATACCTAAATCCACTCATCTTGCTTCTACTAGCCTTATGACATTGATTTCATGTCTGAGTGATATTCCTTTGTACATAAGGACCACAACTTCTTTATCCATTTTTCTCTTTCCTGGGATATTTAAGGTGTCATGAAGTGGAGGTTCTTGTCAACATAGCAGCCCTAAACATTGGGGTGCCTGTGTCTTGCTGATTTTTAGTTTTCCCAATTTATACGCCCATGAGTGGACGTGCCCTATGCTCCCTAAGCTGTGTTTTTTCGATGTTTCAGGACACACCGTACACTTCTCCAGAGTGGCTTTTGGCAATTTACATCCCGCCCATCAGCGTAGCAAGGCTGCCATTTCTCAATGGCCTGTCCTGCATTTCGGGTTTTGACACTTTTTGCAGCATGGCCCTTTTGACCGATGGGAAGCGAGACTTCTTTGTAGCGCTGATTTGCCTTTCCAGGTTGCTTGGTTGGCCAAAAAGGGCTTATGATTTTTTTCCCGAATATATTCAGGAAAAAACGCATACGCCCTTTTTGGCCAAGGGCATCACTGTCAACGTTTTGCCACTTTTCATGTGCTTTAAAGGCGATTCGAATCTACATCCTGAGACCTGTTTCCTGCAATTCTGCCTTGCTTTAAAATCCTCTTCGTTGCCTTCCCTCAATATATTTGTGGACGAGAGTTATCATTTATAACTCAGCAGGTTTGTGAATTGCAGTACCCCTGAGCTCCATTTTTCAACTGTCTTTTTTGGGAGCTGGCCGCAAAAGCACGGGATTGCCTCAGGCCCTATTCTGGTTCCCGGCGGCAGGCTGAGCCTGTGTTTAATTCTTCTTCCTGATGGGGAAATAGAGTGAACTGTGCATGTCCCAAAACCTAGATGTAGTCTCTCATTGGTTGCCCCTCTTCCCGTTCATCCTCAGGACAAATTGCAACCTGTAGGGAACAGGAGCTTAAAGGTGCTGATTCTCCAAGTAGGGAGATTGCTAGTAAAGTAGCTGGAAATGCGAACCCGAGCACAAGGAGATGAGAAATGGGGTGCGTTTTAGAAACCTTTCAAAATCACACGGTGTACGATCTTCTGGGTTTCTCATGCATGTTTTCGATGTAGGAAGATGCCCTTGAACCTGGAGATTTGGGACCCATGGGATGGGTACCACACACTATTACTTTAAAGGGTCTGTGTTTGCTCACCCACCCTCACCCAACCTCTAAGCCCAAAGTGTGTCCCCCCTTATGTCTCATCCAGGTGTGGGTCTAGATATGGTCCATCCAGGTTGCATCACAGCCCCTGAACGAATTTTGTAGGAATTTCTCTCTCTTTCACTGTCTTTGTTTTACGGGTTTTTAAAAGTAATTTATTTTTATAATGGGGTTTAGCTGCTTTTCACGGCTGTGTTTATGCGGCTTTACACCCACTTGGCTCACTTCCAGAGAGATATCAATACATAGGTTTTACGATTCTTACTGGTCAGATATATTCTTGTGCGGTGAATAGGGGGTGTTGAGTCCACTTCACTGAGCAAGGAGTAGGTCTTGTCTATTACATATTGTGTGTATGGAACGGTATCTGAGCGAATTTGAAACCCTTGTTTTATGCATCACCCCACCTCACCTTTCCCGTTAAGCAGCTATAGTGTGTTTTCTAAACGTGTGACTCTGTTCTGTTTTGTAATTCAGTTCAAGTGTAGCGGTTTTTACATTCCCTCTATAAGTGATAGCTTATGATTAGTGTCTTTTTCTGTGTGACTTATTTCACTTAGAATCGTCATACCTAAATCCACTCATCTTGCTTCTACTAGCCTTATGACATTGATTTCATGTCTGAGTGATATTCCATTGTACATAAGGACCACGACTTCTTTATCCATTTTTCTCTTTCCTGGGATATTTAAGTTGTCATGAAGTGGAGGTTCTTGTCAACAGAGCAGCCCTAAACTTTGGGGTGCCTGTGTCTTGCTGATTTTTAGTTTTCCCAATTTATACGCCCATGAGTGGACGTGCCCTATGCTCCCTAAGCTGTGTTTTTTCGATGTTTCAGGACACACCGTACACTTCTCCAGTGTGGCTGTTGGCAATTTACATCCCGCCCATCAGCGTAGCAAGGCTGCCATTTCTCCATGGCCTGTCCTGCATTTCTGGTTTTGACACTTTTTGCAGCATGGCCCTTTTGACCGATGGGAAGCGAGACTTCTTTGTAGCGCTGATTTGCCTTTCCAGGTTGCTTGGTTGGCCAAAAAGGGCGTATGCGTTTTTTCCTGAATATATTCAGGAAAAAACGCATACGCCCTTTTTGGCCAAGGGCATCACTGTCGACGTTTTCCCACTTTTCATGTGCTTTAAAGGCGATTCGAATCTACCTCCTGAAACCTGTTTCCTGCAATTCTGCCTTGCTTTCAAATCCTCTTCGTTGCCTTCCCTCAATATATCTGTGGATGAGAGTTATCATTTATAACTCTGCGGGTTTGTGAATTGCAGTGTCCCTGAGCTCCATTTTTCAACTCGCTTTTTTGGGAGCTGGCCGCAAAAGCGCGGGATTGCCTCAGGCCCTATTCTGGTTCCTGGCGGCAGGCTGAGCCTGTGGTTAATTCTTCTTCCTGATGGGAAAATAGAGTGACCTGGGCCTGTCCCAACACCTAGATCTAGTCTCTCATTGGTTGCCCCTCTTCCCGTTCAACCTCAGGACAAATTGCAACCTGTAGGGAACAGGAGCTTAAAGGTGCTGATTCTCCAAGTAGGGAGATTGCTAGTAAAGTAGCTGGAAAGGCGAACCCTAGCACAAGGAGATGAGAAATGGGGTGCGTTTTAGAAAACTTTCAAAATCACACGGTGTACCATCTTCTGGGTTTCTCATGCATGTTTTCGATGTAGGAAGATGCCCTTGAACCTGGAGATTTGGGACCCATGGGATGGGTACCACGCAGTATTACTTTAAAGCTTCTGAGTTTGCTCACCCAACCTCACCCAACCTCTAAGCCCCAAGAGTGTCCACCCTTATGTCTCATCCAGGTGTGGGTCTAGATATGGTCAATCCAGGTTGCATCACAGCCCCTGAACGAATTGTGTAAGAATTTCTCTCTCTTTCACTGTCTTTGTTTTACGGGTTTTTAAAAGTAATTTATTTTTATAATGGGGTTTAGCTGCTTTTCACGGCTGTGTTTATGCGGCTTTACACCCACTTGACTCACTTCCAGACAGATATCAATACATAGGTTTTAAGATTCTTACTAGTCACATATATTCTTGTGCGGTGAATAGGGGGTGTTGAGTCCAGTTCACTGAGCAAGGAGTAGGTCTTGTCTATTACATATTGGGTGTATGGAACGGTATCTGAGCGAATTTGAAACCCTTGTTTTATGCATCACCCCACCTCACCTTTCCCGTTAAGCAGCCATAGTGTGTTTTCTAAACGTGTGACTCTGTTCTGTTTTGTAATTCAGTTCAAGTGTAGCGGTTTTTACATTCCCTCTATAAGTGATAGCTTATGATAAGTGTCTTTTTCTGTGTCACTTATTTCACTTAGAATCGTCATACCTAAATCCACTCATCTTGCTTCTACTAGCCTTATGACATTGATTTCATGTCTGAGTGATATTCCTTTGTACATAAGGACCACAACTTCTTTATCCATTTTTCTCTTTCCTGGGATATTTAAGGTGTCATGAAGTGGAGGTTCTTGTCAACATAGCAGCCCTAAACATTGGGGTGCCTGTGTCTTGCTGATTTTTAGTTTTCCCAATTTATACGCCCATGAGTGGACGTGCCCTATGCTCCCTAAGCTGTGTTTTTTCGATGTTTCAGGACACACCGTACACTTCTCCAGAGTGGCTTTTGGCAATTTACATCCCGCCCATCAGCGAAGCAAGGCTGCCATTTCTCCATGGCCTGTACTGCATTTCTGGTTTTGACACTTTTTGCAGCATGGCCCTTTTGACCGATGGGAAGCGAGACTTCTTTGTAGCGCTGATTTGCCTTTCTAGGTTGCTTGGTTGGCCAAAAAGGGCGTATGCGTTTTTTCCTGAATATATTCAGGAAAAAACGCATACGCCCTTTTTGGCCAAGGGCATCATTGTCGACGTTTTGCCGCTTTTCATGTGCTTTAAAGGTGATTCGAATCTACCTCCTGAAATCTGCTTCCTGCAATTCTGCCTTGCGTTCAAATCCTCTTCTTTGCCTTCCCTCAATATATCTGTGGATGAGAGTTATCATTTATAACTCTGCGGGTTTGTGAATTGCAGTGTCCCTGAGCTCCATTTTTCAACTCGCTTTTTTGGGAGCTGGCCACAAAAGCGCTGTATTGCCTCAGGCCCTATTCTGGTTCCTGGCGGCAGGCTGTGCCTGTGGTTAATTCTTCTTCCTGATGGGAAAATAGAGTGACCTGTGCCTCTACCAACACCTTGATCTAGTCTCTCATTGGTTGCCCCTCTTCCCGTTCATCCTCAGGACAAATTGCAACCTGTAGGGAACAGGAGGTTAAAGGTGCTGATTCTCCAAGTAGGGAGATTGCTAGTAAAGTAGCTGGAAATGCGAACCCGAGCACAAGGAGATGAGAAATGGGGTGCGTTTTAGAAACCTTTCAAAATCACACGGTGTATGATCTTCTGGGTTTCTCATGCATGTTTTCGATGTAGGAAGATGCCCTTGAACCTGGAGATTTGGGACCCATGGGATGGGTACCACACACTATTACTTTAAAGGGTCTGTGTTTGCTCACCCACCCTCACCCAACCTCTAAGCCCAAAGAGTGTCCCCCCTTATGTCTCATCCAGGTGTGGGTCTAGATATGGTCCATCCAGGTTGCATCACAGCCCCTGAACGAATTTTGTAGGAATTTCTCTCTCTTTCACTGTCTTTGTTTTACGGGTTTTTAAAAGTAATTTATTTTTATAATGGGGTTTAGCTGCTTTTCACGGCTGTGTTTATGCGGCTTTACACCCACTTGGCTCACTTCCAGACAGATATCAATACATAGGTTTTACGATTCTTACTAGTCAGATATATTCTTGTGCGGTGAATAGGGGGTGTTGAGTCCACTTCACTGAGCAAGGAGTAGGTCTTGTCTATTACATATTGTGTGTATGGAACGGTATCTGAGCGAATTTGAAACCCTTGTTTTATGCATCACCCCACCTCACCTTTCCCGTTAAGCAGCTATAGTGTGTTTTCTAAACGTGTGACTCTGTTCTGTTTTGTAATTCAGTTCAAGTGTAGCGGTTTTTACATTCCCTCTATAAGTGATAGCTTATGATTAGTGTCTTTTTCTGTGTGACTTATTTCACTTAGAATCGTCATACCTAAATCCACTCATCTTGCTTCTACTAGCCTTATGACATTGATTTCATGTCTGAGTGATATTCCATTGTACATAAGGACCACAACTTCTTTATCCATTTTTCTCTTTCCTGGGATATTTAAGGTGTCATGAAGTGGAGGTTCTTGTCAACAGAGCAGCCCTAAACTTTGGGGTGCCTGTGTCTTGCTGATTTTTAGTTTTCCCAATTTCTACGCCCATGAGTGAACGTGCCCTTTGCTCCATAAGCTGTGTTTTTTCGATGTTTCAGGACACACCGTACACTTCTCCAGTGTGGCTGTTGGCAATTTACATCCCGCCCATCAGCGTAGCAAGGCTGCCATTTCTCCATGGCCTGTCCTGCATTTCTGGTTTTGACACTTTTTGCAGCATGGCCCTTTTGACCGATGGGAAGCGAGACTTCTTTGTAGCGCTGATTTGCCATTCCAGGTTGCTTGGTTGGCCAAAAAGGGCGTATGAATTTTTTCCTGAATATATTTAGGAAAAAACGCATACGCCCTTTTTGGCCAAGGGCATCACTGTCGACGTTTTCCCACTTTTCATGTGTTTTAAAGGCGATTCGAATCTACCTCCTGAAACCTGTTTCCTGCAATTCTGCCTTGCTTTCAAATCCTCTTCGTTGCCTTCCCTCAATATATCTGTGGATGAGAGTTATCATTTATAACTCTGCGGGTTTGTGAATTGCAGTGTCCCTGAGCTCCATTTTTCAACTCGCTTTTTTGGGAGCTGGCCGCAAAAGCGCGGGATTGCCTCAGGCCCTATTCTGGTTCCTGGCGGCAGGCTGAGCCTGTGGTTAATTCTTCTTCCTGATGGGAAAATAGAGTGACCTGGGCCTGTCCCAACACCTAGATCTAGTCCCTCATTGGTTGCCCCTCTTCCCGTACAACCTCAGGACAAATTGCAACCTGTAGGGAACAGGAGCTTAAAGGTGCTGATTCTCCAAGTAGGGAGATTGCTAGTAAAGTAGCTGGAAAGGCGAACCCTAGCACAAGGAGATGAGAAATGGGGTGCGTTTTAGAAAACTTTCAAAATCACACGGTGTACCATCTTCTGGGTTTCTCATGCATGTTTTCGATGTAGGAAGATGCCCTTGAACCTGGAGATTTGGGACCCATGGGATGGGTACCACGCAGTATTACTTTAAAGCTTCTGAGTTTGCTCACCCAACCTCACCCAACCTCTAAGCCCCAAGAGTGTCCACCCTTATGTCTCATCCAGGTGTGGGTCTAGATATGGTCAATCCAGGTTGCATCACAGCCCCTGAACGAATTGTGTAAGAATTTCTCTCTCTTTCACTGTCTTTGTTTTAAGGGTTTTTAAAAGTAATTTATTTTTATAATGGGGTTTAGCTGCTTTTCACGGCTGTGTTTATGCGGCTTTACACCCACTTGACTCACTTCCAGACAGATATCAATACATAGGTTTTAAGATTCTTACTAGTCACATATATTCTTGTGCGGTGAATAGGGGGTGTTGAGTCCAGTTCACTGAGCAAGGAGTAGGTCTTGTCTATTACATATTGGGTGTATGGAACGGTATCTGAGCGAATTTGAAACCCTTGTTTTATGCATCAACCCACCTCACCTTTCCCGTTAAGCAGCCATAGTGTGTTTTCTAAACGTGTGACTCTGTTCTGTTTTGTAATTCAGTTCAGGTGTAGCGGTTTTTACATTCCCTCTATAAGTGATAGCTTATGATAAGTGTCTTTTTCTGTGTCACTTATTTCACTTAGAATCGTCGTACCTAAGTCCACTCATCTTGCTTCTACTAGCCTTATGACATTGATTTCATGTCTGAGTGATATTCCTTTGTACATAAGGACCACAACTTCTTTATCCATTTTTCTCTTTCCTGGGATATTTAAGGTGTCATGAAGTGGAGGTTCTTGTCAACATAGCAGCCCTAAACATTGGGGTGCCTGTGTCTTGCTGATTTTTAGTTTTCCCAATTTATACGCCCATGAGTGGACGTGCCCTATGCTCCCTAAGCTGTGTTTTTTCGATGTTTCAGGACACACCGTACACTTCTCCAGAGTGGCTTTTGGCAATTTACATCCCGCCCATCAGCGTAGCAAGGCTGCCATTTCTCCATGGCCTGTACTGCATTTCTGGTTTTGACACTTTTTGCAGCATGGCCCTTTTGACCGATGGGAAGCGAGACTTCTTTGTAGCGCTGATTTGCCTTTCCAGGTTGCTTGGTTGGCCAAAAAGGGCGTATGCGTTTTTTCCTGAATATATTCAGGAAAAAACGCATACGCCCTTTTTGGCCAAGGGCATCATTGTCGACGTTTTGCCGCTTTTCATGTGCTTTAAAGGCGATTCGAATCTACCTCCTGAAATCTGCTTCCTGCAATTCTGCCTTGCTTTCAAATCCTCTTCGTTGCCTTCCCTCAATATATCTGTGGATGAGAGTTATCATTTATAACTCTGCGGGTTTGTGAATTGCAGTGTCCCTGAGCTCCATTTTTCAACTCGCTTTTTTGGGAGGTGGCCACAAAAGCGCTGTATTGCCTCAGGCCCTATTCTGGTTCCTGGCGGCAGGCTGAGCCTGTGGTTAATTCTTCTTCCTGATGGGAAAATAGAGTGACCTGTGCCTCTACCAACACCTAGATCTAGTCTCTCATTGGTTGCCCCTCTTCCCGTTCATCCTCAGGACAAATTGCAACCTGTAGGGAACAGGAGCTTAAAGGTGCTGATTCTCCAAGTAGGGTGATTGCTAGTAAACTAGCTGGAAAGGCGAACCCTAGCACAAGGAGATGATAAATGGGGTGCGTTTTAGAAACCTTTCAAAATCACACGGTGTACCATCTTCTGGGTTTCTCATGCATGTTTTCGATGTAGGAAGATGCCCTTTAACCTAGAGATTTGGGACCCATGGGATGGGTACCACGCAGTATTACTTTAAAGGGTCTGCGTTTGCTCACCCAACCTCACCCAACCTCTCAGCCCCAAGAGTGTCCACCCTTATGTCTCATCCAGGTGTGGGTCTAGATATGGTCAATCCAGGTTGCATCACAGCCCCTGAACGAATTTTGTAAGAATTTCTTTCTCTTTCACTGTCTTTGTTTTACGGGTTTTTAAAAGTAATTTATTTTTATAATGGGGTTTAGCTGCTTTTCACGGCTGTGTTTATGCGGCTTTACACCCACTTGACTCACTTCCAGACAGATATCAATACATAGGTTTTAAGATTCTTACTAGTCACATATATTCTTGTGCGGTGAATAGGGGGTGTTGAGTCCAGTTCACTGAGCAAGGAGTAGGTCTTGTCTATTACATATTGGGTGTATGGAACGGTATCTGAGCGAATTTGAAACCCTTGTTTTATGCATCACCCCACCTCACCATTCCCGTTAAGCAGCCATAGTGTGTTTTCTAAACGTTTGACTCTGTTCTGTTTTGTAATTCAGTTCAAGTGTAGCGGTTTTTACATTCCCTCTATAAGTGATAGCTTATGATAAGTGTCTTTTTTCTGTGTGACTTATTTCACTTAGAATCGTCGTACCTAACTCCACACATCTTGCTTCTACTAGCCTTATGACATTGATTTCATGTCTGAGTGATATTCCATTGTACATAAGGACCACAACTTGTTTATCCATTTTTCTCTTTCCTGGGATATTTAAGGTGTCATGAAGTGGAGGTTCTTGTCAACAGAGCAGCCCTAAACTTTGGGGTGCCTGTGTCTTGCTGATTTTTAGTTTTTCCAATTTATACGCCCATGAGTGGACGTGCCCTATGCTCCCTAAGCTGTTTTTTTTCGATGTTTCAGGACACAACGTACACTTCTCCAGAGTGGTTGTTGGCAATTTACATCCCGCCCATCAGTGTAGCAAGGCTGCCATTTCTCCATGGCCTGTCCTGCATTTCTGGTTTTGACACTTTTTGCAGCATGGCCCTTTTCACCGATGGGAAGCGAGACTTCTTTGTAGCGCTGATTTGCCTTTCCAGGTTGCTTGGTTGGCCAAAAAGGGCGTATGCGTTTTTTCCTGAATATATTCAGGAAAAAACGCATACGCCCTTTTTGGCCAAGGGCATCATTGTCGACGTTTTGCCGCTTTTCATGTGCTTTAAAGGCGATTCGTATCTACCTCCTGAAATCTGTTTCCTGCAATTCTGCCTTGCTTTCAAATCCTCTTCGTTGCCTTCCCTCAATATATCTGTGGATGAGAGTTATCATTTATAACTCTGCGGGTTTGTGAATTGCAGTTTCCCTGAGGTCCATTTTTCAACTGTCTTTTTTGGGAGCTGGCCTCAAAAGCGCGGGATTGCCTCAGGCCCTATTCTGCTTCTGGGCGGCAGGCTGAGCCTGTGGTTAATTCTTCTTCCTGTTGGGAAAATAGAGTGACCTGTGCCTGTCCCAACACCTAGATCTAGTCTCTCATTGGTTGCCCCTCTTCCCGTTCGTCCTCAGGACAAATTGCAACCTGTAGGGAACAGGAGGTTAAAGGTGCTGATTCTCCAAGTAGGGAGATTGCTAGTAAAGTAGCTGGAATGGCGAAACCGAGCACAAGGAGATGAGAAATGAGGTGCGTTTTAGAAACCTTTCAAAATCACACGGTGTACCATCTTCTGGGTTTCTCATGCATGTTTTCGATGTAGGAAGATGCCCTTGAACCTGGAGATTTGGGACCCATGGGATGGGTACCACGCAGTATTACTTTAAAGGGTCTGCGTTTGCTCACCCAACCACACCCAACCTCTCAGCCCCAAGAGTGTCCACCCTTATGTCTCATCCAGCTGTGGGTCTTGATATGGTCAATCCAGGTTGCATCACAGCCTCTGAACGAATTTTGTAAGAATTTCTCTCTCTTTCACTGTCTTTGTTTTACGGGTTTTTAAAAGTAATTTATTTTTATAATGGGGTTTAGCTGCTTTTCATGGCTGTGTTTATGCGGCTTTACACCCACTTGACTCACTTCCAGAGAGATATCAATACATAGGTTTTAAGATTCTTACTAGTCACATATATTCTTGTGTGGTGAATAGGGGGTGTTGAGTCCAGTTCACTGAGCAAGGAGTAGGTCTTGTCTATTACATATTCGGTGTATGGAACGGTATCTGAGCGAA